>NC_088796.1:120262790-120573084 GCF_011386835.1 Chrysemys picta bellii
ATCACATGGCAGATTTTGTATGTACCTACACTGACAATCTGGTTAGGGTTCCCAACTTGAGTTGGACTTATTCCTGGAGGTTTCAGCAGATGACAATCTTTAATTTCTTGAGACTCCAGGACAATTGTGGTGGGTTGGCAACCCTAGATCTGCTTGACATTTTCCACTGTGGAGATTATCAGTGCATCAGGTCAGTCAGCATCAAGGAAGGGTTACAAAGAGGCATAGCCATTTTGTCCTTTACGCTGTTTGGACTTGTGACGGGGTGCGACTCACCACTGCGGTGTCTCCTACTGGCTGTCTTGGGAATTAGCGCTGCGCCCTCTTCTGGTGGTGTCTTGCCCACCATCACCTCTGCTCCTGGACCCACATCACTCCCAGGCCTGCAGTGTCCTCTTCATGACACTGCCCTCCGACTGTGCCACACTCGGTATTCTCCCCTTCCGGGTGACCTGCAATCTCCGCCCAGCCACTCCCTCAGTGGCAACTGCAGTCCATTGTCCCAGGGCTACTTCCTATGCAGCTCCAGCAACCTCTTCAGTCCTTGCCTGAGGATCTCAGCCTGCCAGCCCTAGCAGCCAGCCAGGAGCTCTCTCTAGCTCCCCAGTCCCTGTTCTCAGCACTGAATTGTCCCAGGTGCTGGGGCTTCTTCACCCTGCTAGGAACCTGATCTCCTCCCTTCAAGTTCCAGCCAGCTACTGAACTCCGCTCTGCCCTGCAGCCCTTCTTATATGGGCCTGCTAGGCCATGATTGGCTACTTCTCTCAGCCCCTTTCTAATTGGCTGCCTCCAGTGCAGCCTCACTAGGGCTGCTTTTAACTCCTTTTCTGCCAGTGAAGGGCAGCTGCTCCATCACAGGACCTGACAGCACATTCTGAGAAGGCCAAGACATCCTTCCTGATTACTGTTAAAGTGCAATGACGGCCATCAGCCACCAAGGAGTTTGGGAACAGGAACCTTTACCCTGAAGTGACAACCTGGAGCAAAGAAGTTGGGAAGAGCTTACGGGCACAATTCACCATTGTTCTGCACTTTGTGACTTCACTTACACCAGTACAGAGCAGGGTATAAACTGCTACCTGGTCAGAACGTGTAAATGGTGCATGGCCTTTACAGCACTTACTGTATAATTAAAGTTAGTAGAAATCCTTTGTTACAATGTGGATTATTAAAGTAATTTTTATTAAAACTGAATTTACATGAGCAAGTGAGACTATATTGGTGATGTACATTCAACTATCAGTGGGGTAAGTGCCCAAAGCAACAGGCTTTCAAATCATAGAATCATAAAATATTAGGGTGGTTTCCTAATATCCAACCTAGACCTCCCCACTGCAACTTGAGACCATTGCTCCTTGTTCTATCACTTGCCACCACTGAGAAGAGCTGAGCTCCATCCTCTTTGGAACCCCCCTTCAGGTAATTGAAGGTTGCTATCAAATCCCCCCTTACTCTTCTCTTCTGCAGACTAAATAACCCCAGTTCCCTCAGCCTCTCCTCATAAGTCATGTGCAGCCCCCTGATCATTTTCGTTGCCCTCTGCTGGACTCTCTCCAATTTGTCCACATCCCTTCTGTAGTGGGGGGACCAAAACTGGACCTAATACTCCAGGTGTGGCCTCACCAGTGCCGAACAGAGGGGAATAATCACCTCCCTCGACCTGCTGGCAATGCTCCTACTTATACAGCCCAAAATGCCGGTAGCCTTCTTGGCAACAAGGACACACTGTGGACTCATATCCAGCTTCTCATCCACTGTAACCCCTAGGTCCTTTTCTGCAGAACTGCTGCTTAGCCAGTCGGTCCCTAGTCTGCAGCAGGGCATGACATTCTTCCTTCCTAAGCGCAGGACTCTGCGCTTGTCCTTGTTGAACATCATCAGATTTCTTTTGGCCCAATCCTCCAATTTGTCTAGGTCACTCTGGACCCTATCCCTACCCTCCAGCATTTCTACTTCTTCCCCCAGCTTAGTGTCATCCACGAACTTGCTGAGGGTCCAATTAAGCCCATCGTCCAGATCATTAATAAAGATGTTGAACAAAACCGGCCCCAGGACTTTCCTCTAGGGTACGCCGCTTGATACCGGCTGCCAACTAGACATTGAGCCATTGATCGCTACCCATTGAGCCTAACAATCTAGCCAGCTTTCTATCCATCTTATAGTCCATTCATCCAATCTATACTTTAACTTGCTGGCAAGAATGCCTCAATACCTCAGCTTGTAAGGAATCTCAGGTTTAACTCCTGCAGATTGAAGTACATTGCATGTACACCTCTTTAGGGCTCTGTCAGAGCCATTTAAAGTAGTCTTAGGGGTACGTCTACACTACCCGCCGGATCGGGTAGTGTAGACTACCCCCTCTTCCTTTACTTGCCAGAGGCTACATTGTGCCAAAGCTCTAAAAGAGCTCATTAGAGACCAGGTGAAAGACACAACCTGTTAGATAGCGAGTGATCAAATGGGTATAAGGACTGCAAGGAACATTTCATGTGTGACAGCAGCAAAATACAGCTTTATTACAGCCCTTGTTGCAAAATCTAATTGTCACTCTAATACTGAATGCAAAACACTTATTTTCTGGCAGCTAATTCCTGGCAGATGGAGGTTGCAAGCTTGTAATGGTTCATAGTTCCTTATAAATAGGTAGTTTTGTGCTTCAGTGGCACTTTATCACATTGGTGGTTTGTTCGGCCTTTGAAGTACCACACGAACTCAATTAACATTGTGTTAACCGCGCAGCACTGAACTGATGAATACCAGAGGGGCTGGACACAGTAATTACAGTAGCTTTAAAACACACACACACACACACACACACACACCCGAGAGAGAGAGACTGGACTGACTTTTGTCTGTCATAGTTTCCTTAATTCAGGACATAGGAGAACCAATTATCCTCTGAGTAGATATTGCTCTGTATTGTTAGCACAGGGCTCTACATAAAGTTTTAAGAAATGCTTCCAAAAATATAGGCATGTTTGGGTCATTTTAAAAATTACTAACATGTACATTTTGCAACGAAAATGAACAGTACATGGATTCTGGCATAGCAATAGAATGTCTACCATGATTATACTAGTAATTAGTGTTTACAGAAAGGAATAAAAGAATGGCAAGTTTCCACACACATACTTTTTTTAAAGCACACACACAAAACCTGAATACGTTGTATTCTTCTAAAGATGTAATTGTGTGATTAAAGAGGCAGACTCTCAGACAAAGGCCCCTTTACTCCATTTTGGCAGTGTCAAAGAGATTTAGCGTGGGAATAAATAAAACTGACATCCACTTTAAAGCCCCTTTATGCTGCAAGAGTGGTGTAAAGGGGCCTTTGCATATATGAGAATCAGACTCAAAAACTGTAACAATTAGAGGTGATCAAAACATTAGTTTTTTTGCTGCGGGGTTCAATTCCCCCTCTCCCCCCAAAAAGATTCTGGTAAAGATTTGTTTCTTTGAAAACATTTTCTGGTTTTGACAAATTTTAATTTCAACCAAAATTATTTAACAACAACAACAACAACAAAACAAAAAAAATGTTGACCAAAAAAATTACAGCCAGTTCCTATCATAATGCATGAACAAAACAGGCCAAAGCCTTTATCCTGGTGTGTGTATACTTTATGATAAAGAGGTCAGTGTACATGAGAATCTGGCCTATCCTGGTAAAGCTGTAAGGTGGCTTTAGTGTAAGCCAGCCCACAGCCCTGTGCTTGCAACATTAGACCTGAAGCCTAGTGCCATGCAGGTAAATGCTTGAACCTGTGTGGAACACCTCATTGGCCTCAGTGAGACGTTGTGCAGATATCTGCTCATGCCAATCTGATTGTAGGGAGGACTAATACCTTATATGGTTTTTGTAAAGGGTTATCATGCCTCACCAGTCTATGAGAATCCTTTGAGGGGGTCAACAAGCATGTGGACAAGGGGGATACAGTGGATATAGTGTAGTTAGATTTTCAGAAAGCCTTTGACAAGGTCCCTCACCAAAGGCTCTTAAGCAAAGTAAGCTGTCATGGGATAAGAGGGAAGGTCCTCTCATGGATTGGTAACTGGTTAAAAGATAGGAAACAAAGGGTAGGAATAAATGGTCAGTTTTCAGAATGGAGAGAGGTTAATAGTGGTGTCCCCCAGTGGTCTGTACTGGGACCAGTCCTATTCAACATATTCATAAATGATCTGGGAAAAGGGGTAAATAGTGAGGTTGCAAAATCTGCAGATGATACAAAACTACTCAAGATAGTTAAGCCCCAGGCAGACTGCGAAGAGCTACAAAAAGATCACTCAAAACTAGGTGACTGGGCAACAAAATGGTAGATGAAATTCAGTGCTGATAAATGCAAAGTAAAACATAATCCCAACTATACATATGAAATGATGAGGTCTAAATTAGCTGTTACCACTTAAGAAAGATCTTGGCGTCATTGTGGATAGTTCTCTGAAAATATCCACTCAATGTGCAGTGGCAGTCAAAAAAGTGAACAGAATGTTGGGAATCATCAAGAAAGGGATAAATAGTAAGACAGAAAATATCATATTGCATCTATATAAATCCATGCTACTCCCACATCTTGAATACTGGGGGCAACCACATCTGCACAATCTCAAAAAAAAGATATATTGGACTTGGAATAGGTTCAGAAAAGGGCAACAGAAATGATCGGGGTATGCTTGGGGTAGCACGGCATTCCGCCGGGGGGGGGCGCTCCGGCGGCACGGTGCTCGGCGTGGGGGGGGCGGGCTCCAGCGGCGCAGCGCTCAGCGGGGGGGCCCTCTGTGGGGGATTCCGGTGGCGCTTGGCGCGGGGGGGGGGCAGGCTCTGGCGCACGGCGGGGGGGGGCGGCCCTTTTTTTTGCTGCTTGGGGCAGCAAAAAAGCTAGAGCCAGCCCTGCCCATCTGCCACCAGCCCCTCTGCCAAGGGGTAGCAGTTTTCTGGGGCCGTGCTGTCAGCTTCCCAATGGCAGAGTCTGGGCATACTGCGAGTATAAATCAAGTTACATATACACTGGTCCCGAAAGGAGAGGATTAGACAGCATGCAGGGCAATCCCTTCTTCCAGGAACCTCAACCAACACCACCATCCAGTGCCTAGGGAGCAATTCTGCCTCAATCAACTGGTCAGAGCCCAAGGCACAGAGTCAACTCCCCTTCTGCTCACAGGGTTCCCTCTCCCTCACCGCTTTCTGTACCCCAAGCTTTACAGATCTGTGAACAAACACACAGCCTGTCTTCCCTAGATTCAAAACTTATTCACATCTGGGAGCATGCTTCTCAGCACAGGTAATCAGGCACGCTAACTCAAGCAGATCTAGCACACTAAGTGTCTACACTGCAATTAAAACCCCACGGCTGGCCCACGCCAACTTACTCGGGCTCAGGCTAAGGGGCTGTTTAACTGTAGAGTAGATGTTCCAGCTTGGGAAAGATCCTGGGCTCTGGGACTCTCCCACCTCACCACCACAGTATGCTTAGAATAGGCTTAAGCGTAGGGAGATTATGAATGAGATACACCAGCCGTTGCTCAGGGCTTGAGGCAAATCCACAACTGACCGCCAGGAATTAACGTTGAAATCTGAATTCGATTTCATTTCGCAGTGTGTTCCCTGCTGTTCCACAAATCCATTCTCTCTCTCAGAAAAGTAACGTTTCCTGAGATTAACTTGAGATCTGTAAGCACAACTGCGTCATAAGAAAGAAAGAATTCACCAAATGAGACCTGCAGATAATTCTTTCTTAGCATAAAATCATATTGACTGTTGATTGACCTCAGCATATCAGAAGGAATTCAATAGCTTTTGCATTGTTATTGGAAAATAATCAGGGCTTGATGAAGCAATAAGAAGAGGGAGGGCACAGGAGCTAGGAAAAAAAACACCCTACTGGAATTATATACACATTAGCCCCACTCCAACCTGTGAAACATATTCAGCTCTCACATCTAGAAATCAGGACTGACTCCATTGTAATTAATGGTGCAAGATCAGACCAAGACCTTCTGGGATTATTTGTTGCTTAACCTAAACCACCATATACCACAAATGTAACAGCAGTATTTCGGAAGGAGATAGCGGTTTTGCTGTCAGCCACAGCGGCTACGTCAGTGGTGCAATGGGCAAATCCCTCATTTGGCATTGTGACTTAGTTCAATGGTTATTGGTTTCATACATTTCTGCGATGGACACTGTCATTGTGTTAATTGTTGCTTAGAGACTTACTAACAACTTTTCCTGTAACTGTTTACCAATATTTATTTATTTAATTTATAATGCACCCACCTTATGGTCTCCAGGGGCACATACAAAAATCAGAGGATAATATTCAGTGAACACGATAATGAACTCCCAGGATGCAGGGTAAGCTGCATACACAGCCCATAATCACTCCTGGAGACAGGAGCATGAGAAAATAGAGAGCTTCATGCCCTGAAGGTCAATAAATTCAGGCTCTGTTGAAATTCGCTTCCTTCCATTGCTTCAAAGCCAGTGACTTGTCCCCTGAGAACTCTGGTCCTGGCCTGAAGATGATCAGAGCCAGGGACTCCTAACAAGAATGCACACTCCTAGGGAATGGCAGCAACCAGTTACTGAGTCTCTTCACGCAGACCCATTTTACACTGGGGTCACTCTGCTGACTTAATGGGGTAACTCCAATTTACTCCAGAGTAATGTGATAGGAGACTCAGCCCCCAAGAACTTCATGTTAGCAGTTTCCTCGGTGCTATATTTTGAACGAAGCAGGCAGCAGAGCTAAGCAAACACATGCAAGAGTGCCTACGCTTTGGCTTTTTCCTATTCACAGTTGGGGCTGGATTAAGGTAATGCAGAGCTCCCCTCCCCCCCGCCCCCCATCCTTGAGTCAGCCCCAGTGTGGACTAGTTGACGCACCGGTCCTCATCCCCAACCCCGGCAGTGGAGTGAGCAGCAAGAGGGGCTCCCCAGACACACAGCAAGGGCCCAGCTCTTCTCTGGACCGTTCTGTGGAGCTAGGCAGCTTCCTTCCTGGCCCTAGTGGCTGTCTGCAGGTATGGGTTACACGTAGGTCATGTCTTCAAGCTTCCCTTTGCAACTTTCAGAATGTCCACTTCTGTTCTTACATTGCTTGACTCAGAGCTAGAGATCTAGGCATGTGACTGCTGGCCCTATACCTTAATGTGCCCAGCTCTTGACAGCTTCCGTAAGCTCCTGCTAGCATCCTGTAAATGCTGTACATGCCACGCACGCCTCCTCTATTCCCTTGACATCAGTCCAACACTCTGAGCACAGCAGGGGAGAGGGTTGGCAGCCTTTCCACACTTTGCCAGCCTGGGTTGGCAAGAGAGATTATAGCCCTGTTAGCCAGGCTCCCCATTCCTCACGGATCTTACCCCAGCCTTGCACAGAGGATGAAATCAGTCACACGCACCTGGCCCAATCCTTCGCTTACTGGAAATGGCAACACTCCAGACGACTTCAGGGGGAAGCAGGACCTGAAGAAGTCAGACTTTTTATAGTAACCACGATTGCTTCGATCTCTGGTTGCCATGCTCCAAAATTTACAGCATCTCTTAGCTTTAATTCAGTATTAGCATAATAAGTTGTCTAACTCCGTTCAGATAATGCACTGTACTGGATCTGGAGAGATGGGAAGAGCTAACCCCGGAGACAAATATAATTCTGAAAACCAGGGAGAGACCCCTTAGTGCTTGTATCTGTGGTCACAGAATGTTTCCGAGCCTGGTTTTGAGAGAGCAGTTTGCTATGGATTGGTGACACACCCGCTTCATGCTAAATTCCACCACCATTTTACCCTTCACTCACAAGTGTTGCCATAGCAACATCTGTGGCTAAGAAAATTGGGAAAGCCCAGCTGTAGGGCTAGAGAATACACAATCAATAACAGGGAAATAAATCAGAAAATTAAGATGGTAGATCTGTAACAAGCAAGGGGATTCAGAAGTGTCCCCTTTCACCTGTGCTGTATCAGAGGCACTGGAGTGAGAGAAATCTCATCATAAAATGAACCAGGAATCTAAGCTAGGAGAGGCAAATTAGAGTCTGCTAGACTGAAATCCTATCAAATTGGGGTTTGTTGCAGGTACAGTCCCCATCTGACCCTGGATTCCCCCATGCATTGCCTGACCTTTGAATGAGAAGGTGAGCTGGAGGAACTCCCAGTGTTTGAGTGCTTTATTCTGGGCACCATTACTTCCCCTCCTCCTCTAAACAGCTGTCAACCCAGATGTATCGCTGTGCTGGAGAATTCACCGCCACAAATGCCTGTTCACGGGTTCACGCTGTAGTGCTGATTGTCTGGCTGGGCTGGGGGCGGTGTCGTCCTTGGAAGAGCTGGAGAATGAAGCTTGTATCTGTAGGCCAAGCTTCTCATCTGCAAAGCACAGCCGGAGTCTCCCAGAACTGAGCACCAATCCAACTGCTAGTATAGTCAGAGATTCCCTGTGACTTCAGGCCCCAGGGATGTTCAGCGGCTTTCTGCATTGAATAGGAGCAGAGTCAGGCCAATTCCAAGCACTTTTGAGAATCCCACCCTTGGGCTTTCCTCCACAGCTCAGCGTTCAGCAGCACAGCACACAGCCCTTCCTCGGAGATATTAGGCTGGCCTGAATATTCAGAGAGTTGTGAGCTTCCGAAAGCACTGTAAAAATAGTGTGAGATTCTGGAAAGAGACAAGAGTCTGATCCTTCTTCAGATGGAGATCCCTTATTTCTGCAAGTGGCTTTATTGACTTCAGCAGGTGAAGACAGATTTAGCATGTGCCAGGGTAGTTGCAGAGGGTGAAGAGAACATGAATTGGGGACAAAAACTATAGCTATTCTAAATAGAAGACAAAAACCCAAGCTACAGCCATGATAAACATTAACCTGTACAGCACAGGTCAGGAGCGCACATTTTATTTTGGAAAGTGTTTCCCCACCAAACCTATTCTATAACTTAAGGTTTTAAACACAGCACTTACCACTGGACCTGCCTAGACTAGGAAAATGAGATGTGTCTAGCAGCCTGTTAACATGTGCTAATGAACATTCTATAACAATACCATTTATTTAGTGTAGATAGTAGTCATGATCACTTGATCATTACCTGTTAGGTTCACTCCCTCTGGGGCACCTGGCATTGGCCACTGTCGGAAGACAGGATACTGGGCTAGATGGACCTTTGGTCTGACCCAGTACGGCCATTCTTATGTTCTTTAAAAACATGGTAGCTGGTGTTGAACAGCCTTAGATCATGGCTACACCACCACTTACGTTGGCAAGACTTTTGTCACTCAGGAGTGTGGGGGGAAAAAAAAAAAACCCTCAAGCAACATAAGTTTTGCTGGCATAGGCGCTTATGTGCGTAGCGCTGTTTCAGTGGGAGACACTCTCCCGCTGACGTAGCTACCGCCACTCATTGAGCTGGTTTTATTACGTCGACAGGAGAGCTCTCTCCCATCGGCGTAGAGCAGCTACACAAGCGATCTTACAGCGGCACAGCTGTATGTCAGGTTTCCAATATCTTAGAGTGTATCGTGCTGTGGACAGCACAGAGTCCAATAAACGCCAATTTCCCCCAATTGTCCAAACAGTTCTTCTCTCTTGCTAGGTTCAGATCCACAGACAGTTTAATTATTCCCTTACTGGGTAGTTTACAGATTAAATGCAGAGTCACAGAAGGGTTTAACTTTTTCACATCTCCAAAAGACATTCCACATTTATTCATTCATTGGAGTTTAATGAAATCAGACAATCTTCATCATTTGATACAGTGTGCATGTACAGATGGAGGGCAGGAGGTAGGGGTGTTCATAATGATGTAGACACTTATTTAGGGGAGAAAAAGATGCTTGTATTTTATAACAGGAGAGTAGTACTAATATTAGAACAGAGCAATTGAAAGGATCACTTCCTCTATATAAGAGAAAATGAAGGCGACTTGGTAAATTGAGAGCTGTTCATCTTTTTTCACTGTTTATCTCCAAGCCCTATCTTTCTCCCTTTGTGAATTTTGATTTCTTCCACTACAATATAGGAGTGTATGAGGCCCTTATCTGGGTTGTTTTCATTATTTCATTGATCTAAGACAGACAGGGGTTTAGGTTACACTAAGCTTAGGTTCTTTTCTTCTCCACCCTCTATACACTAGGGTCTTAACTACTGCGTCTACAGCTGCCCTTCCTGCCGTCTGGCTGCATTATAATTGCATACCCAAAATAGCAGCTTTATCAAATCACTCTCAATACTAGATTGTGGGAATTCTCAATCTATTGCTTTTGAAGAGGATCTTTCCTTTCTTTCCCTACATTATCTTCACAAAAGCTCAGTCCGTCTCCTTAAGTAGTGAATCCAATTCTTGCCAAATTCTAGTCCCTTTCTAACAGTGCCCACACTTTTACTCAGGAAGAATGCATTGAGATACTATGCAACACATTTTGTTTTCAAGGCTGTCACACCATCCGGGATTACTTTCTCTAGAGTACAACACGCACAGCCTGTCAAGAGACAAATAGCAAGCAGTTAATTCTGCTGGAAAGCTAAGCCTTTAGATCCACCTTGCTGCCTAATAAGCTGTTACTGCAGGGTCTCTCCTGTGACAAAGTCTTACTTTCTACCATTTCATCACTTTTTTCCTACAAGAGTCTGCGCCTTCTCCACATTCGGTCTCAGGTCCCCAGAGGTTTCCGGTGTTAAATGTCTTTTAGGGTGGTTAACACCTCCACACACACCATTATTTTACTGAAGTTCATCTGGCAGAGAACTGCACACGCAACTGCTCTCCCTCCTGCTGCGCACAGCTGGGAGATAGAAATGGAACTTACAAGCCAATAAGATGGATTTCTCGTGCTTCAATAATATTTTTTGACAACTTATTGGGTCTTCCGGACATGTGATGGGGCAGGGTTTCATAGTATTACTGTTTTGCCCATTGAAGGAATATTTGGGCCCCACTGACAGAGGAACGGAACACCTACAACTGTAGTTGAACCATGCAGGAGCTTCATGTGCTCAGTACTTCTAGAGGTTAGATCTGAACTGGCAATCCCTCTCAGGGGGGGGGGGCTTTATTACCCCATTCTCAGCCCCAGAGGTTAGAGATGGGCCACCCCTGCTGATGTCACCCAGTGGTACTTCATGTCCCCAATAATGGAGCCACCATTGGCCACAAACATGGCTGCAGCAGCAGGCCCACAGAGAACAACATCGCACCCTGCACCAACTCCACTCCCTCAGAAGTGGGGTAAAGTCCTAGTCCCCATTTAGTTTTCATTTTTATTCCCATTTCAGAGACCTTTGTGGCACTATCTAGAAACCCAGAAGCACCTTCAGATGACAAGAGAATCTCAGAGTCAGATGATTATTTCCTTTTTTGTCTTGCTAATTCCCACTCCTTGTTTTCCTCACATGCATTCACCCTTCTGGGAAAAGGGATTTTACCACACATTTACCAAGAGCTAAAGACCCCAAGAAAGCAGCAGTCAGTTAAATCCTATTACTTACAACCATTATGTTTTAGCTACTGTTCCTCCTCTGTCTTGGTGGCTCCTGCGCTTATTAGCGGATTTTCTTGCCTCAGAGATTCACCATGTGGGTTGGGGGAACAACCCAGAGACCTTCCCCTCTGGAAGACCCCACAGCCCAGATCAATTGGGAGGTTTGGGGGAACCCAGGCCCACCCTCTACTCCAGGTTCCAGCCCAGGGCCCTGTGGACTGCAGCTGTCTATAGTAGGGTGACCAGATGTCCCGATTTTATAGGGACAGCCCTGATTTGGGGGTCTTTTTCTTATATAGGCTCCTATTACCCCCCACTCCCTCTCCCGATTTTTCACACTTGCTGTCTAGTCACCCTAGTCTATAGTGCCTCCTGTAACAGCTGCATGACAGCTACTTCCCCATGGCCTCCTCCAAACACCTTCCTTATTCTCACCACAGGACCTTCCTCCTGGTGTCTGATAACGCTTGTGCTCCTCAGTCCTCCAGCAGCACACCCTCTCAGCTTCTTGCTCCCAGCTCCTCACACTCGCACCACAAACTGAAGTGAGCTCCTTTTAAAACCCAGGTGCCCTGATTAGCCTGCCTTAATTGATTCTAGTAGCTTCTTCTTAATTGGCTCCAGGTGTCCTAATTAGCCTGCCTGCCTTAACTGGTTCTGGCAGGTTCCTGATTTCTCTAGTGCAGCCCCTGCTCTGGTCACCCAGGGAACAGAAAACTACTCATCCAGTGACCAGTATATTCGCCCTCTACCAGACTCCTGTACTCTTGTCTGGGTCTGTCACACTACCTAATAATGTAATGCTTATTCCTAAACATCATTACAAACATCCTGGCAGATCATTAGGAGACAAGAGCATCAATGGAGATGAAAAAATAAGTCTAGACCCCCACCCCCAAGGCTCGGTTTAGTCTTTGGTGTCCTGAAATAGCAAGGTTGTTTCAACACAGCTCTCATTTGTCCTTTGCACAGAGCTAAACGACAAAGTAATGCAGGCTTGTTTCCACTTTGAAAACTATGGACCTCATTCTCATTTACAATACAGTCGCTATTCAGCCCTCTAGTAGCATAAAGAGGCCTTTGTGGAAAGCGAGGATCAGGCCCCATATTACGTTATGCTTTGTAGTTTGAGTTGTGTCTCTCTGCCTGCCATGGCCAGATTCAAATTACCTTGGGGCCTAAATAGGGTGACCAGACATCCCATTTTTGAAGGGACAGTCCCAGATTAAAGCCCCTCTGCAGGTGTCCTGACTTTCTTAAAAACAGGCAAATTGTTCTGTATTTTCTGTCTCCCTACCCCCAATCAGTACTGGAAGGTCCTGCTGCTGGCCAGATCCCTACTCGCCAGCCGCCCGCCCCCCAGCAGTGAGGGTGGGGCGGGGTCCAGTGGCCGACAATGGGGACGGGTGTGCAAGGCTGGTGGTGGAGCAAAGCTGCAGTGCGTGGGGACGGTCACTCTCCATGCTGGTCCATCAGCACAGCCCCCACTGTGTGCCAGCTCTCAGCCAGCAGGGCCTCGCCCCCCCATCCCCTTTCTGGCCGGCACTGGCCGCGCACTGCGAGCTACGGTGACTGGTGAGCGTCGGCAGGCACTAGGCGGCGGCTGGTTACGTGTCACCTCTCCTGCCCACCCATCAGCCCTTTAACATGCTTCCCCTCTTGCTGTCCTCTCCCTGCTTTGCCCCTTCGCCCTCCCCCACCCTCAGCCCCGCTGCTCCTCCATATCCCCCTGGTGGGGCACATCCCACTCCCAGTGCTGTCCGGAGAACCAGCCCCTGGTCCGAGCGCTCAGCTCACCAACAGCCTGGCCAGCCACCTCCTTCCTTCCCCACTGCCTCTGGCTGGACTGGCACCCTGGGAAAGTCCAAGACCCGCTGGCCAGGAGGAGCCAAGGCCTACATGTGCCAAAGCCCCACACAGCACTGACACGGAGAGGCCTCTCTGCCCCTCAGCTAAGCTCTGGAGTGGGGGAGGGGGAAGCGATTTTGAGCCTGTTTGTGCCCTGACCCTGCAGGCTCCACAGCAGCCCCCCTCACTCCCCCCCCCCCAGGCAGGGGCTTAGCACCCTCTCCCCTCCGGATCCTGCCCCCAGGAAGCACGGGCTGCTCGGTCTCCTAGGCATCCTCCCTTGCTGAGCCATCTCTCTGGCCGGGTTCACTGAAGCCTCCATCTGCAGTCAGGTTCCCTGGACCCTGGTGCACGAAGCAGACTTAGGGCTTAGCCCCTTCCTGCCTACGCTGTAGCCGAGGGACAGGAGGCGGTTGGGTTAGGTCGGTGGCCAGCAGCAGCCTGGAGGTGTTAACTGCCTTTCGACTGTGCGGGCAAAAAGGGGCAAGCTGCTTCCAGCCAATGGGGGGGGGGGGGGAGGGAGAGAGAGAAAGAAGAGATGAGCTCTGCAAAGACACAGGCCAGGTCATCTCCCAACCCCCACCTCCGGAAGCAGCTCCCATCCCATCCCTCCTATACATTCCCAAAAGGCTGCTGCTGGCCACATTCTGGTATGAACCCTGGCAGAAATCTGGGGAGGTGGGGGTGGGGAGGACATGTGACCTTGCATGCCCCTCCCCATGTTGCCTTGGGAAGATGCAGTGCCAAGTACCAGGAGGGGCGGATCTGTCCCAGGGGCCCAGCCAGGCATGGAGGGCAGAAAGCGCCGGGCAGGGAGGGTCAGGTCCGTCTGTAACTCCCCCCCACCGTGAGAGAGAGGTGTATGGGAGTGTGTGTGTGTGTGTGTACGCACGTCACCTCTCCCCATGTGAGCCCTAAAGCCTTAAAGATAAAGTAAATAAAAAGAATCCAACTATGCAGTATTTCTTTTTAATTGGGGCTCAGTCAACTTGATGTTTATTTGAATCATAGAAGATTAGGATTAGAAGAGACCTCAGGAGGTCATCTAGTCCAATGCCCTGCTCAAAGCAGGACCAACCCCAACTAAATCATCCCAGCCAGGGCTTTGTCAATGTTTGTACTGCATCGTTCTTATTGATTGCCATTGAACTCGCTTGAATACAAGTAATTTTACCAGGTGTCCCGTATTCAACATAGGGAAATACGGTCACCCTAGGCCTAAGGAAACATCCCTTTTTTCACATTAGCTATCTTATTCCCTATTGAGAGAACAAAAGGGGAAGGAGAGTACTCCCTGGTAAAAGGTTTATCACTTAAGTGATGGCCACGACCAGATGACAGGCTGCATTGGAATGGACACTAAGGGCCCAGCCCTGTGATTGCTTCCACTCAATAGTTACTTGGAAGTGGCTTCTCTCTCAGCCTTGGGTTCATCGTTTCTGGCTTTTAGGGTCTTTTCTCGGGATTATGTTTTCCTATTTATTTCAACTCAGTACAGAAGGGACACATCTGTTCTAGCACCCTAATACATAGACATGCTTTGTCTTTTACTGACATTCCAAATGTGCGGCACATCTGAAATGTGCTAGGCTGCTTCTGGATAGTGGCTTATGGCGACATACTGGGAAGGGAATCGATGCAATGGACATTAGTACAAAATTGTACTACATGTGCTACTATGCTTCCCCTAGCTTTTTCTGAGTAACTACGCCGCTACTACTCTCACGCACAAGTGTTTGGTGTCTTAGGCCCTGGATTCTTTGGAATCCAAGCATAGTGAGTTATAAGAGAGTCTACATCTCTGCAAGAAGATTGGTTTTGGGGGGAAAGGGTCTGGGGTTGGAGGTGACTGGTATTTTACAGAGGTGGTAGAGAGTTTAATCAATAAAAGATGGGGAAAACATCACCATTTTCCCCCTCTGTTGAGCAGCTCTAGTATTTTCCTATCCCCATTGCTTTGTGAGGGAAGCCTGGCTATTCAACCACCTGAGAACAGGGCTGGGAATCAGGAACTCAGAGTTCTAATCACAGCTCTCACCCCCCACTGCCTCTGTGGCTTTGAGCAAATCAGTTAAACCATCTGTGCCTCCATTTAGAAGGCTGGGGGGAACAGTACTTTCCTCCCTCACAAGGGGTTGTGACCCTGTAAGCTCTTCAAAAGCAGCAATGGGCTGTAGGTTTGTATCATGCCTGAAACAATAGCTCAATTGACAATGTGCCATAACACCTTCTGAAGGTGCAGATCATTCAGAGATATTTAATTCCCTCTTGAGCAGGCACCAGCCATTTAGCATGAAGGCTATCTATACTCTTTCAGCTAGTGTAAACTGGAGTAGCTCTATTGAAGCAAACAGAGCTAGAGCAGACAATGATCTGGCCTCTTGGGTGTTAAATATGGAGTTTTCTCGACATTAATTATAAAGAATGGCAAATGCCCATTATAATTGATAATGAATAATTGCCCATGGGTCTGTACACAAGGAGCACAGCCATAAACACCTCATAGTCGAGAGGGCCAGCAAACAATACAAGTATGTCTTGAGAGACTCAGGTATCGTGCTAATAGTTGGCCATAATTTAATTATGTGGTTTTAGAGGAAGTGTAGTGAACAAGGTCCTAAAAAAATAGGAGGTTCAAGGTTTCTTTCTCCAGGTATACCAAGTCTCTTCTCCAGCATAACTTTGGTGGGTGCATTCTCATTGCACGAGAGTCACTGCCAATAATATTAATTGAAGCGGAGGCATGTAGGAGCCAATCCTTCAAGGTTCTGGACACATCTAGTGAGTAGGAGTGGAAGTTGCTCATCCTCTTCCAGGAACCACCACCACACAGGATGGGGCCATCAAGACAATAAGGGCAGCTGATGGAAGTGTATGTCCATAACAGGCTATTTTCAGAGTCACTTGTCTACAGAGGAGTTTTCACCTCAAAGCTATCTACCTTTCTACCTGGTAAAAAGAGCTATGGTGAACTTAGATCATTGCAATGGCAGTGCAGAGAAGACCGAGAAAGGCACAGTGCAAGCCGACCCCAGGCAGACTAACGTTTGTTTTCCCCTCAAGTTTAAGGGCACAAGATGTTCAAAAATTCCCTAATCCATTAACTTGAGACTTTTCTTTACGGTTCTACTTCTGAGCGTGTCAGAGGCTTAGGGTAGCTTTTTTGTAGCCCTTCTCCTGATTAAAGCAATTCTGCTGCCTGGCTGGAGCCATATAAGCAACCCCATCACTAAACCATAGCAAACAACTTGAATTCTGAATGTGTTGAACCAGAGCTCACCTACCTTCACCCACAGGAACCTTACATAAGCCCTAAGTGAGTAGATGAATATTCCCCCTGTGTGGGGAGCTGGTATAAAGCTGGCTATGCCCACCCCCGCAGCAAGCAAGGAGGCATATCTAATATCTATTGCAATGGGGTAGGAGAGGGGATATATGCACGACAGGACAGGACTGTAGAGCACAATGTGTCCTGGTGAGCATCAGCTGGCTGTTTGGTCCCTCAGGGACCATTCCAGCTGGCAATAGCCTCAGTCGTCTTAAGACTGCTGTAACTTGAACTAGGGGATGGTTCAGTCTCTGTGCATTCCTGCATCCAGTGAGATGGAAAGGTGGCTTAGAGCCACTTTTGACTCCTGATGTCTGCTATGCTGAGCAAGGGTTACAGGATTCAGCCTTTAATGGCTGAGAAGGTGGCCAATAAAGGTGTTTGTACTGACTGGGGAGTTGATTAGGTGACCTAATGGGTCTTCTCCCCCCCTCACTAGAATTTCTCTCTTTTAAAACCACTCTGCTCAAATTCATTTGCTTTGGTGAGAGTGTGAGCAAACAATCTTGGTAAGTCAGAAAACTACTGTACACATTGTATAAAACCAGATTCTAAGAAATAGATACAAGAAGGGCAGGGATCACCCCTGAACACACCATCTTTTTCAATTAAATCAGAAAAACAAAAAAGAGTTTTTAAATCAGCTCTTAGGAGATCAAGCATCATGAATTCACTCATTCAATTAACAGTTACTATGTAAGTGTAGTCACTTTGTGCAGGAATTGCTAATTGCAAGGATTTCTATTTAATTATGCACTTTATCACTCCTTACAAGAGGTGAGAAGCAGTGGGAGTGTGTTTCTCATCTAGTGCTTTGACATATCCCATTATTGTTCCTGTATTATCTACTTTAAGCTGTATTCCATTTGTAGAAATGAGGCAATTTCTAGGAAAAGGCAATGGGTCATCCCCAGTATATGGTCTGCAGATGAGATGTTACATCTTTATGAGTGGCTTTTATATGACAATATATTTTGATCTTGACTGTTCACATTTGTTTATACATGCTCTTTTATGTTGTCTGTTCCTGGGGTTTAACCTTTTGATTCTTTTCTGCATGTTTGAAATGCAAGATACCAGCCTTCTTATTTTTAATCCCAGAGCTTTTCCAAGATGCAGAGGGGTTTTTGTTTGTTTTCAGGAAAAAAAAAATACTGTTGGGAAAAACATACCAAGATAAAAGTTATGAGTGGATAAGCACCAGTTCCAGGAGGTTACAACAAACAAAAAAACAGAAAATTAGCTCACATCACCTTCCAAAAAAATTAGAGATGGATTCCATACCCCTCCAATATCCTCACTGAGGAAAAAAGGAGGATGGTTTGGACTAGAATCAGGTAATCTAAAACTTGCCCATACATATTTTTTGTTCCTGATCAAAATCAGAAACCGATTCTAAATGGGACTAAAGCAATTTCGGTTTTGGATACAGCCACCATTTGGGGGCTGAAGTGTCAAGATTAACTGTTCACCTTCTTAAGAACATCCCACCATTCTTGAAGACTGACATCTTTCAGTAAGTTCATACATTTCCCATTTTGGGGCCAAAACAGCAGATGAGATCTCTCAGTCCAATTCAAAGCCCTTGAAGTTAAAGGAAAGATTCCTTATTGAACCCTTAACCCAAAACCTAGTCTTAATTCAGCCTCAAACCTGAAATCTGTCCATTACCCTAAACCCAATTCTGAACCAGATATGAATAGTCCTCCAAAGCCCATTAATACATCCATTGCTGAGAAAATATTTAAAAAAGTATTTGTGATATTTTGTTGAAGTTAATTGAACATAAAACACTAATGACATTTGGAAAAAATGATGCAAGTAAAATTTCTTACTTAATTCAAACAGATTCCACCAGCATGTTTTACTTCTAACTTCTGTCACCAATAATTAATGCATACAGAATGGGAATACCATCCCCTACCTACATTCTATGAAAGTTGGCAGATTTGGAAGTGGCTAAATCTCTGAAATGCTGCTCTCACATTTGAAGTGTACCACAGTTCAGAGAGTGAAAGTTAACTAGGTGGGAGAGAGAAAGCAGAGCTGGAAATGCAAAGAGTATTATGGACACCATTGGAGACAAAACACACTTTTGTATTTAAAAACCCCACCATATATGTAATGCTATTAGGCCCTCATTCCACAGAGCGCCTAAACACATGCTTAACTTTAAAACACGAACAGTCCCATTGACAATGTTAGGCTGCATTAAGGCATGATCTAAAGTCCATTAGAATCAGTGAAGAAAGATTCATGGACCTCAGTAGACTTCGGATCAGATCATAAGGGCTCAGTCCTACAAAGTGCTGACCACTATGGCCCCAGTCATGCAAAGCACTTGGGCCCACACTGAACTTTAAGCCTAGGCTCAAGTCCTTCCCTATTACATAATGTGCTTAAGCATATGCCATGAGTAACCCAATTTTATAGGATTGGGGTCAGCGTTCAGCACCTTGAAAGACTGAGCTACTTAAAAGACTCTCCCACTCTGTAAGAGTTCCATACAAATTTGCAGCCTTTGTATCATTTGAATTATGCCATTGAATTTAGACATTACTTTCTGTAGGTTTTGACTCATGCCTTTGTAGGAGGGATAGTAGAGATTGCTAGACTTAAAATCTATACTTTTTAGAGTCATTTCCATGGAATCCAACTACATTTCCATAGAGAACTATTGGCTTTATCCCTCTTAAGTTCTATAGGGCTTCTCCTCAAGGGACAGCCAAGTTCACCTTTCCTTACAGTGGTGTAAACCCAGAGGCGGTCCACTAGCTGCATTGAAATTTTGTCTTTTCACGGGTGTAACCAAATGCAGAAACTGTCCTAGTGTTTTGATTTTTGTTTCCCCTTTTGGCAGCAGGGCCGGCTCTAGGAGTTTTGCTGCCCCATGCAAAGAAATTTTTGGCCACCCCCCCTTTTTTTTGAGCTCCCCCACCCCAACTCTGCCCCTTCTGAACCCCAGCCCCCCAGCCCCGCCGCCTCCCCAAGGGGTGCCGCATTCCCCCCCCCCCATTGCTTCCTGCGGGGACCTCCCCCCCACACACAACCTCCCGCCCTAACTCACCTCCGCTCTGCCTGCCCCCCTGGGCGTGCCGCCACTCCGCTTCTCCCCCCTCCCTCTCAGGTGAGGGACGGGTGAAAAGCGGAGCAGCAGTGTGCTCAGGGGAGCGGAGCGGAGGTGAGCTAGGGTGGGGGGGGGCCCCACAGGAAGTAACCGGGGGGGGGGGCAGGAAGTAACAGGGAGGGGGGTAGAGGAACCGCTCCCTGCTCCAGCTCACCTCCGCTCCATCACCACCGCCTCCCCCGAGCGCCCCACTGCTCGGCTTCTCCTCCCTCCCAGCCTTGCTGCGTGAAACAGCTGTTTTGCGCCCAGCAAGCCTGGGAGGAAGGGGGAAGAAGCTGAGCAGCGGTGGCGCGCTCAGGGGAGCAGGCGGAGCGGAGGTGAGCTGGGACAGCGGGGGCACTTTTTCTCCATGCCACAGTCGGTGCCTATGATGGCCAGCGCCAGAATGCCGCCCCTAGAAATGTGCTGCCCTAAGCACCTGCTTGTTTTGCTGGTGCCTAGAACCAGCCCTGTTTGGCAGACAGGTTTCCCTTTCTTCCTCACCTGTGCACAATGCATGTTATACAGAGCTGGAAAAAAAAACCCCAATCCTATCTACTAGAATCCAGAAAATATTCCTCAAAATAACGAATATTATGGATTATAATAGGTTTTTAACCACAGGGGGCGTGGTCCCTGTTATCTTGACATTTTCTTGGGGGGGAAAAAACCCCACAATATAATTAGAACAAGTAACTAAGACTTCCATTGACTGGTCACCAACTCCTAATATGCAGGCAATCATAAGAGCAGATCAGAGGTGCTGGAACAATTTTTCTAGTGGGGGTGCTGAGAGCCATTGAACCAAACTGTGAACCCTGGATAGGATGGAAACCACTTCAAGCCTGGGGGTGCTGCAGCACCCCCGTACCCCTAGCTCTAGCACCTATGGAGCAGATTGTTTGAGGATGAGCTGCATATAGCCACATAACTGGATATGAAGCAGTATCATTACAGAAGCGACTCTATAGCCAAGACCACATCCAGATTTGCTATAATCAATTCTGTTTTCTAACCTTTAACAATTTCTTTGGGCATCCAATTTTTCTGTGAATTAGAATGTTTGAAATGGGTTAAGAGGAGAGGATTTGGGGACAGGGCACTGAAGTGGGAGTCAGAGCTGGGTTTTATATCTGGTCTTGCCACTGACTCTTTTTCCATCCTTTTCTGTTTTAGCTATTTGGACTATAAACTTTCCATAGCAGGGCTATTTTGTGTGTGTTTGTACAGCACCTAACAATGCATCCTGAGTCTCATTTGGGGTCTGTGCATGCTACAGTACAAGTAATAAATACAAGTGTTTAGGAGAGTAACATACAACAAAGTCAAGATTCGCCTGCATTTTCAAAGTATACCAATTCAAAATAATGGCAACCTGTCATTAAATGTTAATCCACATTTTGTCAGCACAGAGATGGTTTTGAAACTTTAGATATCACACATTTATACAGCTCTGTAGATACTTATCACATCAGGTACTTATCACAAAGACCATTTGAAAACATAAGGTTATTAATTCTTTGTTACAAACAGAATCTGCACTACTTAAGAGTACCACTATCAGTGGATGGGTCATTGACCCTTTTTCCCTAGCATTGATAGTATCACAAAAAACCTTACCTCCCTTGGCTTCACACATGGACTTGCCTCAGTTTCCCCACTCTGGTTAGCTTGCTGTCTGCTAGCAGGGTCTGTTTCACTGAACAATTGGTTCACTGAGGTGACTTCACTAAGTCACAAGAGTCCACTATAACAGAGGTCCAGCCATTTTACTTTGGGTCTTCAGTAGCAGGCTCACTACCTCTTCTGCTGTTCATATCAGGGGAGTTTCACATCACTTTCCCAGTACTGCCAACCCCAAGAACCCAAAAGTCATGAACCAGCCCCCTGACTTATGACTTTTAAGCTACTTCTTGTCATTTTAAGAAGTTTAATTGTGCTCTTTTTAATTGGTCTTCTGGTCTCCAAGCCTTCTGGGTGCATTTACTTCACATTTGCAAGCTTTCCCACCTCAACAATGGGGACTAGAAACTTTTTTTTTTAAATGAAAGCTGGGAGTCTCATTCAATCTCACGTGGGGAATTAGCACTAAAAGTCACAGGACAACAATCACCCCACCAGAGTTAGCAGCACTGACACCCTCTGTCCTAAGGACCCCTCATACCCTTCAGCTCCCTAGAGAACTTCATACCTCAGCCAGTGTCTCAGGTCCTCTCATACCCCTTCCCAGGCTCACAGTGCATCCATGTTTCTGCCCACTGCAGAGAGTCTCCAGCACTTCCTGCCACCAGCTACCTTACTGTAAAAGAATACCTACAGGAAGGCTTTTTCTGACCCCAAACTTCCTACCAAAGCCCACCAGCTAGCTCCCTGCAGCTCTCTTCACCTCAGCTGAGGTGCGTAACTTTGAGGCAGATAGAAGGGAGCCTAACAAGGCACAGGTGAGTAGAGGCCACACAGAACTGTTGATGGGGGAAGGCATATGACTGCCCCACCCATCACCTATAGATCTAGAACAGAAATGTTCTGTGGGGTATGCTACCCCTAGGGGGGGTGCAGAGGAACATTCACAGGCTCTGGCTCACTTTAGAAGCTACTGCTAAATTGCAGGTAGGGCAAGCCCCATTACTGTGTGAGGGGAGCAGTTTCCCCAGGGCAGAGCCTTGCCGTAGGAGTGAGGGAGCAGCCTCTGCCCTGGGAACAGGCCTGGAGCGTTCACCCCAGGAGGGTCTGCAAAGCAGGCAAGGGGGAAAGCGCTGGGGCTGTAGCAGCAGGGAAGGAGAAGCAGCTCCATGTAGTGGGGGGGACGGGTATCAGCTTGTAGCCTGCCTCCCTGCTGCTTCCTCCCTCCCCACCTTGGACCCATGGTGACTGCCATCAGGGGACATGCTGCCTCCTTGCCGATGGGCGTCCCAGCAAGAGGCAGCCAGGGGCCTTGCCCACGCCCACTGCCCTGTGGGGCAGAGTCTGCAGCAGCCCCTCTGGATGGGTCCCCTTGGAACATTTAGCCATTGCTAAATGGAAGGCAGAAGTCGGGGGGGGAACATGACTCCACATACCCTTCCCCCTCCCCCCGACACATCCCCGCTGTTCTTCGCTGCAGTGGTAGCTTGAGTTATCTACATTCCAGGTAGCCTAACTCAAGAGAGAGCAGTCACAAGGCAAAACACCACTTGAGCGACACAGAATTGGATTAGTACCACGGCTTTAGCTGCAGGACCCCTCATTACTTACTAAAGCATCAGGAGTACTTGAGCTTCAGCCCACAGGCCAGCTAGCGTGAGCTAAAGCACCACCTAACTCGAGCTAGACGTTGTGTGTGGATGGGAGTCAGGTTAGCACTCGAGTTGCACCTGAAGCAAACTCTGGAATGAAGACAAGCCCTCGCCCTGAAATGAGATGGTCAAACAGCATGGAGGTGAATCCCTTCTTCCAGGTATCTCAGTCCAACACCAGTGCCCAGTTCCTAGGGAGCGATGCATCCTCAGTAGTTATCTCTAATCAAAGTCCCAAACCAAAAGCAAATGCTCCTGCTGCTCACACAGCAGCTTCTCCCATCAGCTCCCCTCTCAGTCTTCCCAAAAGTCAAACTTGTTCACACTCTGTCAGCAATGAAAGCCTGCAGATGCACCTGGGAACAGCTAGCAAGCCCTGCAGCTGACCACCATGGTTGACCAAACCACCCAGTTGGGTGACCGGCTTTTAAGGTTCACAGCAGGAGTAGGCTGGTAGCTGCTCATTGCTTATGCCTGCAGCTGGGATTATTCCAGTGCCTGCTTTGTTCCAGCCTGTCCCAGCTCTGCGTGACTCCTGGTTCCTAGCTCTGACTGTCACTGCTCTGACCACTAGGCAGGAGAGCACAAGAGGGGAGGACTCCTGCCTCATACTGAGAAAGCAGGACAATCAGGGAGTTATCTGAAGTGCCTATACACAAATGCAAGAAGCCTGGGAAACAAGCAGGGAGAAGTGGAAGTCCTGGCACAGTCAAGGAATTATGATGTGATTGGAATAACAGACTTGGTGGGATAACTCACATGACTGGAGTACTGTCATGGATGGGTATAAACTGTTCAGGAAGGACAGGCAGGGCAGAAAAGGTGTGGGAGTTGCGTTGTATGTAAGAGAGCGGTATGACTGCTCAGAGCTCCGGTATGAAATTACAGAAAAACCTGAGAGTCTCTGGATTAAGTTTAGAAGTGTGAGCAGCAAAAGTGATGTCGTGGTGGGAGTCTGCTATAAACCACCTGACCAGGGGGATGAGGTGGATGAGGCTTTCTTCCGGCAACTAACAGAAGCTACTAGATTGCAGGGCCTGATTCTCATGGGAGACTTCAATCACCCTGATATTTGCTGGGAGAGCAATACAGCGGTGCACAGACAATCCAGGAAGTTTTTTGAAAGCCTAGGGGACAATTTACTGGTACAAGTGCTGGAGGAACCAACTAGGGGCAGGACTCTTCTTGACCTGCTGCTCACAAACAGGGAAGAATTAGTAGGGGAAGCAAGTGGATGGGAACCTGGGAGGCAGTGACCATGAGATGGTCGAGTTCAGGATCCTGACACAAAGAAGGAAGGAGAGCAGCAGAATACGGACTTCGGATTTCAGAAAAGCAGACTTTGACTCCCTCAGGGAACTGATGGACAGGATCCCCTGGGAAAACAACATGAGGGGGAAAGGAGTCCAGGAGAGCTGGCTGTATTTTAAAGAATCCTTATAGAAGTTGCAGGAACAAACCATCCCGATGTGTAGAAAGAATAGTCAATATGGCAGGCGACCAGCTTGGCTTAATAGTGAAATCCTTGCTGAGCTTAAACACACACACACACAAAAAAAAAGGCTTACGAGAAGTGGAAAATTGGACAAATGATCAGGGAGGAGTATAAAAACATTGCTCAGGCATGCAGGAGTGAAATCAGGAAGGTCAAATCACACTTGGAGTTGCAGCTAGCAAGAGATGTTAAGAGTAAAAAGAAGGGTTTCTACAGGTATGTTAGCAACAAGAAGAAAGTCAAGGAAAGTGTGGGTCCCTTACTGAATGAGGGAGGCAACCTAGTGACAGAGGATGTAGAAAAAGCTAATGTACTCATGCCTCTGTCTTCACTAACAAGGTCAGCTCCCAGACTGCTGCACTGGGCAGCACAGCCTGGGGAGGAGGTGACCAGCCCTCTGGAAAAAGAAGTGGTTCAGGACTATTTAGAAAAGCTGGATGCGCTGCATCCGAGGGCGCTAAAGGAGTTGGCGGATGTGATTGCAGGGCCATTGGCCCTTATCTTTGAAAACTCATAGCAATCGGGGGAGGTCCCGGATGGCTGGAAAATGGCTAATGTAGTGCCCATCTTTAAAAAAGGGAAGAAGGAGGATCCAGGGAACTACAGGCCAGTCAGCCTCACCTCAGTCCCTGGAAAAATCATGAAGCAGGTCCTCAAGGAATCAATTCTGAAGCACTTAGAGAAGAGGAAAGTGATCAGGAACAGTCAGCATGGATTCACCAAGAGCAAGTCATGCTTGACTAACCTAATTGCTTTCTATGATGAGATAACTGGCTCTGTGGATGAGGGGAAAGCAGTGGATGTGTTATTCCTTGACTTTAGCAAAGCTTTTGATACGGTCTCACACAGTATTCTTGCCAGCAAGTTAAAGAAGTATGGGCTGGATGAATGGACTATAATGTGGATAGAAAGCTGGCTAGATCGTCGGGCTCAACAGGTAGTGATCAACAGCTCGATGTCCAGTTGGCAGCCGATATCAAGCGGCGTGCCCCAAGGGTCGGTCCTGGGGCTGGTTTTGTTCAATATCTTCATTAATGATCTGGTGGATGGCGTGGACTGCACTCTCAGCAAGATTGGGCCAAAAGAAATCTGATCAGGTTCAACAAGGACAAGTGCAGAGTCCTGCACTTAAAACGGAAGAATCCCATGCACTGCTACAGACTAGGGACCGAATGGCTAGGAAGCAGTTCTGCAGAAAAGGACCTAGGGGTTACAGTGGACGAGAAGCTGGATAGGAGTCAGCAGTGTGCCCTTGTTGCCAAGAAGGCTAACGGCATTTTGGGCTGTATAAGTAGGAGCATTGCCAGCAGATCGAGGGACGTGATCATTCCCCTCTATTTGACATTGGTGAGGCCTCATCTGGAGTACTGTGTTTGGGCCCCACACTACAAGAAGAATGTGGAAAAATTGGAAAGAGTCCAGTGGAGGGCAACAAAAATGATTAGGGGGCTGGAGCACACGACTTATGAGGAAAGGCTGAGAGAACTGGGATTGTTTAGTCTGCAGAAGAAAAGAATGAGGGGGGATTTGATAGCTGCTTTCAACTACCTGAAAGGGGGGTTCCAAAGAGGATGGATCTAGACTGTTCTGTCATCTGGTACCACTGAGAACAAGGAGCAATGGTCTCAAGTTGCAGTGGGGGAGGTTTAGGTTGGATATTAGGAAAAACTTTTTCACTAGGAGGGTGGTGAAGCACTGGAATGGGTTACCTAGGAAGGTGGTGGAATCTCCTTCCTTAGAGGTTTTTAAGGTCAAGCTTGACAAAGCCCTGGCTGGGATGATTTAGTTGGGGGCTGGTCCTTCTTTGAGCAGGGAGTTGGACTAGATGACCTCCTGAGATCCCTTCCAACCCTGATATTCTATGATACATCAATAACTGTTTGTCTATGGAGTATTTTAGAACTTCAGTCAGCGTCCCAACATTGTGCCTACTCACACATTAAGTGACTAGGCTGCTGCCATTTTCTGTGGCAGACCATTTCACATTTTAAAACACATCACTGCTAACCGTCTATCCCGATATTCAATGATACTCTTCCTAAATATGCCTTTCACAAAATTCCACTAATCTTTTCCAGTTGTTTCTAATTCCTCTCCATCCTTTCTACCTTTGAAATATTGTACGTTAGCCATGTTCTAAAAACAGTGCTACCCTTTTAAATAGCAAAATGGTAGAAAATAGATGGAAAGTGGCTTCAATGTTCTCATTATTTCGCACAAAGAAAAGTAACTCAAGCAGCTCAGCAAATGAAATATCAAAGTTTCCACGGATGCTGCTTGAATTTGCACCGTATCCCCAGATAGGCAGAGAGTAAAATATACCAGAACGTGGATTTTGATGTTCTCCATTTGTTATTTTAGGAAAAAACAAACCAACCTTTCCTTCTGAATCAGAGACAGAGATAAAGACAAATAGAATTGTGCTGGAGGGTTTGTCTTCCAGAGCCAGCGTTCAGGATAGCAGCTGTATGTACATCAGCATTGTGGCCAGGGAAGTTCCAGCCACTGAGTGCTGAGGTCAGCAAAATGCCTCCAGACATGCTGAGAGAGCATGTGTTAAATATCCATTTTTTAAATATGCAGCACCCTCTCCCAGTGCTAGCTATGGCCCAGTCCTTATGGGGATGGACCCTGGCCCTGATCTCCCCCCCTCTCCCCCCATGGCCCTATCATGCCACTTGGGGGTGTCCTATTTGTGCTCAGGGGGTCCTGATCCAAACTCCTCTGAAGTCAAAGGGAGTCTTTCCACTTACATCAGTGAATTGGATCAGGCCCAGGGAATGCTAACAACTGTACCCTGCATGGATGCACAAAGGTAGGGGAGGGGTGGGCGTGGTAAGAGTATCCTTCCATTGAAAGAGACAAAATCCAGCCCTAAGAATCAAGACGTTTAATTAGGTTTTCCTTTACGCTGCTTCTGATGTACAGTCCTCAGTTTCCTTCCCAGACCGATATTTCTCTTTCCTTCTGGAGGGCACTGTATGTAGTGCACGACTATAAATAACCAAGCCTCGCTATGTCGTAGTAACCATGGTAACCAGCAGGCTTCAAACACTGCTGTGTGTAAGGCTTATAGGAGGCTGTCCTAGAGTTTATAGTAGTAGGAGGCGTCCCTTTTAAAATTATCTCACTTGGAATTTATACATCTCCGCTGACAATTCTCTCTTCCACACAAAGCACGACAGGAGACTCTTCTCCCTCCCCCCTCCCTCTTCTTTTTTGACAGCAAATCAGAAATGACAAGAGTGTTTGAAAAATGGATAGATTTTGTTCCTTTTGACTCTGGTTTCAATTGCATTTCAAAACTTCCCCGTGTAAGGTGAAAGGAGCAGCCATTCTTGCCCCCAATTCAGCATAACCACTGTGTCTTATTTGTCTGTTGGTGGATAATTTAATTTACTGGAACACTGAGAATCATAGATTTCCAGGCCAAAAGGGCAACTGTAATCATCTAATCTGACCTCCTGTGTAACAGGTCATAGAACTCGCCTAAAATAATTCCTAGCGCAGATCTTTTACTAATACATCCAAACTTGATTTTAAAATTGCCAGTGAGAATTCACCACAACCCTGGGTTATGTACCCTCAGTGTTAAAAATTTACACTTTATTTCCAGTCTGAATTTGTCTAGCTTCAACTTCCAGCCATTGGATCGTATTATACCTTTGCTCAATTGAAGAGCCTATCATCAAATATTTGTTCCCTGTTGTAGACAGGTAATCAAGTCACTCCCTCACCTTCTATTTGTTAAGCTAAATATACTCAAAGAAGTCACTATAAGGCATGTTTTCCAATTTTTTAATCAGTCTAATGGCTCTTCTCGAGGCAGAGCATTTATCCAGTTTTAAAGAGGACCAGTCCCGTTTTTCTAAGGTTTGTCCCCCATCCAGTACTGAGACAAAGCTGGATGTGTTTTTGTCAAATATTAGATGAGGGACACCATTTTGATGAGTGAACCACTCTGCCTCTGCCAGCATGACCCCACGTACATCGAACATGTGAGATCACACCAGCAGAGGTGGGGTCACAACATTCCCAGAAGTACCAGCATGTCTGGAATTGCAGGAACGTGCGAGTAACCCCCCTACTCTTCTCTGAGCCCTCTCCAATTATTCAACATCCTTCTGGAATAGGAGACAGCAAAACTGGATGGAGTATTCCAGCAGCAGTCACACTGGTGCCAAATACAGGTACAAATAACCTCTCTACTCCTACTCAATATTCCCCGCTTCATGCGTCCAAGGATCACCCTAGCCCTTTGGCCAAAAGTGTTGCATGCGAAGTGCTTGTTCAGTGGACTATCCACCACAAACCCAAATCTTTTTTCCAGAGTCACTACTTCCCAGGATACAGTCCCCCATTTTGGGGGCATAGCCTACGTTCTGTGTTCCTAGATATATGCCATACTAAAATACATTGTTTGGTTGCACACAGCTTACCAAGTGAGCCAGAATGCTCTGCGTCGGTGACCTGTCTTCTTCATTATTTACCACTTCCCCCCCATTTTTGGGTCAGTTCAGATCTTTTTATTGCTATTGTAACCCACACACCCCCAGGGTGTGGTGTTTTGTCCCATCTAGTGGCACCGAGACCACTAGAGAGAAATTAATGAGTCTGCCCTACAGCCTTAGCTAAGAGCCATATGGCTTTTAGCTCATGCAGAGGTCCCAGGTTTGATGCCGCCCGCTGACAACCGGAGTCTGTCAGTGTTACACTATCACTATACATTATATGTAATGGAAATATAGACACCTGCCTCTCCCCATTCCCACAAAGTCAATACAAATCAATTTTTAAAATGAGATTGAAAGAAAATTCAATCATGAGCTATAAGTAGTTATATGCCTCAGACAGGGAATCTTCAGGGCAAGATTCATTCACATTACATGGAAGTATAATCATGATTTACAAAGCAGATGAGGCCCAAGTTGTATAGCCTTAGGAGTATCTTTCCACATAGGCTTTTATTATTATGAAAGCTCTTACAAAAGCCTTTGTATTGCGTTCTACAGTAATAGCCTGAACTACTGCAAAATTCCTATTGTAACCTGTACTACTTGGGACCATTATTGTTAAACACTATCACTTTTGTTTAAATAAAGGAGTCTCACATCAGCAATAATTACAGTAGGTAATCTGAAGCCATTTCAATTGAGTGTGATGGGATGCGCCACTCACAGCTAGGATGGTACCGCCTCCTGGTTATTCTGGGGAATAACTTGTGAGATCAGCACCCCTTCCCAAGGTTGCACATGGTCTCTCTCTGGGTTTGCAGCCCCTCTCTCACGCCACAAGCTGTTGCTGCCTCTTCATGACTCAGCATCCCCCCCCCCCCCCAGTCCTGGGTAAGTTTCCCAATCACTGCCTCGGGTGCTGCTCCAGTGGCTGATAGGGGAACCAGGCCCACCCTCTACTCTGGGTTCCAGCCCAGGGACCCTCAACCCAGCAGTTCTGGGCTTTCATCTAATTGTCACTGCCCCTTTCCTGGACTGCTTCCCACTCTTCTGGTTTCCCTCCCCACTTCCCTGGGAGTACCAGCTCCAAACCCTCCTTCTCCAGGAGGGACTACTGTTACCAAACTCATGTCCCTCTTCACAGGCAGGGAGTGACTGCCCTTCCCCCCACAGCACCCCTCTGCTGTCAACCTCCTGCCTTTGTAAGTCCAGGCCAGCTCGATCCTCCTCAGCCGGGCTCCCTCTCAGCAAGGGGATTACTTAGCCACCTGATTCTCCTCAGCTGTGGCTTGTTGGATAAACTAGTCCCCTTCTTAGTCTTCATTAAGCAAAGGACCTCCCCCAGCCTAAGGGGAAAATCCACAAGATCTGGGATCTCAATTAATTACAGGGGATAAATAAAGATATAACAGGAACAGGAGTGAGGTGATAGGGCTAAATGAAGGGACCCTGATGAGGACACCGAGCAGAGAACCTTGAAGGTAGCTAGGGAACCAGCAGATGTGGCCAAAAGGTACTCTGCCTGGGTGTGTGAGCAAAGGGCAAAACAGAAATAGGCCCCACAGTTGCAGAGCACCTCCCCATCTATCCTCCTCCTCCTGGTTTTATAGATGACCACTTTGGCAAGAGCATGGGGTAAGTGAGCACTATAAACACAGTTGATCCTGGGTACCCAGACCTAAGGATTCTTCCCCCCCCCTTTTAGCCTTGCAGTGGCGTGTAGTCCAAAGTATGTCTAGATCAAAGCTAGCTTGGGTATGTCTACACACGCTGCAGTCACATCTCCGATTGCCGTGTAGACATATGCCAAGTCACAATCTAGCCTATGCTGTACAATCTGGTGCTCTCTGTTCCCTCTTCACTGGATATGACTGAATGATTGGACCAAGCTGTGATTGGGCTAAGCGAACCTATGGCTCTCCTCAACCACAAAATTACTCTTATTCCTGTAAGCTTTAATAAAAGACATGTTTGTTCCACTAGCTGAGCTCTTTGATAGACCGAAGGCCAGATGCTGCTTACAGGAGAATACCAAGTTTTCATAGTGACATGAAGTATCCCTAAGCCCAGTCTGGGCTGCTCAGATACTGATTCTGCAGAACAAGTATAGCACTCCACAGTAATATTTTGGAACAGCATCTTTAACAAAATAAATATCCCATCACTGCTTCACAGTTTACTTGTGTTTGTTTTGGGGAAAGCTTGTTTAAGGAACAAAATATCAATGCAAAGCACAGATGCTATGGCTATTTTTCCGGAAGGGTGACTTCTGAGCCAATGCCAGTCAGTGTGCAGTACCAATGTGTATGTTAACAAGTGCTTAGAAAGTCACCGGAACTTCAGTACACTGTGACATTAGCTCAAGAATGAAGTGACTGAAATTTCAGATCCAGTCCTGAGGGGTTTTTATTATTATTTTTCAATTAAGCATTCCTACTGCTCTATTCATCAATTGCAAGCCTTTGTTTTTTGTAAGTATATATGGCTCATTAGCGTGTACTGATGGTCTTTGTCAGATTCTGCAGCAATTCTTCCATAAAATATACAGCAATACAAGAGGAGATGTGTTTCAGATAACTGTAGTTCTCTAAATTCACACTTGCTGGTGGTTTGAGCTTAGAGAAAGATACGGTTTACCCTTCTGGCTAGCGCATGGGTGCATACTTCGCTTTCAATAAATCTATTGTCTGTGCATTGCTTGCTGCCTTCAGCCAGAAACTGTTCTGTAATGCCCACCTCAGACACATCTGCTCCATATGTCAGCATCAAGTGCTCTTCAGCTGACACAAGTACCACCCGCATTAGTCACAATGCAAAGCAAGATGCCTGCTTTGTCGGCGTGGTGACCCATAACAATAGCCAGGGATTTTCAATGTGAGTGCACTGGGGTGTTAAAATGGCTGAGGTCTCCCTTGAAAGCAAGGGCATAGTAAGGTGGTGATGGTGCATCAGCTCAATAAGAGGTGCAAATCTGTTCTGCACAGATGGTGGGCCTGACCTGGCAAACAATTACACCCGCAAGTAAGTTTACACACATCGGTACTCCAGCATTGACTCCAGTGGGGCTACTGATTTGAGTAAAGTTACTCACCTGCATTAGTGTTTCCACTATGGTATTTGTAAGGCACTGGTTTGGGGGTCCTAAGAGGGGCTAGACTCAAAGAGAAGGAAAATAAATTCCTAATCTCTCCTTACGCCCTAGCTGTCAGACGCATTGCCATTCCAAACCTCTCCCAGACATTTTCATGTACAACACTTTTTTTTTTGTTCATTCGAATGCTAATAATGCATACATGATTTGGTGAAAGCATTTAGAATCTGTGTGATAAAATATTTAAGTACCCTACACTGCAAGAATTTTTGTTAGAATATCATCTCTGGTATACAGAGTTTATCCTGTGATTCACTTTGAAAACAGCTACCGAACAAAAGAACTTAGCTGTTTTATACTCTGAACAACTTCAGGACAAAATTATCATAACCACCTGCTATAGACCTGAATTCATGAACTCCAGGCCATTGCCCCCGCCTTAAATGCTAGAACCTAATTCTCAGCTGATATAAATTGGCTTCACCCTACAAAAAATCAACAACACAATACTGATTTACATCTGCTGAGGACAGAATAGCAGTGGAAGCATTTAAAAAATCATGGCATGTCCATTGCATAGATTACTGTGATTCCAGTCAGCCACTATAGTAATTCATGGTATCTTTCTTGCATGCATGCACACATTTACCCACACTACAAACTGGTGTTCACTGCAGCTCCTCCCAGCCCCTGCATCATTGTGCAATTGGCTGTAATGTTTTTAAAATGACACTGAAAGTCTGCCTCTTCAAAACGTGTGCCGCTTGAGTCACCATTATGTTTGGAAAAGGTTGGCAGAGAGCAAGCCATCTGCAGCAAATAGTTTGCAAAGGTTTTCAGTTAAAGCAAATATTTCATTTGTCTTTTATTTCAATGCATGTAGTTAGCAAAAGATCTACTGTTGCCACAATCAGGGAGTCAGAGCTTGCTCTCCAAATTGGTTGTTTCACTTGATTTCAGCAGAACTCTAGTCCCGGGAAGAGACTATGAAGAAAGGGCCTCAAGCCAGACAAAGCAGCCAAGAACTTCCTTTGATGTTGATGTGAGTTGCGTCTATAGACCAATGACAATCTATCTCTAGTATTAGAGTGCAGAGGGGTGGTACGCTATTTCCCTTCAAAAGGCTGATTGTATGGTCATTGGACTCTTCCTATTATATTTGTTACACCCCCACCCTCCCTGGCCATTTTTCTTTTGTTTCATTCTTCTATTAAATGTCTTCTAGTAAGCAATTAGAGGCAGGGCCTATCATTTATTAGATGTTTGTACATTACCTACCACAACAGGACTCAACCTGGTTTTGGCCTTTAGGTGCTATCACAAGATAAATATTGAATATTCATCAAACTCCATTGCTCCAATAGGAATTGTGGGTATTTAGATGCCTAGAGGACTTTTGAAGAGGGCCCAAGCAGGCTAGGAACCTAACTCCCATTTCAATAAGCCTAATTTGCTTCTGAAAATCCCAGTAGGTTCCCATCTGCATCTTTAGGCACCTTAGTAATTTCAAAAATCTTATATGCCCTAGAACCACAAGATCTGGCTCCAACTTTGCAGAAGAATAGAAATGTTTCCTTTTTTTCCTGCCAAAAGTCTCAAACCACTTTCAGGATTAACTGAAAGGGTGAGAGAGAAAATACGAAGGAAAGACTAATGTAATGTGCATTTGTATAAGCAATTAACCTAAGGAGTATTTTAATGTAGGGGTTCTTTGGACCACATTCTGCCCTTGGATTGTATGTCCATAATTTCCCCCCGTCAGCTTTGCAGTGACCTTAGAGGTTTTTAGCCTTGCTGTCAGGGCCGGCTCCAGGGTTTTGGCCGCCCCAAGCAGCCAAAACCAAAAAAAAAAAAAAAAGCCGTGATCGCGATCTGCGGCGGCAACTCGGCGGGAGGCCCTTCACTCCCAGGCGGAGTGAGGGACCGTCCGCCGAATTGCCGCCGAATACCTGGAACTGCCGCCCCTCTCCGGAACGGCCGCCCCAAGCACCTGCTTGAGAAGCTGGTGCCTGAAGCCGGCCCTGCTTGCTGTGCATATATCTCACTTAATCATTTTCCTGCCATTGCAGGGGTCTCAGGCACTGTTGATCCCCAGTCCCTCCTAGTCCCTCCTAGTCTCTGCCTGTGACACATAATAACCTAGTCTTCCGTGGGCAGTTTCATTTCAGTTGTTGGGTTAGTGTGCATTGGTGGGTGGTCCATGTGGCCTGTGATAGGCAGAACTTCAGACTAGGTGATCTGGTGCTCCCTTCCGGTCTTAAACAATGACTGACTAATGCCCGTTCATTTCACCAGGAGCTGCACACAAATATTCAAGGCCAGAATATGACCCCAGTTTTGTAGTGTATTAGTCCCTGCCTGCACTGATCACCTCCACTTTCAATCTTCTCTCAGGTTAATACATACTGAATTGTGTCTTATCTGTTCTAAGAATTATTTTCATTATAAACGGTCTTTGAGCTAGGAAGACATATGGAAGGAAAAGTGAGGCTAGAAAGAAAAAGGGGTGCGTAGATGAAGAGTCAGGAAGGAAGGGGGCAGGCAGATGGCAAGTAAATTATTTTGCAGTACAAATACTGATTCTCTCCTTTCTTTTTTTAATTTCTTACTTCTATTTAGAATACTGCTACAATTGGATGGATGTCTAGTATTGAATTTGTTACCATTTGTAATGCTGTCCTTGGAAGGTACTGAGAATGGGACTGACTCAGTTTACTTGGAACAATAGTGAAGCGAGAGTCTGACCTTGCCAGTTATGTATGTACACCTTAAATAACCTAAGAGGAAACCTGGTGACTGGAAGGAGTATCTTGCAGTCTTTAACCGTACATTCATTTAAATATATGCAGATATTCCTACCTGTCTCAGGAGGCTGGGGACATATAGGAATACAAAATACTTTGCTTGAATGCCTAAAGTTCAAAGTACTTGAACAACCTGTCTGTACTTTAGAGGAGTTCAGACAATGAGCAAATAAACAGAATACATGTTGAACAATGATTTAGTCACTCCACCCACAGCTCAAAGATTCTATGACCTGCCAAGCCTACAGGTGCCAGAACTCAGCCCTGGCACAAATTAAGCACGGCACACTAGGGAACAGCAGAGCTGTAGCAGCCAAACAGGTTCCTGAAACAATTCTCCCTGTGCAAGATAGGCTCATGTAGAGTGAGTTAGTGGCTCGAGGGAATACCCTCAGTACAGGGCTTCTTACAGCTGCTTTTGAATGTATTAGCATGTATTGCCCCAGCAGGCCTTGGCCTTAACTTCAGCCGCACTTCTGTCACCTCATGACACATTGAGGCTAACCATCAATCAGGAAAACAAGCCAGCTTCAGCTAGCACCGTATAGGAATGTAGGGACTGATTTAAAAGGCCCATTGAAGTCAATTGAAAGACTCCAGTTGACTTCAGTGGGCTTTAGATCAGCCCCAGAAAGTAGTCCTATGCATGGACTGATTTGGTGAGTTTCCTATTTGACTAATTAGTTTAAATAATTCTATGTGGTTGTGGCCCTGTTAATATTAGGGAAACGATGTTTAACTTGCAAGCTAATTAAGGAACATCAGGCTGCAATCAAGAACTTCAGCAGCCTGAAATGGGTATTCACTGATCACTTAGATATCGATTTAAATGGAATAAGATGGGCTCAATAACCATAGAAAATAAAGTGCTGTGCATGAAGCAGGAGCCATGGAGACATAAATTTGGGACTGACATCAGTAACGGTGATCCTTGCCATTAAGTAATAGGGGTGTTTCTTCTTTTCTTAGAACTAATTAGGGTTTGAATCTTGTTTAAAGGGTTTTAGAATTTGTGACTCAAGATGTTCAAAGTATTGAAAATAAATGGTAACATATTAACCAACTACATTTTAAATTGGCCATAAAAGGTTGCTCTGGGAGTGTGCTAATTATGTTAGATGTGATTGCTTTTCCAAATGCTTTGATTAAAAATATTTTTTTAAATGATGATAGGAGCCCTCAGATGAAGAATATACAATTGTTCATGCATATGCTCAGATACTTTTAATTCTTCACAACATGCCCAGCCTATAGACTCTAGGTAATTAACTATGGCAATAAATTGTACATGCTACATTGCTTGCCTAGCTCTTAATGTCCATTAAACCAATTATCAAGAGAACGTGGGAGGACGCTTATGCAGCAATTTCTAGAATTTATAGCATCGGGAAGCAAGTAGAGGAAAGTATATATCTATGCACTTCACAAGTAACTTAGTATCTATGCAGTACCATCTGACAATAGAACAGGAAGATACGGAGCTCCTTTGCTTAGAATTAGAGCCACCAGTTTTCTGTTATTTTAGCAGGAGATGGGACAATCCCCAAACCAAAAGCCTTGATTCAGACTTGCACACGAATCCTCGGTCACAATTTCAGTCTGGATGAATATGAGCAACCTAAAATGTTAGAAAGCTGGGGGCTGATGTATGAGCCCACAGGACAGAGTGGTCAGACCTGATAGTGTTGTTTCAGATTATTAGAGAAAAGCAGGTAGACCGGGTTATACTTCAAATTCCTTTCTAATTATAGCTCAGTTCCCCGTGATCTTTCCCTCCCTATCTACGTACACACGTGCCTACATATCGGCTAGCGCCGATTGAAAATTGGGGGAGGGGGTAATGCAGAAAAAGATTGCAAAGGTGTTTCCCCTTCTTGTTGAAAAAAACTTGGATGAAAGTATTCCAACCACCTGTTACATATAGATTCATCTGCACACGAATCATACTCTATAGACCTTATCAAAGTCAATGGGAGTTTTGCCATTGACTTCACTGAGCACGGGCTCAAGCCTTATGAGTCCCAGTCTGATTCCTGTTCCACTACGGGGGCACTGGAATCACACTCCACCCCTTGCTGAGGGTTACTGGGAAAGCCAGTTTGGCCCTTATGTTGCAGCGTCTATCTATGGTACTTGTATGGGCCACCAGCACCATCAGATCTGAGACCCTCACCATCTCTGAAGTATTTATCCTCCCAACACCTCTGAGATAAGGAAGGTTCATTATCCTTGGGGGAAACTGAGGCACAATCACCTGTGGCATACAGGAAGTCTGTGGCACAGCAGGGATGTGAACCGGGGCTCTCCCCACTTCCAGGTTAGCACCCTAGCCAATGGCCCAGTAGCACCCAAAAGGTGCCTAGGCTCAGGGTCTCATTGTACTAGATGCTGTGCAAATACACTCCTTGTCCAGAAAGCCTCACCATCCCAGGTGGTACAGACACAACAAGCGAGTCTAGAGAACGGTAGGAGGCAAGTGATGGGGTAACAATTACTGCTGGGAAGGAAATTGTTCTGATCCTGAAGGAGTTTGAGATTTTGGACTTTTTCCCCCCCTCCATCCTGAATCAGACCAAAAAAAAAAAAATAAAGGTTAAATTATAACTAAAATTTCAAAACAAAAAGGTTTAGTACAGGACAAGGGTTTTGTTGCAAAAAATGTTGAAAAGGGATGTTTTGACCATTTCAAATTTTTTTTCTTCCAAATCGGGAGATTTGTCAAAACAAACCAGGCCCCAGAAGAAAAAAAAAATTGTTTTGACAAATCAACGTTTTAATATAAAAAAGGTTGTTGGAAAATTCCTAACCAGCTCTGGTAATAATATCATGTGGTTACATAGATTTATGACAGGCGTCACCTGATACTTCTAGCTCATTTGGATATTTGCATTAACAAAACCCCAAACCCATCATTTTCATTTTTAGCTTTTTTCAGATCTCATTGTGAGTCTGTGGGCTGTCACCTTCAGTCGGCCGTGCCTGAGCTGAACTCTGGGTATCATTAGCTACAAATAGCGTTTCATTCACACTGGCCTTTTCCCTTTCAGATATTCCCATAAGGTCTTTGACACAAAACTCCCACAGAGCTTAATGGAAGCTACGCGGCCAATACCCTACATAGCTCTTTTGTAAGTGCCATCCAGCGTATTCTTAAAAGTTTTTCTGAAAGCTTGATTCTGCAATGTGACCTGGTGAGCTGGATTGTCCAGGAACTTACCCCATGATTTCCTCTCTGCACAACATCAGCAGACACAATCAAAAAGAGAAGAATTATTTTAGCACACAATACCTGCATGGATAGAAGTTGTGGATTCCCTAGGGAGCAAAAATACTTTTGACTTCCAAGCTAGTGTGTCCTTTGTTATGGCTACTGTATGTGTACAGTAAGTGACATTAATTAATGGGCCAGGGGAGGCTTAGCTTCGCTGAGCACATTTTTGAAGGTAAGGTGCTTGAAAAGGCAGTACAGACAGATCTTTTAGAAATGCTGGTGATCAAAAGCACATGAGCGGTCTTTACAAAAAGAAAAAGCAAACCGAACAAACACACAAATGTAGTATGCTTTGTTTCTGTCTTAGGAGGCATGACCAAACTTTTGCAAACAAAATACATTTGCTAAGATTTTCAAAGTCACCAGGGATTTGGGCACCCACTTTCCATTAAAATCAGTAGGAACTGGGCATCAGAATCTCCTATGCAGCTTTGAAAAATCTCAACCTGTTTCTTGCGCTAGGACTAGCGAAAGGCTGACAGTGCCTTTATCCCCCAAAACAGGTCTTGTGCAGTTTTCCTTCATCCATACATCTTGGCAAGAAGGGGCAGCTGTACATATATCTTTAGTTAATTTCTTATAAATATCTGCAGAGATGAAGGCTGATTGGCCTGATTATTCATGTGAGATATATAAAAACAGTTGTTTGAGTAGTAAAAGTTGGGGGGGAATTTTTAATGTTCCCTGTGTATGACGCACACAAAACTCTCTCCAAAGTCTTCGGTTAAATCAAATAAAAGCCCAGTGCTTGACGATGGAAGAAATAACTTGAGTGTTTTCTTGGTTTTGCTCATCAGACGTTCTTTCCTATATTAATCTATTATGATTGGGGCTCTGTGGCTCCGCTGCTCAGCTATCCTTCTAGACCTAGGGAGAGACATAATAAAAATGGAAGTGTACAGGTCACGTTTCTACACTTCAACAAATGGGGTAATTTACTGGAGTGCTAATGGCTATGCCACTCTCCCATCATCCTTGAACTGTGTTGTTTTAACAGTGTGGGCTTTGAGGGAATACAGGTGCTGTGCTACTGCTGTTATTTGTGTATACAGGTTATGTTTACAATGCTGTAAGTAGATAGGACTCTGAAAACCTCACTAATTGGGTTGGCAGGAGTTAGATTTAGATGCTTCTTGGAAGGTTTTTCCAATTGCCTCGCTCCTCACTCGCATCCCCGTAACTCATTCAGGAGGAGCTGTGTGGAGCTCATGTGTTAATGAGTTGGAGATAAGATTTGCAAGACTGTTCCATGGCTAGCCGCTTCCACTGAGAAATCTGACCGTTTCTTTTTGGTAGTCTAATTATACTGATTTCCTTCCTCCCATGTGATGTGACAGTAATTGTATCTGTAATAACTATTCTTCTATTCTGGTCGGGGGGGACCACTGATTCTTCCCATTCCTTCATTTAACACACCCCTAGATATACACCCATCTCTAATGGCACTCCAAGTTTTAGATCTACCTGCTATCACATAGAACTTATTAAATGGAGATTAGTTGATGCATGTTTCCCATGCTCCTTCCATTTTATAAAGAAAGATTGTAGTACATTCTTTATTTCAGAACAATGTTATGTTAAGAGACTATAACATAACATGAAGGTGACCACATTTTCAAAAACACGCAGCAGCAGTTATGGGTCATGAAGTACTCATACAAGTTGTACAGTCCTTCACATAATGGGGTCTCTTCTTGCCTGGTCTCAGGGCATTACCATAAACATGTTTACATACGTGTATTTTTATTACTGTGTACCATTGTTGTTCCTTCCAGGAACAAGCTATTTCCTCATTTAAAATGTAAAAAAAAGTGTTAAAACATTCTCTTTTGCCAAACACTGAAACTAAACAAGTCAAGCAGTTACACTAATGGTCTAATCCAGGGGTAGGCAACCTATGGCACGCGAGCTGATTTTCAGTGGCACTCACAGTGCCCGGGTCCTGGCCACTGGTCCGGGGGGCTCTACAGTTTAATTTAATTTTAAATGAAGCTTCTTAAACATTTTAAAAACCGTATTTACTTTACATACAACAATAGTTTAGTTATATATTATAGACTTATAGAAAGAGACCTAAAAACGTCAAAATGTATTACTGGCACGTGAAACCTTAAATTAGAGTGAATAAGTGAAGACTCGGCACACCACTTCTGAAAGGTTGCCGACCCCTGGTTTAAACCAAACTAAATGTGTCTCTACCTAGGTCCTGATTCAGCATGGTACTTAGTACACGTTTAAGATGCAAGCATGTGCTTAAGCCCCATTGAAGCTTAAAGTTAAATTTGTGCTTGAGTGCTGTGCTGAATAAGGACAGGCTGCGGAGTCAGGGACATAAACAGCCAGCAAGTAATAAAATGAAAGACTTTTTTTCTAATTTGAGAACAAATAAACATTTCACTTTAGATCTTCAAGTAATGTAAAATGACAAACTCAGCTCTAATTCCTGCTTCCCTTTTCCACTGCACTAAACAGGAATCCCTCGTCTACATTCTTATTTTTGGGTCTACATTCCCTTGTCTACATTTCCTATGTATATGGTCCTGAAATTTAATCAATGGAGTCTCTTTAAAAAGAATAGGAGTACTTGTGGCACCTTAGAGACTAAGACATTTATTTGAGCATAAGCTTTCATGGGCTACAGCCCACTTCATCGGATGCATAGAATGGAACACACAGAAGATATTTATACATCCAGAGAACACGAAAAGGTGGAAATGAAAATGTTCTCTGGATGTATAAATATCTTCTTTCTGTGTGTTCCATTCTATGCATCTGATGAAGTGGGCTGTAGCCCATGAAAGCTTATGCTCAAATAAATTTCTTAGTCTCTAAGGTGCCACAAGTACTCCTGTTCTTTTTGCGGATACAGACTAACACGGCTGCTACTCTGAAACCTGTCATTTAAAAAGAAAATTACTGGTAGAAAATTTGAATACACAAACAGAAAGGATACATATTTATGGACCGCTCTTCCTGGGTGCCTAACTCTGGAATTTATCAATGTACTTTCAGTGAAATGGCAGTTCTTGGAGAAGCTTCAAAGAATCCTATGCTACTGAGAATCCGCTCTTGATAAACCAGTATTAAATAATGAATAAAAATATAGCAGCGGGGAAAACAATGGGAAATGAGGAAAAGATAAACATGTAAAGTGCTTGAGCCTTGTCACTCATCCACTGAAGATAAGACCAAGAAAATTAGGAGGCAAAATGAAAGTACTTTGGGGTCTAAAAATGAAAGTAAATTATAAACCTTAATCCGCAGTTACAACAGTATCTGAACATACTAGATTTTAGTAATATGATGAATTGAGAATATGAGCAGATGTTGGTTCATGCTCAGATGATTTTAATGTGGATTTCATTTGTGGATCTTGCTTTCTGAACCATGATAAATGGGATGGGGTCAGTAGGACTGTATTCCTGGGGCCAGATCCTCAACTGATGTAAATAAACACAGTTCCATCTGGTCCATGGTTCTTTTATTATAAATGGCAGAATCTATGGCAGTGTGAGACTGAATTTACAGATGATGAGCTGTTCTGTAAAAAGTGCTGATAAAGCAAATAAATCCATCCCACCAGTCACAGCACAGGACATTGAAATGAACTAAATAGCAATGCAATTGAGAGGTTCCCTCTTGCTGTAGAACCTTTGGGCCTGATCCTGCAGGCTTTACTCAGGCAGAAGTCACATTGATTTCCATGCTAAAGAAAGAATTACATGGCTAGGCTGCATTTGCCAATCAAGAGGCAGCAGCATAAACAGCCCAGAACACACACTTTCTTCCATGCAGTGCTGACCCTCTGGGATACATTGTGAAGTCCTTCCCCTTGCTTGTACTTGTGTGCTTTTGAGGAAATAAAGTTGAGTCCCCGAAGAAAAAGGGATTGGACTCTTATGGCTAAAGAATGTCCTTTTGGGGTATAGGCTGGTGAGTTAGCCCACTGGTTTACAAGACTTCTCTCTCCCCCTTCATTTTCATCTTCGGTCTTACTATTCCTAAGGGTAAATCTGCTTAGAAATTCAAAACAGAAAATAAAGGGTCAGAAAATAGAGCCATTGTAGGTTAGCATAACTGCATTGACTTCACTGGAGCTAAGCCAGTAGAGAATCTGGTTCAAAACATTAGCATTGTCTTCCAAATACTATTTGGTCCTCAGAAGCCAGTTACAGAAAAGAAATCTCTTTGATAGTTCACCTTGTATAGAGATATGCTTGGACATAAATATATGCTCCTAATTTATGGCTGGATTCTGCTGACATTACTGAAGCCAACTAATAATCACTCATGGAGTAAGGTACCACACCTTACTCCATGAGTATTGCCATTTTATCCAGTGTACCTTCTGGAGTAAGGTAATTGTACCACTCTGGGATTGTCCAAACACTGGGCCAACTTCTGCCCCCACTGAAGGAAATGGCAAAGCTCTCATTGACTTCAGTGGGAGCGGGCTCATGCCAGTATATTATAGATGAAGTCAAGTTCCTGGTAGTCTTCTGATGCATTTTGGGGTGTGTTCTTTTTTTAAATCCTCAAAGCTATCACGTAGGGCAGCTTTTCAGTCTCTGCTAGCAAAATCAAACAGCTAATACCAATTGGAATTGAGAATCCACACTACATGTTAATAGGAAACAAAACCTGGGATCTGGTGAATACCTTCCCAAGCTAGTCACTGAATAGATTAAAGTCTTTGTGCATGCTCAAGTGCTTACATCTATATGTTGGGAATTGTTTGTTATGGAGCCAAGCCTCTGCACTAAAACTGGGTTACATTTTTTTGGACAAATAGTTTAAATCAAAAAAGCAGTTTCAGGTTGATGTAAACTATTGATGAATGTGCAGAATTGTTCTAGACAAAGAATCCTGGGCTAGAATCACAAGGGGTTGCCATTCACGCATCCAGCGACATCAGCACTGTGGTCTTCCAATTGTCCTGTGATTAGGGCACACCTGTAGGATAACAAAGTCCCAGGGTCAAATCCCTGCTATGGGGATTTATAAATATTGATTGGAGCAAGGGATTGGAATCCACCACTTTAAGAAAAATATTAAATCTGATAGTAGTACCCAGTTATGAGAGGTGTGTCATCGCTATGGTCTGGTGCCAATTTACTACAGCATTAGAAGATGGCACATTAGTAATTTTTTCAATTCCAATTCCCTGTCCCCAGTGAAATCCAGCAGATCACAATTTCATTATTCCAGCCAAAGCACAGCAGAAAAATCATTTTCTAACACAAATCAAAAAACAAAACTACACAAAGATTTTCACTTTAAAGACAACGATCAGAAATGTGGAGGGGGTTAGCTACATACCTACAAAGCACTTCTGCACTAAGTGTTTTCATGGAGACTTGTGTGTGCATGGTTAAAAAAGTGACTGAAAGGATGATGGGTTTCAGTGACAACAGAGGTCTTTTGCTCTGCTGTAGCTTCTAACAATTACTATATTAGAGGGTCAATGGCTCACCAAGAATGTTATGATTTGTTTCCATGGCCCTTTGCCTCAGAATCTCAAAGCTCTGTAGAAACAGTTAGGGCAGCAGTGCAAATAGGTTGGTACAGTACACCATACCAGCAAGATATTTATAGCCGGTACGGCGTACTGGGAAAAAAAGCAGCAGAACGTGGGGCTGCTGGGTGGCCCCACATCAGCAGCGTCTCTGGTGCAGCTGTACCTCCCCCAGCCCTTCCACGCAGGGGCTCCTCTGGCTTCCAGCAGCAGCCCCACTGGAGGACAGGGCTGGTTAAGGACAGGACAGGACAGAGGAGAGCTGCCAGCGTTCTTCTCCTTTCCCTGCTGCGGTTCCCAGGAGAGCCCTGCAATGGAGAAAGGAGCAGAACGTGGAGCCGCTGGGCGGCCCCATGCCCACAGCTCCTCCATTCTGTCCAGAAGCAGGAGGCTAAATATTTGGACTACATGCCCACACAAGAATTAGAGGAGTAAGAATCCCCCTTAGTTGGGGGAAGGTTCTAGGCACACAGGTGTAAGTGGGTGGGGAATGCCCTCCAGTTCTCCAGCGAAGAGAGGGGTATGGCAGGAGACTTACCCCCTCCTTGTCAACTCACTGGCCAGTTCAGCTGAATCAGCCTGGAGGGGTGAGGGCAGTAACTTGGTGGTGGAATAAGTGAACAGTAAATTACCCCCCTACACGAGCAAGCTGGGGCTTAGAGGAGCACCCCTGAGTCAAAACATTTCTAGAGCTACAGATTATGCACCATTCTTTGCTTAGAGTTGGGCCTAACGGCACCAATCTTGCCCTAAAACAGTTAATTTGCTGAGAGTTATTCACTCACAAGGCAACTGTAACGCTGCCAGACCCTAGTTGTCGGTGGGCAGGATTGAACCAGGGACTTTTGGAGTTTAATGCATGAGCTAAAAGCCAACTGACGTTTAGCTAAGGCTATCAAACAGACTCATTTTAACACTACGTGGTCTCGGTGCCACTACATGGGACAGAACACCACACCCAGGTGGTGTGTGGGTTACACAATGTCAAGAGAAAATTGTACCATGGCGGTAACCTGCAGCCTGGTACGCTGAAATCAAACACATGATTCTAAACCAGGAAGTAAAATAGGCAATAAAGAGATTTTTAAAATGTCCTACACAGGGGGTGAAGTAAAAACTCAGGCAATTTCTTAAGTCAAGGAGGCTTGAGGGAATATAGGAATTAGTCTGAGGAAATAGCTGGCTTTGCTGTATAGCTCACAATTTGGAGGGTTTTTTTAACCTACATTTGATTTGTATAGCAGATAAAAATGGAATACCTGCAATTTACAAGCAGCAAGGTTATTTTGTTACGCCTGGGGATGTTTTTATGCAGGAGGGAAAGAAATGTCTCTTTCTGTAAACTTCCAGCATTATATGCATCACCAAGCTAAAGAAACAGACTTCTACCCTCCTGAGGCAAACAAATAACTCCAGTTTCACATGCTGCCTCATAAGCAAAAAGTGTAGGGGGGGAGGGAAAATGAAAAATGTAGGAGATGCATTGTGTGTATAGATAACATTTATTTATATAACAGCAGCTGATAGACAAAGCAGCACTTACTATTAGACAACCTCTGAGGCTAATATTAGTCACAACTGTACAACTGACTGGCCTGCAATAAGACACCTGTGGCATGGCCGTGACTGGCCTAGGGCAGCAGACACAGTGTTCAGATTGTGGGGCTATGAAATTCCAGTGTAGATGTTCAAAGTCAGGTTGGATCCCAGACTCTGGGACCCTTCCCTGTCATGGGGTCTCAGAGCCAGGACTCCCACTCAAACCTGAACATCCACACTCCAATTTTATAATCCCACAGCAGGAGCTAAGTCAGCTGAAGCAGACCAGTCCTAGGTCTTTTACTGCAGTGTAGACGTACAAAGCTCTTGGTGCACTTAGGGTAAGTAATGAGATGGGGTCTATGTCTCCAGAAGTAGTTGTGATTGTTAAACTGAATCCTGGGGGGGATTAGTCCATTAGAGTGTGGATTGCTTACTGCAAAAGACCACATCTTCCATACCTACAGAGGGAAGAGCACAATCTAACCCATACCAGTTAAAATGGGTCCAGTATTATAGCACAGTGCTTACTATAATGAATTGTCTCATTGGCTTCCGTGGGGAAGCAGACACTAGTATGTAGAGCTGGGTGAAACTTTTTGGCTGAAACTTTGTTCACCACAAAAAAAAAAATGCAGATTCAGGGTAAGTGTTTCACAAATTCATATCAAATTCCACAAATTGTTTCAATTGGGGAAAACATTGTTTTGACTTTTTTTTTTTAAAAAAAGGTGAGTGTTTGATGCCAAACACTCATTTCAAGGTTTACTTCAATTTAAAAAAATTAAAAAGCTCAAAACATTTGACCCCAAAATAATATTTTTGACTTTTCTGTACAGCCAGCAAACCAAAACAATTTGTTCTTGGCACAGTTCTAATGTTAAGCAATATGCTCAGGGCCGCCCAGTGGGGGGGGGGGGGGGCAAGTGGGGCAATTTGCCTCAGGCCCCGGGCCCCGCAGGAGCCCCCACGAGAGTTTTCAGGGCCCCCCACGAGAGTTTTCGGCGGCAGGTCCTTCACTCGCTCTGGGACCTGTCGCCGAAGACCCCAGGCCTCCTGAATCCTTTGGGCGGCCCTGATTATGCTTGGTGGTGCTCACAGGATCGGGGTCGGTCTGATTGCAGTATCTACACAATATCTGCTTCTTTAGGTACCTAAAAGACCTTTGAAAATCTGCCCCTTCATCCTAATCTCATCACAGGAGGTTAGGGTTACAACAGCTTTGCAAACCCCAAGCATTCTCCTAAGCAACTAGGGAACTGTGGTCTAGATGGTATTACTATGAGGTGGCTATACAACTACTTAAAGACTGTACTCAGAGTTTGTTCTCAACGGTTCGCTGTCAAACTGGAAGGGTGTAGTGGGGTCCTCCAGGGGTCTGTCGCTATTAAATATTTTCATTAACAACTTGGATAATGGAATTGAATGTGCTTATAAAAATTGGCAGATGACACCAAGCTGGGGGAGGCTGTGAGAACTTTGGTGGACAGGATTAGGATTCAAAAAGACCTTGGCAAATTAGAAAATTGGTCTGAACTGAACATGACAAAATTCAATAGTGCGAAGTATTACACTTTGGAAAGGAAAAGTCAAATGTACAGCTACAAAATAGGAACTAAGTAGCAAGGTGCTAGCACTGCTAAACATGATTCAGGGATTATAGTACATCAAAAATTGAATGAGCCAACAATGTGATGCCGTTGCAAAAACACTAATCCATTCTGGGGAATTATCACCAGATGCTCTACTCACCCCTGGAGTGCCTCCTTGTGAGCACAGCTAAGAGTTAGTTCTGCCAGTCTAATGCCTCTTCCTTCAGGTGCTCACTCCATGTTTCTCATTCTCAGGACTCAACTGCTCCATCTTCATGGCTTGGTCCTCCAGCCAGGTCACTGTAATTTTCCCCTTCCAAGGGGGATGCATACCAAAGTCCCTCTGTATCAATTTGCCCAGGCAGTCTTCCAACTCACTGCCCCTCAATGGTGCCACTTGCCAAGTGGCTAGTAGGGGAATTCAGGCTCACCCTCTTCTCCAGGTTCTAGCCCAGGGACCCTACAGCCAACATCTGCACTGTTTCTCACGTTGCCTGCCTTTTCTTTCTTATTAAAAACCTCAACCCAGACCCAAATTTTCAGCTTTATATAATCTCTATAAGAAAAATTAAGGAACTGAATTCTCTTAAAACAATTATTTAATATAGTATGTGACTGCTACATAGTACAATGCTATGCTTCATAATAATGCTCCAGAGACTCTTTCTGGATGATTGATGGGTTTTATTGTTTAGTAAATAACAATGCAGTTTTTAAATGAAATAAAAATATGTAGCATTCATTTTCTAGTACTGGATCTAACTTGGCTCCTCTGTTGTAGTCCGGTTTTCAATCTGCATTGACAATAATTAAGATCAGAAAGGGTAGGAAGTTCTTTTCTAATTCTTCCAGCTGAAAATGGCTCTAGGAAAGCAGCAGAATATCTTGGAGATGAAATACACAGTATTAACCATGTTTACTCTCCGCTAATAGCACTGAATTAGATGATTAGTGTTTGTTTTCTCTAATAAAATACAAAGGTATAATCATATTAGGGCTTTCCGTTTTCTCTTTGTCGGTAGGAAATTGCTACAGTGAAGAAGTTCTTGTTTCATGCCCCCTTTGTCTCACTTTCAGCATCAGAAAAAAATAGTGCCTATTTGCACAGTGGCAAAAGCAAAGGGGATAAAGGTGGATGGTAAATAACTTTGCTCATTATGCAGGTAATTTCTGCCATCAAGCTGTTTGGTAACTCCAGCAGATGTTTGAGTTCCTTTGAGCTGCAGGAAACATAATGGGATCATTTTTCTTTTCCCCTCCAGGAGCAAATGCCAGGCTGTTTGTTTCATATTTGAACAAATTGGAGTGAGTTTTTAGCAAACAGATGAGTAAGCTCTTATCGTTAAACAAAGACGATATAAAATTCATGTGGTGGAAACAGATTTCAGGTGGAACCTACAAGGCCCAACTAGGCTAATACTCACTTATAGAATCACAGGCATTTGTTAGGACACTGCAAGTACCAACTCCAGTATACACAAGCAAGACTGAACTTCCTGCTAACCTCCCAGGTCAGATCATCAGAACATAGAAGACAACAACTTAACACTAAGACAAAAATATAGAATCTTAGCACCAGAAGGGACCTCAGAAGGTCATCTAGTCCAGTCCCTTGCTCTCATGGCAGAACTAAGTATTATCTAGACCATCCCTTACAGGTGTTTGCCCAACAAGCTGTTAAAAATCTCCAATGATGGAGATTCTACAACCTCCCTAGACAATTTATTCCAGTGCTTAACCACCCTGACAGGAAGTTTATCCTAATGTCCAACCTAAACCGTCCTTGCAGCAATTTAAGCCTATTGCTTCTTGTGCTATCCTTAGAGGTTAAGGAGAACAATTTTTGTCCCTCCTGCTTGTAACAACATTTTATTTACTTGAAAACAGTTATCATGTCTCCCCCTCAGTTTTCTCTTCTCCAGACTAAATAAACCCAATTTTTTCAATCTTCCCTCATAGGTCATGTTTTATAGTTCTTTAATCATTTTTGTTGCTCTTCTCTGAACTTTCTCCAGTTTTTCCACATTTTTCCTGAAATGTGGCACCCAGAACTGGACATAATACTCCAGTTGAGGCTTAATCAGCGCAGAATAGAGTGGAAGAATTGCGTGTCTTGCTTACAATACTCCTGCTAATATATCCTAGAATGATGTTTACCCTGTTCACTCATATTTAGCTTGTGATCCACTATGACCCCCAGATCCTTTTCTGCAGTAACTCTTTCCTAAGCAGTCATTTCCCATTTTGTATGTGTGCAACTGATTGTTCCTTCCTAAGTGGAGCACTTTGCATTTGTCCTTATTGAATTTCATCCTATTTATAGCACCATCTTCTGGTGGAGCTCCTGTCTGCACTGATCCTTACAACTTTCCTCCCTCTAGTTCAGGGGCGGGCAACCTATGCCACACACGCCAAAGGCGGCATGCGAGCTGATTTGCAGTGGCACTCTGCTGCCGGCCTGGGGTTCCGTCCGCTGGCCCTGGTCCTGGCCACTGGTCCTGGGGGCTCCGCTGCCAGCCTGGGGTCCCAGCTGCTGGCCCCACTCAGCCTGCTGCTGGCCTGGATGAACGGAACCCCAGGCCAGCAGCGGGCTCAGTGCGGCCGGCGGCAAGGGTTCAGTCTGGGGTTCTGTCTGCCGGCCCCTGTAAATGTAAAATGCATGACTGGCACGCGAAACCTTAAATTACAGTGAATAAATGAAGACTTGGCACACCACTTCTGAAAGGTTGCCAACCCCTGCCCTAGTTTAATAGCGTTTTATTCTCTCGAACTGTCTCATTACTTGCAGGGTGGGCAACACTGGTCCTCATGTTGGTTATGTGGAGTTGTCAGTAAACCTCATGTAACGACCATGATTCAAAGTCCTTCTCCTGATCGCCGCAAATACAGCGAGTCAAACGGCAATGCTACATGTTCATCACTGCATCCGTAACTGTCTCAGTCCTTTTATCCTTCAGTGGTTACACCACTACATTCTTTGAGAAGATGTCCTACTCTACCAGCAAATAACAATATCTAGCTGGTGTTTCTGGTAGTGGGCCTTTCAAGTCAAGCTTATGAACTTCCAGGGCCTACTAAGTTGGGGCATTTCCCCTAAAGGAGTTCTGCCTCTTCTTGTTGGCGCTTTCCTTTCTTGACAGGTAAGACAGGAAAGTATCCAGTCCTTAATATCTGCAGCCACGCCCAGCCAAACACATCTGTCAGATACACAGCTCAGTGTCTTTTCATGCCCCATGTGGCCTGCCACTTGCTTATCATGAAGACATTCCAGCACCATTCTCTGAAAACTGGCTGGCAAGCCAATGCTGTTACTTTCATACACCGGCAAATTGGTAGCCAGATCAATGGATAATCATTCCTGAACTGCACTGAACCTCCCCAGCCTGGGTTCCTTCAGTAGATCTATTGGCCCACTGAACATAACTCAGGATCCTTGGATTGTTCTTGCCAGAGGTCCTCACAAGACTAGATTGAGTCTACTCTCACTGCCCTCACCAAGCTGAGAGCATCTACAACCACCTTTTTGCTTTCCAGGTTTATGATGAACTCTGAATGTATATCCATCTCCACAGGCATCCATCTGAATTGTGATCTGTGTGTACTGTGAATTCCGTGCCTAATGAACGGGGATGATAGACCATAAGGGCCTTCACAATAGACCCCAGCTCTGGAGCTGAATATTTGGTTTCCCTCTCATTTGATTTGAGACCTCCAAAAGCCACTGGTCTTCACCCACCACGCTCATCAACTAGTTCAAGTGTAAATCTGACAGAAACCTTGGAGGCATCACAGGTTAGCATGACTGGACAGGCTGTCTCTGGGAATTAAAGTGCAGCATGGTTTAGAAGTCCTTCCTTCAGTGAATCAAACACTTTTTGATGTTCCTCTCGCCACGCAATTGCTCTTTGTGAGCGGGTATAATGGCGCTGCTCACTCTGAATTTATTTATTTTTTTACAAATCTCCTGTAGAATCTGCAGAGCCCTACAAACTGCTGTACCTTGTCCAGGTTTGTAAGAACATCCCAGTCCTTTAGCACATTCTGTTTCTGGGATTGGGGCTCCAGCCCATTCTCACTGACTTTATGTCCTAGGAAAGTGATCAGCGCCTCACAAACTGACATTTGTTTTCTGTACATTTTAAATCCTGACTCCTTAGAAAGCTTTAGAATACTTTCCCCCTCCTACAAGACGTTCCTCCCACATTTTATGGAAACAAAATGAAGTCCTCTAAGTAAGTGAGGATGTTTTAAATTCTCAAAACTTGTGTTAAGCCATTTACTACCAGCCAAAACATCCCTGGTGCATTCATGAGTCTGAAAGGCATTCTGCGAAATTGAAACAATCCATTCGGTGTCACAAAGGCTATGTTTCCTTGATCCTCAGGTGCCAATTTAGCCTGGTGGTACCCAGATACCACATCCATACTACTAAAATATTTTGCTCTTGACATTTTCTCCAGTATATCTGCTATGTGGACAAGTGACTTGCTAACTTGAACTGACTGAATTAAGTCTCCTGCAGGAAATGCATATCCCCAAGTCTCTGTTTCCCACATCACAGTGGGGGATGCCCAAGGGGATGTAGACTGAATAAACAAACTATCCTATAGGATTTAGCTTCTTTTTCACTGTGACCTAATATGCCAGGGGAATCCAATGTGGGGGCTGCTTCATAGGAATACTCACTGGGTTGCACGCCATCATATTTCCTAAGCTCGTCTTTATTCGTGGAGAACGCACTAGCTTATCAAAAGAGCAGCTGTTCTAATTGCTGCTTTTTATTGGGGTCTATGGCTGCTTCTGGTAAGTCAATCCCTAGCTCTTTTTTACTGACTTGGCTGCTTCACACCTTTTGACCTCTGCCCCATGAGAGGCTTTGAGACACCAGCAACATTCGACATTATCCCCATGGTATGATGTCTCATTAGCTGCACTTCCCAGTCAGTCACGTTCATTGCTCTTACCCAGAATGCTGCTGGTGGTCCAGCTTGAAACAGAACTCTGCTAAACAACAATCCTGACTGGATATGTGTAGCTTCAAACACTCCTACAGGTTCACTGCAGCAGGCTATTATCATTAGGGATATTATTGCATGATGGCCTGGCTTCACCACCCTCTATTCTGAGCCACCATAGAGAGCAGTTCCTCTCTGGTACCCTCTAAGCATGGTAGAGACTCTTGTAAGGCCCCAAGAATTACTCCCCAGAGTCCACACATGCTCCTGCCCACATCCAGCAGGGATATCTGAATACTGTGATGGAGTTCTTGTGATGTCTTCAGATGAAATCCACTCCCAATCCAACAGCACTTGAAATATTGGTCACCACAACAAAATTGATATATGTGGAGACCCCAGGTTCAGTGGGAGCTGCATTTCTCCTGTTGTCTGCAGTGGCTGGTGATTGATAGTCACCAGTTTCACTCCAGCAATAAATATTTTCTTCCCTTTCAGCACTAGGTGTTCACCATTGATCAGAGTTAGCTCAGAACCTGAGTCTAACAGCAAAGTAACAGGTATCTGGGCAGTTATTCACATGGACCATTCTAAGAGTTGCTGATGGCAGCAGTCCTTCTGCATCAGCATCTTCTAGTTTACCATGTGTGGCTTTCCTCAGCTTAGGCAATTCCATCTCCAGTTGCCTTTACCTCTGCATCACTTGCAAATGTCATCTGGCCTGGGATGAACTCAGAAACAGTCTGTCCCTTCTGATCCATGGGACCTCTGTGAATAGCTTGCACTTGGGCCTCCTCTCAAAAATGTTCCCACCTCAGCCAGCAATCATTTCTTGAAGTGACTCATAGATTCATAGACTCATAGACTTTAAGGTCAGAAGGGACCATTATGATCATCTGGTCTGACCCCCTGCATGCTGCAGGCCATAAAACCGTCCCTACCCCTTCCCTGGACTCTGCTGTTGAAGTCCCCAATCCTGTTTTTAGTGACTTCAATCGGCAGAGACCCTCCTGCTAGAGATCCCTGCCCCATGCTGCGGAGGAAGGCGAAAAACCTCCAGAGGCTCAGCCAATCTGCCCTGGAGGAAAATTCCTTCCCGACCCCAAATATGGCGATCAGTAAGACCCCGAGCATATAGGCAAGAGTCTCCAGCCCGACCCCTGTTAGCCATTATACTATTTACCTACCATTGCTTGGCTTTCCTTGACTACTATGTTTTACCATTAAACCATTCCCTCCATAAACTTATCTAACTTAATCTTAAAACCAGACAGGTCCGTCGCCCCCACCGTTTCCCTCGGTAGGCCATTCCAATATGTGCTGCATCTAGTATAAAGGAGTCACCCCAAGGCTGGAAATTAACAGCTGGATTATTGCCTCTTGACTATAACAGGGAAAATTTTCATAGTCACCACAATGACTTAGGAACTTGATGAACTTAGGTAAAATTTTCAAAAGTGTCTCTTCTAGCTGTAATGAGGGTTGGCAGAAAGATGGCATTTGAGAGTTCTTGAACCTTCTCCAATTGTGTTTTGGGGTTCATAGATTCATAGATTCTAGGACTGGAAGGGACCTCGAGAGGTCATCGAGTCCAGTCCCCTGCCTGCATGGCAGGACCAAATACTGTCTAGACCATCCCTGATAGACATTTATCTAACCTACTCTTAAATATCTCCAGAGATGGAGATTCCACAACCTCCCTAGGCAATTTATTCCAGTGTTTAACCACCCTGACAGTTAGCAACTTTTTCCTAATATCCAACCTAGACCTCCCTTGCTGCAGTTTAAGCCCATTGCTTCTTGTTCTATCCTTAGAGGCTAAGGTGAACAAGTTTCCTCCCTCCTCCTTATGAAACCCTTTTAGATACCTGAAAACTGCTATCATGTCCCCTCTCAGTCTTCTCTTTTCCAGACTAAACAAATCCAATCCTTTCAGCCTTCGTTCATAGGTCACGTTCTCAAGACCTTTAATCATTCTTGTTGCTCTTCTCTGGACCCTCTCCAATTTCTCCACATCTTTCTTGAAATGCGGTGCCCAGAACTGGACACAATACTCCAGCTGAGGCCTAACCAGCGCAGAGTAGAGCGGAAGAATGACTTCTCGTGTCTTGCTCACAACACACCTGTTAATACATCCCAGAATCAAGTTTGCTTTTTTTGCAATAGCATCACACTGTTGACTCATATTTAGCTTGTGGTCCACTATAACCCCTAGATCCCTTTCTGCCGTACTCCCTCCTAGACAGTCTCTTCCCATTCTGTATGTGTGAAACTGATTGTTCCTTCCTAAGTGGAGCACTTTGCATTTGTCTTTGTTAAACTTCATCCTGTTTAACTCAGACCATTTCTCCAATTTGTCCAGATCATTTTGAATTATGACCCTGTCCTCCAAAACAGTTGCAGTCCCTCCCAGTTTGGTATCATCCGCAAACTTAATAAGCGTACTTTCTATGCCAATATCTAAGTCATTAATGAAGATAATGAACAGAGCCGGTCCCAAAACAGACCCCTGTGGAACCCCACTTGTTATGCCTTTCCAGCAGGATTGGGAACCATTAATAACAACTCTCTGAGTACGGTTATCCAGCCAGTTATGCACCCACCTTATAGTAGCCCCATCTAAATTGTATTTGCCTAGTTTATCGATAAGAATATCATTCGAGGCCGTATCAAATGCCTTACTAAAGTCTAGGTATAACACATCCACAGCTTCTCCCTTATCCACAAGACTTGTTATCCTATCAAAGAAAGCTATCAGATTGGTTGGACAAGATTTGTTCTTTACAAATCCATGCTGGCTATTCCCTATCACCTTCCCACCTTCCAAGTGTTTGCAGATGATTTCCTTAATTACTTGCTCCATTATCTTCCCTGGCACAGAAGTTAAACTAACTGGTCTGTAGTTTCCTGGGTTGTTTTTATTTCACTTTTTATAGATGGGCACTATATTTGCCCTTTTCCAGTCTTCTGGAATCTCTCCCGTCTTGCATGATTTTCCAAAGATAATAGCTAGAGGCTCAGATACCTCCTCTGTTAGCTCCTTGAGTATTCTAGGATGCATTTCATCAGGCCCTGGTGACTTGCAGGCATCTAACTTTTGTAAGTGATTTTTAACTTGTTCTTTTTTTATTTTATCTGCTAAACCTACCCCCTTCCCATCAGCATTCACTATGTTAGGCATTCCTTCAGACTTCTCGGTGAAGACCGAAACAAAGAAGTCATCTCTGCCATTTCCAAGTTTCCTGTTACTGTTTCTCCCTCTTCACTGAGCAGTGGGACTACCCTGTCTTTGGTCTTCCTCTTGCTTCGAATGTATTGATAAAAAGTCTTCTTGTTTCCCTTTATTCCTGTAGCTAGTTTGAGCTCATTTTGTGCCTTTGCCTTTCTAATCTTGCCCATGCATTCCTGTATTGTTTGCTTATATTCATCCTTTGTAATCTGTCCTAGTTTCCATTTTTTATATGACTCCTTTTTATTTTTTAGATCATGCAAGATCTCGTGGTTAAGCCAAGGTGGTCTTTTGCCACATTTTCTATCTTTCCTAACCAGAGGAACAGCTTGCTTTTGGGCTCTTAATAGTGTCCCTTTGAAAAACTGCCAACTCTCCTCAGTTGTTTTTCCCCTCAGTCTTGATTCCCATGGGACCTTACCTATCAGCTCTCTGAGCTTACCAAAATCCGCCTTCCTGAAATCCATTGTCTCTATTTTGCTGTGCTCCCTTCTACCCTTGCTTAGAATTGCAAACTCTATGATTTCATGATCACTTTCACCCAAGCTGCCTTCTACTTTCAAATTCTCAACGAGTTCCTCCCCATTTGTTAAAATCAAGTCTAGAACAGCTTCCCCCCCAGTAGCTTTTTCAACCTTCTGAAATAAAAAGTTGTCTGCAATGCAGTCCAAGAATTTGTTGGATAGTCTGTGCCCCGCTGTGTTATTTTCCCAACATATATTTGGATAGTTGAAGTCCCCCATCACCACCAAATCTTGAGCTTTGGATGATTTTGTTAGTTGTTTAAAAAAAGCCTCATCCACCTCTTCCACCTGGTTAGGTGGCCTGTAGTAGACTCCTAGCATAACATCACCCTTGTTTTTTACCCCTTTTAGCCTAACCCAGAGACTCTCAACACTTCCGTCTCCTATGTCCATCTCCACCTCAGTCCAAGTGTGTACATTTTTACTATATAAGGCAACACCTCCTCCCTTTTTCCCCTGTCTATCCTTCCTGAGCAAGCTGTACCCATCCACACCAACATTCCAATCATGTGTATTATCCCACCAAGTTCCAGTGATGCCAACAATGTCATAGTTGTATTTATTTATTAGCACTTCCAGTTCTTCCTGCTTATTACCCATACTTCTCGCATTTGTATATAGGCATCTAAGACACTGGTTTGATCTTGCCTCCCAGTTTTGTCCGGACCCTCCTTTCTCTCTGCCAATATAGCCCACACTCCCTCTCTTTTCGACCCATCTCCCAGGTCTCCATGTTCCCCACTTACCTGTGGGCTTTGCTCACCTGTCCCCATCGAATCTAGTTTAAGGCCCTCCTCACTAGGTTAGCCAGTCTGTGTCCAAATAGGGTCTTTCCCCACCTTGAAAGGTGAACGCCATCTCTGCCTAGCATTCCTTCCTTGAATAGCATCCCATGGTTGAGGAAGCCAAAGTCCTCCTCGCGACACCATCTTCACAGCCAGGCATTCACCTCCATGATGCATCTGTTTCTGCCCGGGCCCCTTCCTTTGACAGGAAGAATCAAAGAGAATACCACCTGCGCTCCAAACTCCTTCACCCGTACTCCCAGAGTCCTGTAGTCACTCTTGATCCGCTCAGTGTCACACCGCGCAGTATCATTTGTGCCCACCTGGATGAGTAGCATGGGGTAGTAGTCAGAGGGCTGGATAATCCTCGACAGTGCCTCCATAACATTTCGGATACAGGCTCCTGGCAGGCAGCATACCTCCCGAGATGAAATGTCAGGGCGACAGATGGGCGCCTCCGTCCCCCTCAGCAGAGAGTCTCCGACCACCACTACCCTACGTTTCCTATTCGCAGTGGTGGCAGCAGACCTCCCAGCCTTCATAGAATAGTTCAAACACATCAGTTTTATCTTCTGATTCATTTTTTAAAAACTCAGCATTTTCTAGCTCAAGTTATACCTCTGTTAAGTATAGAATCAATACAGCTGGTTGCTCTAAGACAGTATTGCCAAACCCAAGCACTCAAACATGAGTCAGGCTTCAAAAAAACCGATTTTTTTTTAAAAGTAATTTGGGGTTCATGTTATTTAGTCTTCTGTTTTCTGAGCCTTTAGGGTGCACTCAGGTCACATGTTCAAGCTTTGGTCTGAAACGTTGTTGCTGGTGCTTTAATAAATGAAAGCTGAGATTCTCTCAGTTGTATGACTTCAGAGGGACACCAAAGAGATGCACCAAAATCTGTGAGGGTTGAAACACTGCCTCCTGTGTATACAGGAAATCATATGTATTTATCTTAGATATCTTCACAGTAGAATGGTCCCACTCCCTGTCTGACAGCCTCTGTGCTGGTGAGGAGGATGAAAGCCTCAGGGAAGGAACATGCAACTGGAGTAGAGGGAAACGATCCCATAGTTGAGACATTCATTCCAGATGTTGTGGTATCCTGTCGCACTGTGGATACCTCTCCGGGGAGGAAACTCCAGTTATTAGGAAGAGACAGGTAATAGTTGTGGGGGATTTGATCATTAGAAACATAGATAGCTGGGTTTGCAATGACTGGGAGAACCGCATGGTGACTTGCCTGCCTGGTGCAAAGTTTGCGGATAGCTTGAGACATCTAGATAGACTTGCGTGTAGTGCTGGGGAGGAGCCAGTGTTTGTGGCACATGTAGGTACCAATGACAAAGGGAAGGATAGGAGAGAGGTCCTGGAGGTCAAATTTAGGCTGCTAGGTAAGAGATTGAAGTCCAGGACCTCCATGGTGGCATTCTGTGAAATTCTTTCAGTTCCATGCGCAGGGCCAGTTAGACAGGTAGAACTGCAGGGTCTCAATGTATGGATGAGATGATGGGTTTCTGTGCTTGGTTTTATTCTGCTCTTAGGCTGAAAAACAATTTCCCAATGTTCCCCCTCTCTGCTCCTCTTTTCAATAACCAGCTGTCCCTTTTATAACTGCAGGGGCCAGGCCAGGCCTTAGGCAGCACAGCCTGTATTTAGTTAGCCTGGGTTTGTATCTAGTAACCTCAATAGAAAACCCCTTTTACTATTCATCACAACCAAGTCCTGTTGTCTTCTCTTGAATCAAACTCCTGAATCCACCATGGTGGGTGGAGTGGGTTCAACGTTATGTAAATTAAGTCACAGCATCGTTTTTTGCCGCTCTTATTGACCCCATGAATCAAAGATGGATTAGGGCACGTCCTGCTTTGCAGACACCCATGAATGTACATTAAATTTTATAGTTAAAAATTCTCTTTGCATTCCATTGGTGGGGGAGGTGGAAAGACAACTCATTCCTTTTGGCCCCATCAGCCCTCCCTCTCCAACAGGGGATGCAGTTTGATGCACTATTATTTGGATCACATGTCCAGCAGTTTTCTCTAGCTCTGCACTTAGGGCTTCCTTGTCCCAGGTGAGCCTGAACCACCAACTCAAAACACCTCCACACTTTGGAAGGCTTAAAATGTGGACCTGAGCCTAGATCTGACTCTTGCAGCTCAGGCCCATGTCAGTAATTAGGCTCCACTTCAGCAACATCATCCCTCTGCACGAGCTGGCCAGCTGTGGATGGGAGCACACATTGCATCCTTCTAAAGGCTGGGGCGGAGGCTGTGCTTCTCAGGAGCTCTGGGAGCCACTGGGCCTACCTTTGTACCATGACTGTGGTTGTGCCAACTGTATCTGTGTAGCCTCTCATTATAAGACAGCTAGCCCTTTTTGAGCATACGAGTTACTTCAGAGACTCATTCTTTGTTTGCCTGAACTCTTCTTTATCTAAGTTGGCTCATTCCAGGCGTACAATGTTGGATCCAACATAAATGACAAAGGAACATCATGCAGCGTAGTGGACCTTACACAAAATATATCCTATCAAATAAATGAAATCTGGGTCTGCGTCAACTGCTGTAGAAGACAATTCAAAACATCGGAGCTGGAACTTTCCCATAATAACTTGTATTGTTCACTGAGAAATGTTACACTGTGTGCTATAATAACAATCTCAGCAGAGAAAAGATTGGACCATTTGGGAGGGGGGGCCAGCTGGCTTTCATGCTTTGTAAACTCAAAATACAATATTTCTTCACACGCTGGGAACCAAACTCCCAAATGCTTTAGGGCCAAAGACTGCTTGCTCTGCTCCCACAAGTACTTCCATTGAAGTCACTGTCATATGCTTCCTTTTGAAGTTAACTGAACTATTCATAGAATCATAGAATATCAGAGTTGGAAGGGACCTCAGGAGGTCATCTAGTCCAACTCCCTGCTCAAAGCAGGACCTAATCCCAACTAAATCATCCCAGCCAGGGCTTTGTCAAGACAGACCTTAAAAACCTCTAAGGAAGGAGATTCCACCACCTTCCTAGGTAACCCATTCCAGTGCTTCACCACCCTCCTAGTGAAAAAGTTTTTCCTAATATCCAACCTAAACCTCCCTTTCATTTGTGTGACTCAAGGAGGATTTGGCCCTTGGACTCTACCTTAATTAGGTCATTCAGATGGTTTTGATATACCCCCCTTTATAATATCTTTGAGATAATAAAAATAACAATGTAGTTGTTAGCTAAAAGTGATCAAATATTACCGTAACTTGCCAAATAAATGAAATCTGGGTCTGCGTGCATCAACTGCTGCACAAGACCATTCAAAACAAACAAACTCTTATGGATTTGCTGATCTTGAGACAAGAAGATTTTTCCTTCACCTCCATACTCTCATCTGAGATCTCTCGGACACTGGATCTATTCCTGTTGGTTGACAGCTTAGTGAATCCAGCATCGAGCCTTTCTTGGTAGATATGGTTGAATGGAGTTGAACGGCATTTCCCAATCTGGTCCAGGACGATGTCTATATGGAGAGGCAAACATCCTCCAAATATGAAGTTTCATCCATATTTAGTCACTTAAGTCTAGCCATTCATTCTGGCTGACCATAGTGCATCAGTTCTTGTACAGCTCTTGATGAGTTGCACATGTGCCCAGGGACAGCCACAGGGAACACCTTTAAAAATAAATCTAAACTGAGCAGTAGGTACTCACCACATGGGATCAGTCCACTTCTCACCCTGCGGCAGACAATCAAATTTGTATCCTTCATTAGATAAGAGCTGCTGCATCAGAGCTGAGTCAAAAGTCACGGATTTTTTTTCTGCTTAAATACAATAAATCAAAGCAGCTATCCTCATTACACAGCAGGCTCTACTGATTTGCATATTTGGGAGGCCAAACCACCATAAAAAACAGATTAACTTTTGATTTTAAGAACTTGTTGATCTGTTTATTGGAAGGGAGGAAAAAATGAAACCAATGGGTTTAAACCAGGGTTTAACTTCACCCATTATTCATCACATTTGATTGTTCACCTTGCCCTTTAAAGAGCTGTCAGGTGAGGATACACCTTTATACAGAGGCCTTGCCTTCCCCTCACAGCTGATTTTGAGAGAGAGAATAGGATGCCTGGAAAAACAAGCATTTAATCTACCCAATGGGCAGAATATTAACTTTGCACAAGCACAAACATAAACATGGGAACCTGGCAAAATAATTACTTCCCAGCAACCAGGAATTATAATCCTTGTATCATGACCCTTGTTGCTAATTTGGAGGAAAAAGCAGCTGCTTATTTATCCATTTTATTATAATTTAATAAAAGCACATGGAAAGTTAAACTTCCAACTAAAACTATTAACTTTTATTAAACTAAGAATTGAACAGCAAAGATGATAACTCAAAATTACAAGTGGAATTGACAACAATAGGAAAAGGAATCAACCATTGGCTAAATCACTGGGTGAACACAATCTAGGCACATGATCTGTTCATAGACATACTTTACCCTGGAAAATGAAGGAGATGACTGATAGTAGCCCTGGGAACTAGTAAGGCCGATACCTTCAATGTTTACTGAAGAACTCCTACAGTTGATTCTTTTCCTGCCTAATCTACCTCTATTATAGAGTGATGAATAATCCATAATTTCCCTTTTGGGTAGATTAGTTTTACGCAGGTACTCCTTTATACAAGATCTGCTAGTTTAATACCTTAAATAGAGGAGGGCTTTTTGTGTATTTTAATGGGGAAAATTGGTGTCATGACTCATTTAGCATCTAGAAAACACAAAAGAATCACATCACTTTGCAGGACCTGATACGATCAGTCGATTGTAATTTATTTATTTTTTTGCAAAGTCACAGCTACACAGCATACAGTTAGCACAACCAGAATCATGGAACAAAAGTAGGCCCAGTGCCTCCCAGAGCTCCTGAGAAGCACAACCCCTGCACCAGCCAGATAAATTTAAAAAAGAGGATCAAAAATGAAGAAGGTTGGCTCTAGACTGCTGTTCAGGGAGCAGGTGATGTTGTCTTGGTGCCTTATGCTGACTGGCAGGTTTCCTTGGGCACTTGGCTGCCATAGCCTGTTGCCTTGGTATCCTCCTTCCCGGGGGAAGGAGGGGCAGTTAGGCTCCATGCAAATGGTAGGGTCCACTTGCATAGAATGTATTGCAAGATTGAGGCCTTAGGCCGAATTTGCAAGAGCCATTTGATGCCTAAATGGACAGTTAGGGACCTAACAAGTGTTCAACCTGACCAACTTCACAGGGCCCTGCTTGGCTGCAACAGACTGGCTGCACAGAGCTCACTGCAAGATGGGGCCCTAAGTGGTTTACTCACAGTAACCCAATGTGGTAGATTTGGGGAACGGGATGACTACTTTCCTGTTGTAACCACTAGAAAAATGTTGTCTGATGAATTGGTGCCAGTTTACAGCCAGGGATATTTTTATTAAATGTAAGGAAGCACTGAGAATTCCTTTCCTGATTTCATATCGCAGCTAGTGTCTGCAGACAGAATGAGGTTATTCCCTGCTTTTTTTTTTTTTTTTTACTTATCATTCCAAACCACATTTGAAGTGTTAAATCTTACCTGATGCAGATGCTGCCTTTCTGGAGTCCTGTTGTTTTTTCTCGATGACAACTTGCTGCGGCTTTGCCAACAAAATATAATCGACCGATAGTATCAGGCCCTGCAAAGTGATGTGATTCTTTTGTGTTTTCTAAAAGCTAAATGAGTGCATGACACCAGTTTCCCCCATCAAAATATACAAAGAACTTCCTCCATTTAAGGCGTTAAACTGGCAGATCTTGCGTCACAGACTCTAGTTTTGTAATATCAGCCTGGAGATGGAATCTATGGGCCAGATCCTCAAATGGTATAAATTTGCATCGCTCCAGTGAATTCTTTTTGTACTTAACCAAAATGACAAATGGCTGTATATTAACAAAAAAAGCCCCATAAAATTACACCTTTTTTGAATAGTCTATTTTCCAGAGAGCTCTTTTTTTTATATTTTAAATTCATTTTATCCTTCACTCTTCACACATCCCTTTATTACACATGACTCTTGTCTCCATTAGGTTGCAGCTACTGAAGCAAAAAGATTTACCTTGGCACTTGGTACTTTTTGTAAAGACTTCTTCTGTGAGACACCGTGGTTGATCCCTGGGACAGCTGTCTGAAGGGGAATAAGGAAGCAGGAAAAACCTGTGATCTCATGAGAGGAGCTGGAAAGGGGGAAGGAAGAGGAAAGGCTGAGAGCCTCAGCTGGGATAAAGGTAGCTTGTTATGGTCTGCACACAGCACTAGAGCCCCCTCCCCCCCGCCCCCCAGACACAGCATTGTAAGGATTAATCCACTCTAGCAACCCCAGTTTTGGTTCCACAACGGTCTACCAGTTTTGTGGCCTAACCCACCAGCCAGGTCACTTACCAGTCCCCTAGCAGTGAGCAGAAAAGTCTGAAAAAATAGGAAAAAAACAAAGTCTATGGGTCTGTATGCAAAGCCCTCAGCCCCCACTAGGGCCTCATCATTCTTGGCCTCTTTCACTCCCGAAGCCTGCACTTCCCCTCTTGGTCTGGGGGAGAAGTAAGGAAACCCTGGCCTACTCACTTCTCTGGGTTCCAGGCCGGGGACCTTGTATGAAGTGGTTGACACCAATCTCTCCTTAACTCTTTCTCTGACCTGCTTCCTCTCTTGCAGGCCCTGCTTCAGAGTTACACCCTGTGGTCGCCTCCCTCAAGGGATCCGGGTTCCCAGATGGCTTCTTACTCGTCTGTTTTATGCCCCTGCTCTCAGCCATTGGGCTGTATTTCAAGCCATCCTTATAGTTTCTCTTCTTAAGAGAGGGGCTCCCCGCAGTATTAGAATTTTGGTCAGGCAATCAGTATCAATCTCTTCAGTTGTAAGGCCTCAGCCAGCTTCCTTCAGCTGGCTCTTTTCCCCGCCACTAGTCCCCAAACCCAGGGGGTTCAGCAGGCCAGCCTTCTCCTAGTGATGCCTATCTGGTAGGAGGGAGGAGGCAGCATGTGTGCTTATCCCAGGGGTCGGCAACCTTTCGGAAGTGGTGTGCCGAGTCTTCATTTATCACTCTGATTTAAGGTTTCACGTGCCAGTCAGACATTTGAACGTTTTTAGACGGTCTCTTTCTATAAGTCTATCATATATAACTAAACTACTGTTGTATGTTTAAGAAGCTTCATTTAAAATTAAATTAAAATGCAGAGCCCCCCAGACCGGTGGCCAGGACCCGGGCAGTGTGAGTACCACTGAAAATCCGCTCGCAGGCCGCCTTTGGCATGGGTGCCATAGGTTGCCTACCCCTGGCTTATCCCCTTGCTAAAGCCTCTCCCAATTGGCTGGGAGAGAGAGGAGTCTTGCTCCACCCACTCTGCAAGACTCCTGGTCCCAGACCCTTAAAGAAACAATAATGGGTTTCCCTTCCAAGCACCACTTATTGATGGGACTGTTTCCTCTCTCCCATCACTTCCTAGGTCCTCGTATATCAAACCTTCCAAAATCTTAAAGGGGCCATGATGGGGGTGGAGGGGGGGGTGACCCCTGGGCATGCTATCCTTAAGGGGACAGACCACTTCATCACATAGCTCCATTGAAATCAATAGGGGTATGCTGGTTTACCCCAGCTAAGTATCTGGCCCGAGTGCTCTTCCTAAACCAATCTCGCCTTAGAGGATAGGGAAGCAGAAATAGCTCCTGGTATAATGTACCTCCCAACTGTAAGTGATTACAGTTGTGTGTTGGTATGTCAGACATACCAGACCCAAATTTACCTCTATTCCTTCAAAGAGCTGATGTTTATTACTGCAAACTGACAGCATGAACTAGGCATTGTGCAACTGAAGCCACTGGAGACTAATTGGGAGTGGGGGCATGAATGACTTGGGGAACTGACCGTGGGAGACAGATCCTTTCACCTTGGTATCAATAGCAAGCTCTGATGCAGTCTTAGTAAATAGTCACAAACGGTTAACAAAAAATGACTATTGAGGGCTTATTTGTGGAGATGGTCCAATGCACTTTCCAGGGGGCACTATACACTACATCACTATAACCCACCACCACAACTGTAATGAGCTGGCACACTCAGAAAAAGCAGCCTAAAGTGGGTATGGCAAAGGAGTTGCCCCTTATACTTTCATTCCAGGGTTGGGGCAAACTGGAGAAGATTCTGTAGATGTGAAGCTCAGGAGGGACAATTAGATTGTCTAGTCTATGGCCTGTTTTACACAGGAGATCAGAATTTAAACCAATTACCCCAGCACTGAGCCCAAAGATCTCCTGTTACTGTTTAAGCTTGCATTGCGGCTGCCACTGCTGTACCTTTACGGTAAGGTGGTTGAACTATTTTGAAATTCAAGATTTATATGAAATGTAAATTAATACTTTGGGAAAAAATGAATAAACTTTTCTATGATTTTTTCCCTCCACTTTTTGACCACATGTCCAGCTGGTCAAAACACACAAATTGTGAAATTTCATCAACACAAGTGTTAACATTTTTTAAAAAATGGAGGAAATTTCGTTTGTGTGAATTTTTGCCTCATACTTTGGACTCCACTCTATTTTCCAATGTTAGTCTTGGAAACCGATCTTCATTATTAGGCTAGTACCTATCAAATATGAAATTCACTCATTTGTAAAAACATATCTTGTTAAATAAATGGAGCCTGTGTCATTTCAGGATTACTGTGCAATTATAATTATTTTATACTATGTCCCTCATTTTGGAGTCACTGTCATACATGCTCTCAGTGGAAATATGGGCCTATGAGTTATAAAAGATGGGGTCAGATGAAGCTGTTGAAGGCAACCCCAGGGGACTGTTCAGTTTTTCTTACAAAACAAGACATTTTCTTCAGCGCTATATGATCCTTTATAAGTGATGATCCTATCACTTCAAGCTGTGAAGATATTGCCCTTCAGGAAAGCTCGGTTTGTCTGTTTTACACAGTGTTTGGCAGAAGGAAATATTTTATTGCTCACCATAGTCACTTATATCTCATTTTGATATCCCTTTCTGTAGAGTGTGCTGCCCATCCTTGCATAACTTCTAAATCTTGATTCTCCGCGTTGTGCTCCATTACTTTGTATCAGTCAAGTAAAGAACATGAAAGTCTGACTTGTGTGTTGTGTAAGTGAAAGGAGATTAGGGCCCTTAATTTTAATATTTCATACACACTGAAATGAATGAAAGGCACTTTTGGGCAGAGAGGCTGTCTGACCTCTAAATGACAATTTTTTTTAAATAAGATTGTGTCAGAGCTGGACAGGAAAGTATCTGTGTGACCAGTTATGTGGAGAGAAACATCCCATTGGCTCAAATGTTAAAAGAGAGACTATAAGAATCACCTGGCACACAACATATCTCTTAGACTGTAGTCAGGATCGCATTAAAATGTAAAAAAAAAAATAAAAAAATTATTGGCAGCTTGTGGAAAACATTGGACAACTTTGTCTTTTAGAAATTAGAAGCTAATGCCTTCAGCAAACTAGCAAGGCCAAGTTAATCTGCTTTAAGGTTGGTTAAAACCAATGTAAGAGTGTCTATACACAGTTGCACCAGTTAGCTAAATTGATGCGACATCACACCTTTCATTTAAACCAGTGCAACTATGTTTAGACTAGGCCTTGGTTTCTAGATGAGCTGAATTACTGTGGAACAGATTCAAGCATGGATTCAAGCTGAAAATATGTTGAATCCAAAGCTGAATCCAAGAGCAATTGGGAATTCATGCAAAAGTTTGCAAAGAACTTCTTCCACTATCCATCTGCTCTACTGGTTGTACAAGCTGCTGTTGAAACATGTGTAAAATGGCATTGATCTATTTCCTACCGACAGGGTTTATCCCCCAAATTTAAGAAAAGTTTAGAGACAAGGCACCCAATGATGCCAACGTGGGGGAAAGTAAGCCCGTTTTAAATAATAGAAATAAAGTTTAAACATAAGCTCAAAAATTTGAGCTGAATTTTAAAAAGTCTCCAAATGTGGGCCAAGTTCTGATCTGGGAGTTTTAAATCAGCCCATTATGAAGAGTAGGGCCATTTGCAAAAGTTGGAGTAAGATATCTGCTTGAGTGTCCCAGCATTCTAGAGTGTTTGGGTATGTCTACATGGCAAACAGAAACCTACCGCAGCAAGACTCAGCCTTGGGCTGGTGGGGTGTGTGCTTCAGTGCTAAAAATAAGTGTGTAGACCTTTGGGCTTTGGCTGGCACTCGGGGTTTACTTTCCAGATAATGGATTAAAAAGTATCAAACTGCTCCAGTCAGATAACCTTTAGCCAAACTCCATTCCCGTCCAGATACAGCTCGCTCAACCACACCACTTGGTTCTGATTAAAATGGACACAAAGAGCTGGATGTCTTCAGTATACTGATGACAACAGGGCCCAAACTGTCGCCCTAGTAGCCTCTGGTAACAGATGAATGAGATCAGAACTGTGGCAGAATACACCTATGTTCCCACCTTACACACTATTGTAGTAATCTTTATATGAGGTATGCCTTGTGAGGTATCATTTGAAAACTCATAACATGCTGATCAGCAATATCCTGGTAAAGTGCATTAGATGTAACGTTATGAACATAATCTGAAATCATGGCTGAAGTGTGTTCCCCAATTAAATTTGGAGAGTGGTTAAATCCGTTTCTCAAAGACAAAGGACAAGCTGACAACTCAGCCAGGTGCCAACAAAACCAATGAGCTATTGCCTACTAAGTGGCTATTCTTTGGCAAGAAAGGGGGGCAGGGACAAAGATCTACATTTTAGCAAAGAAACAGCATGACGTTTTTTTTCCTCCTGAGACTGACTGTCTTCTAGTTCCCAGCTGGAAATGTTTTTTCAAAGAGGAACAAAAAAATTATGAAAAGAAGGGGCAAACATCCCAAAACACCCTCTCTTTCCTCGCCTGTCTCTGGCCTCACACCTAAAAAGACAAAGGAAAACAGCTGTTGGAATTTGGGTGGAGGGGTCCTGACCTAAAGAGTTTGGTCAGTATTAATGCTGGAAGCATGTGGTGAGAAATTTTGCTTGAATCTAATGTAGTTTAAGTTAGGCACTAGAAAGTGCTTTATCTTTATTTTTCTTGTAACCATTTCTGACTTTTATGCCTCATTTCTTGTACTCACTTAAAATCTCTCTTTGTAGTTAATAAACTTGTTTTATTTAATCCAGTATGTTCAATCTGAAGTGTCTAGGTAACTTCCTGTATCATAATAAACTGGAGTACATTATTCCCTTAAAGGAATAACAAATTTAATATTTTGGGCTGTCTGGGAGAGGGCTGGGTAGTGCAGGACACACATTTCTGGAGGAACGTCCGAGACTGGGGGTGTGTTGGGATCATCCTGCAGTATAATCAAGGCTGGTGAGAGCCAGGTGTGACTGTCAGGCTGTAGTTACACAAACACAAAGTGGTCTGGTGGCTGGTTGTGAGCACTCCAGGCTGGAGATTACAACAGCGAGTCATTCCAGGGCTCCCCAGCTTCCAGGGCAGAGGTGACACAGCCCCCCCAGTGATCTGGATTGTACTCTGGTATGTCATAAGAACCTTTGTGTCATTTTTCTAACTGTATGCTGCTCAGGGCTGGGGTACTGTCTTTTCATAGGTTTAGAAAGCGCCTTGCTTCCATTATATGAATCATAAAAATAACTATGGTTTCCCACACTTGTACTCAACCTAATACTACAGCTTAACAGAGGAACAGTCATGTTTTGCAAACCATCTGATGTCCTAGCTCTGTGCCTCACCTCATAAAATGAGCCTTGAAAGACAGTGACTGCAGATGACATGTGGATAGTCACACAAACTCATCACTCTTGTTATATGAATGTCACAGCTTGCTGGCTGACACTCCAAAAAACCTTGGTGCCTCAGCCAGACCAGCTACCTAGTGCTTCTCTCTTCTAATACGGCTGATGAGGTGCCCCCTTCGTCTAATATCACAGAGCACAGGGCTGGCCCACTACACCTTGGGGACATAGGCAGTGGTTCAAGTAGAAATCATTTCGGGACGGTACTGCACTCATGGGAGGGACACAAGGGGGGCACGTGACCTCCCCACTTGACCTTTCATGTGACTTCTTCCCACCCAGCCACCAGCCCAGGGCCCCCACGCTCTCCCCGTCCCCTCCAACACCCCACTTTGAATATACAAACATCAGCATGCTTAACTACTCACTTCCCCCCACATATGTAGTATTCAGTCTGTTTCTATGGAATATGGGAGTTGGGTGAGGAGCCATTTCAGCATACATATGACTTATTAAAAGACAAATTTTAAGTAGAACTGTATCCTAAACTGCTTTATGGTATTGTACCCAGACATTGCATTTCCAGGGAGGATTCAACTTCTTTTATAGAAACAGACTCCTGAAACTCTTACCAGTCCACAAAAGTGGCCCATAGTCATGCAAATAGTCCCAGTGTCTTCAATGGGGTTGATGAAATGATTAAGGGTTTACAGGATTGGGTTCCATGTTTGTAAATTGTTCTTGATGAAACTGACCATGCCTGAGCTGTCAGATCAGAAGAAGCTTCATTCGAATAAAGGTGGGCAGATGTGTGGTAAGTTCTAGCTCCGTTGCTAAGATGAGGAACATATTTTCAGCAAAGTTCTTGGCGGATTCCTGAGGCAGCTGATTTAAGGCCAACAGTGTCTGGCATTATAATCTTTTCTTACAGTTCTCTCACCTACCAAGCTGGAAAATGAGGCATTTGTTGTCTCTGTTTTGCTGCTCCAGTTCCAGTTAACAAAATGCATGATAGACTAGTTTGGCTGCAAAGAAGAATTCTATGTACACTGGGGATAACATCTGATTCCTGATGCAGAATTGGGCTGATATCAGAATCCAAACATCCTCTGGTCAGTGCAAGCAGAGGCATTCCTCTAATTTATTTGGACTTGATGTGATGCAGTATGGATGTCGTGGATAATTCAGACCAATGGGGAAAAACAGAATAAAAAACACTGTTTAAACACCTTCTGTCCCCCCTACCCCTCCCCTCTTGAGGATTCCTGACCAATGTAACAGCACAATACATATGCTATCAAACTTAAAGGCTTTGTTTAAGTTTGTTAGCATATGTATTGTGCTGTTAAAGTTATTTAAAGAATGAAAGCCCTCCTTAGCCGCATTCTTCTCCTTTAAGGAGCAGAGCGCAGCCCCACCCCACCCCCTGGAAGGGTGCGGGGGCTAGCCCCAAGTCTTTCCGGTACCCTGTACCGGCTAAAAATCTTTTCCCAGTACTGTGTACTGGAGGGTACTGCCCTACTTGCACTCCTGGACATAGGCAAACAAATCTCTTGTGAGAGCACCCTTCCAGGTCATCCAAGTGGGCTGTCTGTCACTTTTTCCTCTTCCTCCTTCCCCAGGTTGCCTTCATCTCTCTTTTCCCTAATCTCGTTCTCTTGACTTCACTAGTGGGTGAATTTCACCCCAGTGCAGAGGGCCAGACCAAGGCCATAGGGCTTATTTTGAGGACTTTCATGAGACTTAAGGCATGCCTAGGCTTAGAGAGAGCCCTTTGCACATAAGTGAATTTCACACTAGGGTGAGGAAATTTTCTACCATACCGCTGGACTTCTCTCTCTGCCTGTGTAACCTGATGGAAAGTATGTTACAGGTCTCCCTCTGTGCCTGATCCAGGTGAGGATATGAATCTGTTAGCACCCCTGCTAGGGAGCTCTCGCTCAAGCTGTAACAGCTCATGCATTTAGCTCTGAAGGCTCCATGGTTTAATCCCCAGAGTGTCAGCAAAGATGGCATTGGCAGCTGTCACACTGGCAGTTGAGGAAATAAAAACATCTTCTAATATTTCTACCTGCTGTGGAACTCCTCCGGAGTCAGACTCCTTTGCTGTATGTGCCTAACCCCACCTCTGGTGAGACAGGCTGAAAAGAAAGGACTTTTCAGTTTTCATTGTGCTCTGAATAACCTTAGAGCCTTGATTTAAAAAAAACTGCTAGTTTCTTGTTTGGTTGAACCCTATTTAAAAGACACTAAGATGCTCGCAGGCTGAAAAGATCCTTACCACAGTATCCTAAATAGCGTGGGCCACCCTGTTTGCTTGAGTATTTCATCTGTCCTTTTCAAGTGTTTGTTCTCAGTGTTTTGTGAGTGTTACTAGAACTGTTCACATGGCTGGTGAACAATCAGACATTGCTCAGGTTTGGGGGTGGGGGAAACAATGTTTCACCACTCAAGAAATGAGTTTTGTGCTACCGTGAAATCAACACCGTTCATCTTGACAGCTAACCCACTTCTATTTTTAGCAGCACAGAATGCTGCGCCTCTTGGCAAAAACACCTCAACTGAAGCTGAATCCAGGCATCAGTTAAAAGCAAATCAGCATGGGCTGTATGTCCACAGCTGCACACAAGGCTGAGATAAACCCGAGAGAGGAATGATGGCCTAGTGCCTAAAGCATTAACTTAGTACTTAGACTAGTGTTCAAATCCCTGCCCTGCCACAGACTTTCCCCTGTGGCCCCAGGCATGTCACTTACTCTCAGTGCTTCAGATCTCAATCTGCAAAATGGGGATTTCCTTTTCTATCAGTTATCTTTGCTGTAATTCAAACAGAAAACTGCCATCTCATTAAGGTTAGGCAGGTGATGTGCTGTTCTGAGTGGCTATGAAATGCACACACAGTTAGCTTCTGCTAAGATACCCTGTTTTCTTTCCTCTCCAAGCCATGCACCTGTTCTATCTTGTCTTGTAGGCTTTAAACTCCTGGGGACAGGCACTGTCATTGATTCACAGCGGCTGGTACAAATGAGTCTCAACCTAACTGAAGTGCTATCTCAAGATGGATTATTACTACTAATAATTAAGCAAAGTGAGATACTTGCTGGGTTAGGCCCTGATCCTGCAAAGACTTATGCATGTGCTCAATTTTACACACATATTTCAATGAGATTACTCAGAAGGCATAAAAGTTAAACATATTCACAAATCCTTACAGGATTGGGGCCTGATGCAGCAAGCATCTCACTTTGCTTAAGTCTTTGTAGGATCAGGGCCTTAATTTGCAGGTCAATAATCTTGCAGCCGTTTGTAATTTATCAGCATTGCTGGAATCTAGCTTCTGGAAACAAGCTTGCAGGTGCAGAATGCCATTTTCAGTGTTCAGTACAAATTGTATAATTTGGAAGAATTTCATGCACTTACTGGGAATTCATGCAAAATTTCACATTGCCCCTAAATTTGCAAAAATTAGGGGAAATTATTTTTTCCTCACCCTCTTAGGAGGCGCTCTCATCTCTGAAAGTTGAGGGGACTGAACACTTTCCAATACTGGGTCCTCAAATCTGTAGTTGCATACAGCTTCTAACTGCTAGTAATGCAGTGGTACTGAGTCCAGCTATTGAGAATACAGAAAGATTGACGTGTTTGTAAATAAACACAGAGTTTTCACCTAAATCAAATCTCCTGCTACTACAGAGATCAGTATGACTCCGGCACTGGCTAGTGATGAGCGATGTGTAATGTCATTTCAAGATAGGAAGATGCAATAAAACATCAAAGGAACCCTCCAAGCATGAATCCCATAGCATCACGGCTGAATTTAACCCTGGCTTTCCTGAATGGCATGTGACAGACAAATAATATAATTATTGCCAAACTACTTTAAGGCTCCAATTCAGCAATTAGCATATGCATACACTGAAGCACTTGGTTAAGTCCCACACTTTATTGAGATTGAAGCTTGAGACAGAATGCACACCAGCCTGTTGGCTCAGCTGAGATTGCACACCTCATCTTAATATAACAGGGAGTGAGTTGATTTTATAGTAAAGCTAAACTTAAGTTTATTGATAAAGAACAGAGATTTAAGTGGCACTAAGCAGAGGTGATAGAAACAGAAAATGGTTACAAGTAAAACAAAATAAAATATGCATTCTAGTGTCTAAAATTTAACAGATTACACTCCTGGTCTCAGGGAATTTCTCACTACCGTCAGTTCTCAGCATCCTCAACCCACATGACTGTGGGATCCACCTTTCACAGATTCCAAGATCACTGGCCCCTTTTGTCCCTTAAGTGATAGATAACAAAGGAATCCACCTTCTCATTTATAGTTCAGATAACCTTTGAAATGTATTCTTTGAAATGTAAACCCAGACAAAGTTCCTCTCCCCGGTTGCTTGCTCTTTTGTGGGCTGGTCCAAAGCCCCTTCTTCATCCTCTGGTCCATTTGCTTTCTTGATTGCCTAGTTTACCTTAGATAAACATATACTTTTATTGGCCTTTGCTTGTAATCAGGCCATGCTGTTTTCTCATCTACCTGTCAGCTTGATCTGTGAACACAGGTAAATCCACACTCCTCTGTCTAAGGCAGGCTTGTTTATCAACTGCCTCCACAACATATTTTAAGAACATATTTCCACCACACATATATAATTTTTATATACAACCCCTTCATACATCACACCATACTATTCATGACCAGAGTGCCACCCCTTATCAGATGATACCTTACAAGACACTGTTTGGCTAAATAGTCTGTGTGTGTTGAGCATAGTGAGTTTGTCAGACCTGCTGGGATTTATTGTTACACAACAGTGCACTCTTTGGCATAAAGAGGTTCTTAGGGTCATGGGCCCATTAACAAAAATCTTGCCCTGTGTTTTGAAACAATTCTCTGCGAGAACATTATAAAATTTAGATATCACAATGTACCTCCCAAAACTCCAAGAACTTGTGTATTCTCTAATATAGCATAATAATAAAGACCTACAGTATTTCAAATTCAAGTCCACTAGAACTTTGGAGTGTCTTCACTGTGAAACACTCTGCATAATGACTGGGATACAAACAAATTAGAGGGGACTTGAATGAGATATTTATGACTACGAAGAATAAAGTGAAAATTGAGCTGTGGAAATTGAGCGGTTCTTTCTTTTTATCTTGTCCCAAGAGATCACTTGATGAAATTAAGGGTAAACAAATTTAGGGAATATTTATTCTCTTGGCATATACTGATACTGCTGCAAAGGTTATAGAGTCATTTATAGTTGCTGGATTTTAAAGTAGGGCTGCATGCTAAAATAAGTATAATTAAATTTCACGCTAAGGGCTCTAATCTGATTGCCAATATGGATTAGGAAATACACTTTCCCATTGTGTACAGCACAGTGCAAATTCCTAAGGGCACAATACTGCAAATTGCTCAGGATTTTGGCCTTTATCCTGCAAAGAGCTTGAGTACATGCTTAATTTAAGCATGAGAGTAGTCCATTGATTTCAATGGGATTATTCACATGCTTACACATAAATCAGAGGGAAGATCACTTTACAAGATTAAATCTTATATGCATTATAGAGTTGTTGGTAATGCTTTTCTCTTAAACATGAGGTACTAGCCATTGCTAGAATCAGGATATTAAATTAGCTGGACTGGTGGTTTGACTGACTATGACAACTATTGTTTTTAATACTGTGGGAGTCCCGGCATATAACTCTCAGTGGGAGGTAGATAATTCCATAACACAGCAAAACTTATAGTGTCGCGTCTCCCAGTAATGAGCTAAATATTTCAAATGATCATTCCGGAAGAGGGAGCCGCCAGGTGACATGAAAGAAGAAAAGAACATTTTGAGAGACTCTCCTTATAGTTGGAGATAATGACTCTTTCATTTATTATTGATGATAACCAGCTGAAAAATTACTGCGGCACTAGCAATTTGCACCACACTGGGACCAGAATTGGGTCCAGTAAATGACAAATCACTACTGAACTTGGGCTGGGATTGTCAAAGGGGCACAAAGGAGGTAGCATCCAGTTCCCATTGAATTTCAACCGGATTTGGGCACCTAACTCACTTAGGCCCCTGATTCATCAAAGCACTGAAGCATGTGTTTAATCACGTAATTAAGTCCTATTGAATTCAATGGGATTTATGTGCATACTTACAGTCAGGCATGTTCTTAAAAGCCTTGCTGAATAAGGATACACTGTTGCATCAGGGTTTAAGCTTAGATTGTAAACTCTGTGGGGCAGGGACCACCTTTTTGTTCTGTATTTGTACAGTGCCTAGCACAACGGGGCCCTGCTCTGTGACTGAGGCTCCTGTGTGTGATGACAATACAATAATAAACAATAATAATTTTTCTCTTTAAAATCCCAGCCTTGGAGTGTTGCCCCCTATCAGTGGTATACAGTCGTTCCAAAAGCTACATTTAGTTTTTTGAAAGATTAACTTTTATTTATTTGGGGGCAGGGGGGGGGGGAGGGAAGAGGCAGGTTTCCTAAGATACAGCGTATAGGTGGTCTGAATGCCTGTTCCTAGCCTGTTTAGCAGGTCCTCCTCTTTACCTTTCTCTATTATTTTTGTTTATTTTCCTTGAAAAATATTCTTCTTATTAAAACTTCTTCTGGGGCTGCCTGGCCTAATTTAGGCTAAAAATAGCCCTTGTTGCTGCTGCTGGTTCAGGCAAGCTGTTACTAGATCTGCCCGTTACTTTGGAGTATGCTCATTTATTCGGGTTACTCTTTGGGGGTGGGGGGTTTCTGTAATTCTGTACTTCTATCAATGTACTGCTTGTGTCACTTGTGTGTCCATATAGAGCTTTACTTCTCCCTTCTGCAAGTCCTCTCCCAATGGAGCTATCCTGCAGGACCTAGGTTCCCGAGGGTTGGGTTCCTCCAGCCCCAGAATCAGATAAGCGCGCACACACACACACACACACACACACACAAGTCTGACTGGACAAGGTCAATCAGCACTTTCAGCTGCCACCCTTATATGCCTCAGGTTCAGCACATCCCTATCCCCACTTTCACATTACAATTATACTGGTAGTAACCCACTTGATGAGCAAACCCCACAGTATTGTTGGGCACTACAGGGATCTTTAGCTTAGGTAAAAGAAACATTGCTGTAGAGTAAATGGGGGAAGCTAAAAACAAAAAAGAGTAAAGTTCAGCAAGAGAGAGAGACACACAACCAGCTTAACCATAAAAGTTATTTATTGAATAATAGTGATAACTACACAAGGAGGGCTAAACCAACATAACATACATTATTAAAGGTTAATACCTACGGTAGAAAGGAAAACAGAGAGAGAGAAAGAAGGGGGAATCTCACATACTCCACGAGGCTTGAACTGGTCGGGGTTCCCAGATGATGGTGGTAGCTGAGGGTCCTGAGGGCAAGAGGCAGGCAAAGCCCCCAGCACCATCAGTCAGGAGAAGATGGAGTCCCAGTGGAACTGATGCATAGTTTGGAGCTAAGCATTAGAACACTTATTGGAGGGTGAGTAGGGATTTTTGTAGAGAAAATACAATGGTTCAAGGGAGAACACTAGATTTGTTTATTGGTAAACTGATGACTCAAGGGTTTTCTTTAGGCTAGACAATAGGGGTGTCTTTCATGAGTCAGACAGGCTAGATACTGCGCCCTGGTTCTCCAAGAACCCAAAGCTGACTGGTATCAAAGCCACATGACCACCCACACTCACAAACAAAACCTCACCCCTTGCTGAGCTTCCCTGAAATTAGAAGCAGGTTAGAAAGCTGCATGAGCACAGGTGCAAGGGAAAAAACAGGAGACCCAGCTTTCCGGCACTGCTTCCACTTCACGTCCTGCTTGCTGCGAGTGGGGAAAGAGCTGTTGTGCTTTCTGCTCTTATTTCTTCCGTAATCCAGATGGGGTTGGGGGAATCAATTGGTCACATGAGAGAGCCGTGAAAGGGGAGGAGATAGGAAACAAGATATGTATCTGAAGCTCCAAAACTTCAGGTTTGGTTTAAAGTGGGTGGCTCTTCTCCAAACCAGTTTACTCAATCTGAGGCTACAGCTACACTACGGGGGGGGGGGGGTCGATTTAAGATACGCAAATTCAGCTACGCGAATAGCGTAGCTGAATTCGACGTATCGCAGCCGACTTACCCCACTGTAGGGACGGCGGCAAAATCGACCTCTGCGGCTTCCCGTCGACGGCGCTTACTCCCACCTCCGCTGGTGGAGTAAGAGCGTCGATTCGGGGATCGATTGTCGCGTCCCATCGGGACGCGATAAATCGATCCCCGAGAGGTCGATTTCTACCTGCCAATTCAGGCGGGTAGTGTAGACCCAGCCTGAGACAATGTGAGATAAATCTGTCTGGCTAAGGTATTGTAGGAGGCAATATGGCTTAGTGGACAGAACACTGGACTGGGACTCACAAGCCCTGAGGATGGAGCAGCGGACTGGGACACAGGAGTTCTGAGTTCTGTTAGATTCTGTCCCTGCCACTGACATGCTGGGTGAACTTGGGCAAGTCATGTCACCGCTCTGTGCCTCACTTTCTCCTTGTGTAAAATGGGGCTGATACCAACATCTTTTGTAAAGCACTTCAATATCTATGGAGGAAAAGTGCAATATAAGAGCTAGGTACCTACACAGCACCCATTACTGTAATGTGTGAGTGCCTCACAATCTTTAATGTAGTTATCCTCGCCACACCCATGTGGGACAGTGCTATTATCCCCATTTCACAGATGAGCAACTGAGGCACAAAGAGGCTAAGTGACTTGTTCAGGATCACACAAGGAGTCTGTGGCAGAGCAGGGAATTGAAGGACTTGGAAGATCTGGCACCTTTATCACTGGACCATCCACCCTTCCTCCCTCTGGGACAAAGACCGAATGGGTGGAACATACCAAAAACCACCTGTGTGGGAAGCTGAAAATAATGTGCAGTTAGTTTCTTTAAAGCATCAATAACATTTTCTATCACCTCTCTTGGATGATAATAGCAGGAGTGTGTGGGCTGCAGGCAAATTTTAGTTTAACACAAGGGACATTGTGTAAGTCATTATTATATTATTTAACCTTATGAAGTATTTAAGATTCAGAAATAACTTAGAGAATTTTTTTCACTTCAAGGTCCCAGAAACAAAGACAAGGTTTTCATCTCGAGGCCAAAAGACCAAAAACATCAAGACACTTGATCACGGCCTTGGATAGACCAAGAGACTACCTACACTTGACCAGAGCTGAGTCTTGCCATCTTTGATTCAGGCGAACTGTCCCACGGGCTTCATTCAATAGGACTGTTTGTATGAGTAAGTGTTACTCATGTTAAGAAGGACTTGCAGGATCGGTGCCTTTATATCTCTTATTACAATAAAATCCGACTCTGCAAACCCTGGGAAATATCATGGTCAATAACACTGATTGTGGCCCTGATTGTCCTATGCATTATAAAGACTCAGTAAAGTACCTGGCACCTTTTACCTGTATGCAAGTTACAATGATTGGCCCTGAACCTTCACTGAATTCCATGCAGGCATTGACTGCGGTAGGGGCTACACATGGTCCAGCCAACACACAGGCAAGATCTGCTTGCAGGATCAAGGCTGCAAACATTAAGTTTTCACTCCTGGATCATTTGGGGATAATTCCATGCTCCATTTGCTCCCCAGCGTTGCTGCCTGGCTATATTTTGTACTTGTGAAACCCCACTGATTGGGCGGGGGAGCCAGGATAGCTGCAACACTGCCTATAATAAATATGGTGCTATAGATCAGCTTGTGAGGATTCGATTTTTACTGGTAAATGTCGATTTCACTGTACATGCACAAATTGACGAAAAAATATGTCCCTCCATAATAGACAGGCAAAGCAAGAACAATGCTGTTTGAGAGTTTAGACTTTGATTTAAGGCTATTTCCTTGGTATATTTTGACATGTGCCATTGACACTGCATTGTCAGTTAGCACTTTTTGCAACTCAACGGTTATTTGATAGTTATTGTCTGACCATTGTGCATTGTCTGACGCCTCCCCGCCCCCCGACATCCCACCACTGTGAACATATACATCAATAAAAATCGGTGTGGGTGTGAAATCGCTTAAAAACTAACATCGATATGATCTGTCAACCATCTAAATCGAATTCAGTCAAGCCTCACCGTAGCCAGGATTTAGCCAAGGACCCAGTGCTTAATTTGGGCCGGGGGCTTGGCGGTTCCTAGCCCTGGCACCTCTGGGCTTGCCGGTTCCGAGCCCCGGCACCTCTGGGCTTGCCACGTCAGTTATGAAAGTAAAAAAAAATTGCTTGAGCCTCTGCGCCTCTTTCATTACAAATTAAGCCCCGCCAAGGACCTTGCCAGCCCCCACCCGGGAAAGGGGCAGAGGGAGGAGGATGGCTGGGCACTGCACGGTGCAAGCCGGGCCCGGGGAGAAGCAGGGAGGGGTTTCCCCGGCGTTGCTCCCGGGCTCCCTGCGAGGCAAAGGGAAGGTGCTGGAGGCAGGGGAGAGGCGAAGCGGGCTCCGGAGCCGTGCTCGGGGCTGCAGGGGGCTCTGGCAGGGGCCAGCCCCGCGCTCTCCGCTCAGGGTAGGTGGGAAGCCCCGGGAGCCTTCCCCACTCCGGAGCGAGCGCTTAGGGGGTCCCCTCCCCTGCGCCTGCGCGCTCCTGCCCGGCCGGCTGGTCCTTGTGTTAAACACACAGAGGCGCCTGGCCCGTGGGCAGCGGCAGCGGGAGGCGAGGGAGGGGCAGGAATCACCCCAGTAGCGCCCCCTCCCCCGGCCCCATCAGCCAGCCAGGCGAGCGGGCGGCGCTCCCCGGCGCCCCGCGGTCACCATGCCTTGGCTGGGGAGCGGGGCTGCGGGCAGCGGGCTGCCGGGCTATCGCTACTCCTAGCTGGGCAGCCCCGGCAAGAAAGAGACCGAGGGGAGGCTGTACCCGAGGTGAGTCGGGGCTGCTCGCTCCTTTTGCAGGGCTGCAGGCTGCCGGGGGGCCGCTGGGATGCACCGGCTTGAGTAGGGTGGCCAGCAGCAAATGTGAAAAAATGGGACGGGGGTAATAGGAGCCTATGTAAGAAAAAGACCTAAAAATCGGGACTGTCCCTACAAAATCGGGACATCGGGTCACCCTAGTCTGGAGGCAGATTTGGGGGTAAGGATGGGGGGGGGTTCCTTTAATTCCTCACCTGTCAGGGTGCAGCCCCCGCCTGCTTTTGCAACAGCAAACTTTTAATTTTTTTATTCCCTTTCATGTGGGGACAAAGGGGGCTCGGTAACTGGGTCTGGGGTGATTCTGAGGCTGGCTGTGGAAGGACACAGAAGGGTTTGTTTGTGTGGGTGGGGATATGGGAGTTTGGATTTGCATGCATGTAAATATTTGCCATGTCTAGTTCTCTCTGTGTGGCTGTGTTTGGGGAGGGTGGGGGTGTATCTTGGTTGCCTTTGCATGTATATTTCTTTGTGTGTATGTGTGTTGTGGGTCTGTTTGTGTTACTCCGTGTGTGTGTGGGGGGGGGGGGTGTATGAGTGACACAAGCAGTGAGACAGGCTAGATGCATGTGTGCATTTGTGTATTTCTTTGTGTGTTTATGTGTCGGTTGTTTCTCTGTGTATATATGTTTGCAGCCCCGTGCTGCTGATACATGTGGTTCTCTGTCTCTCCGTGTTAAGATCTGTGTGGGTGGATTGCTTTCTCAAGTAGACATTGGGCTGTATTTTGATGGGATGAGGGGATTCACATATGCAGCTGGGACATGACACTCCACTCCCTGCTGCTCCGTCACAGCCCCAGGGACTCCATCCTACGCCTCACCAGCAGATTAAAAAGTGACCTGTGTGCTGTATTCAACAGAAGAGCTGGGGAGCAGGGGGGTGGGGAAGGGGCGTCATTGTTTTGATGGTTGCTCTTTCTGTGCATGTACCACAAACAGCCGAGGTGACGCTTGGGTCACTAATGGGCATGAATGATGAGTTATTGAGAGGCATGTTGAAATCAACTCCAGGAGATGAAAGGAGCTGAAATCTCTCCTAGAGGCAAAATGAGCTGGTGCTGGATGTGTCTTTATTCTTATGATGGAAGAGGATGTGTGAGAGCGTGGCATATACTGGGGACACTTTCCCCACTTTACTGAGGACTGGGCTGCCGTTTTCCTTATCTTCGCCTTCTACTTCTGTGAGTATCAGTAGAAAAAGCGAGCTGATAAATATTTCCTCCATATCTTTAAGATGCCTGTGAAGACAACACATTTTGATAAGGGAGTGGCGCTTACGGAATGTAAATACCTGTATTTGTAGAGATGATCCCCAAGATGTTTTCCTCCTTGGGAACCATGGTAGTGCCCTGTCAGTAGAAAAGGTTTCAGTGCCTAAAGCCAGATCCTCAACTGGTGTGAATGGATGTCACGCCACTGACTTGAATGGAACTACACCTCTACCCCGATATAACGCGACCCGATATAACACGAATTCGGATATAACGTGGTAAAGCAGCGCTCCGAGGGGGTGGGGCTGCGCACTCCAGCGGATCAAAGCAAGTTCGATATAATGCGGTTTCACCTATAACGCAGTAAGATTTTTTTGGCTCCCGAGGACAGCGTTATATCAGGGTAGAGGTGTATTCTGATTGACATCTGCTGAGGATCTGGCCCAATCTCTCTTTTAAATGGGACAATGTGTGAAGGGAATACTTCTGATGATGGGAAGAAACTACCCGGCTCCTGCAGTGGAAGGAAAAGAAGTGGGTTACCTTCTTCAGAAGAGAAGGGGTGGATTTGGGATTCACATCAATGACCCACAGAGAGGAAGGGGGGTGCGTGTGAGCAGTGAATACCGTGTTTCTATTCCTGTATTTACCCCACCTGTTTCTTCCCAGGTTGTTCCCTTGCAACAGATGTCTGTTTCACATGTTGGAACATACCACACATTGAGGCAGTATATAATGGATAACCCAAATCCTCAAAATAAATGTCAAAACAGAGACCACCACCATCCTAAATCCCATGTTTAAGATTCACTCCACGTGTCACAATGGACCTGATCCTGCATCTCTTGCATAGCCAAAACTCTCATTGGCTTTAATGTGCGGGGAATGCAGAACTGGGCCCTGGACATTGTAAAAACCTTCACTCTGTGTGGGGACAGATGGGATTTTTTTCACCTCTCCTCCTTGAGGGAACTTATTTCCTTCTAATTTTAGGGAATGGTGTGCAAGTCCCACTGGATAGGTGCTTTAGAAATACTTATGGTGGACATAATTGTGCCCTGGTCCTACACAGCAGAGTATGGGGTCCCGGTGCAGATCTTGGGGATGGTTGCATTGGACAGACAGACTGCATATGGCTTTGCCTGACAGGCTGTCCAGCACTGCCGTCTAGGCAGAAAGGGGACGGGAGTGTGCTATCTTCTGTAAAGGTCTGATGCAGCATACTCAGTTCCCTGCATTGGGAAAGAGGAGCTCTTGGGGAATTATTCCTGAGTACATTTCCTTCTCCGCACTCCTGCCCTTGGCTCACAACTGACTTTAAAGGCCCAATCTAGCCTGAAATTATTACCATGAAGTTTCCTATCTCCTTTAATAACTTAATTTCTTTGTTGTATTTCTTTCCATTTCTGTAAAGGCAAAAGGTGACTGTCGAGAAGCCCCAGGCGTCTTTAGAGTGCATGAACATAGAAAAGTATGAATTAACTGTACAGCAGGGGGATCTGAATTTGAGTTCTGGGCTAGCAGAGTCCAGAACTCAGCTGCTCTAAACTCTCCTCCTGCTGATGACTTTACACCAGCTGATGATCTGCTCTTTGCCTAAACTGGGAAAAAGCATGGTGTCAGAAAGCAGGTTAACCAACCCGTTTTAGCTAGAACGACATTCAACACAATTCACCCTTAGTGTGGACATGGACAGTGGTGTTTAAAAATGTGTTGACTCTCTGGGCAAAATTGTATTGAACATCATGCTTGTTGAAATGTCTTTGTGAGCACGTTTTCTAATGTGGCACTGTGTCCCAGCAGAGACAAGGTCTAAGAGGAAAGAGCAGCGGGTAGGGAACTACATTCAGCCAGGACGCATTGACTGAACGAAGAGCCTTTTGTGACTATCATCTGGTCAGATACGAAGCCAGTTTCTCTATCTGTGGCAGTTAGGAAATATTTAGAAATGAGTCGGGAGATCAGTCAAAGAGGAACTTCCATACTAAGAGAAGGAGGGGTTTGAAAATACATGGAATCACACCATAACTCTGTTAGCTTTTCATGTATTATTCCCTAATTTTCTTTCCTAGCTTTGCTAGTCATCCAAGATTTTTTTTTTTTTTTTTTTAATTTCTGTCTCACAGGTCTTTTTTCCCCTCCTTCCTACTTCATCCAGCAGCAAGATCTGGATATGGAAATTTGTGAAATCTCAAGCATTTCCATAACAACGAGCCGTGATGTTGTTACAGAATCAAGTAGAATTATTTTTTTTTAGTTTAGGTATTCCCCTGGTTAGAGATTTCCCAATTACAAAAGTCTGGTTTTCATGAGTTTTCTCGTGTAACTAATAAAATAGCAATACCTATAATAATATTTAGCAATTATATAGCACTCTATGGGCCCAATCTTACACGGTTCCCACAGGATTGGATCCTCACACTGAGTCCATTGACCCTAGTGGAGCTCTGTGAGATGTAAGGGTCCTCTTTCACAGAACTGTAGAATTGGGCTCTTAAAGTAGTGTGCCAAAATTAATCAATTGCATATAGTTAATTTTTATTGTCAAACATTCATGCTGTATTTCACCCATGAATGTACAGAAAGTATTCAGAAACCACATTAGTAATGATTAGAATTGCTTTATAAAGTGTGCATTTAAAAACTCAGCATCTCCTACTTTGCCATCTGAATAGAATCTTAGTTTACTAAATTTGGAGATCAGTTCTGATTTCATTTTCTACTGAAAGAAAGTTTGGGGGACAGGAGAGAGGGAAGGGAAGCAAATATCTTTCAAAATCCAGCAGAGGAGGATAGAGAGTCCACATTGCTTTTTCTGTGAGAGAATGTTTTTCAAGGGAAATACCTTCAAGATTATACTTATTTTTCCCCCTAAGGACCATACTTTTTTTTGAGAATAACAGCAGTAAAACAAGGAAAAATTCTGAGATTCTGGTGACATTATAAAGCACTTGAGATTCCTCTTCTGGCTCATGTCAAGAGTAACCCTGAAGAGAATTAAATTCTGTTCTCATTTATAGTCATGCAAACCTAATGAAGCCAGTGGTGTTGTGTAGTGTGAGAACAAGGTGGTCACGTCCTAAAAGGTGAGAGGACATTCAACTTCCCTTGGGTCAAATCTTGAAGTCCTCTTGCTCAGTTTTTATTCAGTCCTTATTGAGGTAAAAGTCCCATATGATTCAATGAGGAATGAATCCAAGATTTGTCCCATTTACTTTGATGGGAGACCCGTGCTTAGCTCGTTTTAGAATTTGGCCCATTGTATCTCATAGTGGTCCTGATCCTATGAGGTCCTTCAAGTCTCGTAGAATTCAATGGAAACAGGGTGTTCAGTTACTTGCAGGACCTGGCTCTCTATCTGTCTACATCCCGTGTTCTGTAAACCCAATATTGAAGTCTAGGCATAGGCAAAGCTTCCATTAACTCTCTAATGGGAGTTTTGTCTGTGCAAGGACTGTAGAATCTGGGTATGAATACTGTACAATATCTGTGGACTCACTCCTGCATTCTTTGCATGTCCAAAACTCCCTTTGATTTCAATATCTTTTTATGCCTATCCATTTGGGGAGGATTTTCTTGCATTTTTTTAATGTTGCATGTATTATTGCTTCAGTGTGAAACTGGTGCAACAACTTGTTTATATATTCTGTATATATACGTAGTTACATGTTTTATACAGGATGTTCATTGTCTTTGATTAGCCCTGGGAGTGCAATGGTATTTATCATAAACATGTGCTGTGTCTCTCTCCAAGATCTTGCCTTCGGAACGTTGCTGAAACTACAGCTGTACTAGTTCTGAAGATTTTATATATTTGTTTGTATGTGTGAAAGTTTTCAGTTAAATGGTTTGATCCTACAACTCTTATTCCCATGAATGATCTCTATTCACACCAGTAGGATGTTCATTCATGTGAGTAAGGCTTAAAAGACTTGGCCCTCCATCGCTCGTTTCTCTGAAGGATTGTTTGGGTTGCTTATCAGTTATTAGGTACCATTCCCTCAAATATTCATCCATTGATTCCCTTTTGGAATGCTTAAAATTTCGTATCCTGAGGCTGTTTTCCATTCGTAGAGTGAGGCAAAACAGCCTCTGTATAAACTGGAATCCGTCCCTGTTTTAATTGGCTCATTCCTTGGTGTCTCCTGCTACGCAGCATAAAGATATAGGCATAGTTCAGTGCACCCTATGCCTCCATGAAAATGCAAGATTGAACCTTCTGCTTGTGGTTTCCCCAGACATCTATGATGATGAAGTGCAGCAACGCACATCCATGGGGGGGGGGGAGGGGGAAACACTCAGGTTCTTGTGATATTCTGAAATGTGTATGTAGCTTTTATTTTTCATAAATACATGCCTTATATTTATCCCATCTTCCAGTGCTTCCCCCAAGAGACAAGGTAATTTTCTTTATTCAAATGGGGCTTATGGCAATAAGCATATTTATATTAAGAAGTATGGAGCTTTGCTAGTGCAATATGTAGGGCATCTTATTATAGTTTCTGATTTGTCATGTACAGCTGAGATCCTTCGGGTTACATTAAAAATAATACAGAAGAAGTGATTGAAGATATAATTAGCTGGAAGGGGGAGAGAACAAAATGTAATAGACAGAGGTTTGATCAGTTATCCCACAAGCTTAGTGCTCCATCATTATTCTCATCTCCTAGTCAACCCTAGAAGTAGCTTCCAGGCAGACCCCCATGCACAAATGTACTAATCATCTATCTAACCCTCTCTAGGGGCCCAAGAAATGGAATAAATGCAAGACCTTACAGTTCACACCAGCACTAAGAAATAGAATTCTATCTGCAAGGTTTATGTCTCTTTTTATATTTCTGATAAAAGTTAACCATGATTTCTGTGGACTAAAGGAAAGGTTTCTGTTTGGTTTTAGATGTCACTTTTACTTACAGCAGGCAGGGTGGCTAAATTGCTGTTCTTCCGACATTCTTTCAAACCAGTTGTTTGAATAACCCTTCAAACTTAAGACATCTCTTTCAATCTTTGTTTCCTCTTTGCAATGATGTAACAAGCAAAGAAAACATATGAGGGCCAATTCCTGCAGGCCTTGCTCAGAAAGATCTCCCACGGAGGAGAAATATTAGTAGCACCTATTATTACTGGCAAAGATACAGTTTGTCAAATTCCTAGAGTAAAATGACAAACACAAGGGGGCTAGGGTGCAGTACACTGACTCCTAGTTTACTATCTTTGCTTTAGAAGAATGTGATCATTTAAAAACATGCATAGGGGATTAGACTCATCACGAGGTCCATGTGCCACTTCAGTCCCATCTAACCCTATTTTGAGCGAGGTTTAGGTGGTGCATAAGCCTTGTGCTAGACTCTGCACTGGGCTGAATTTCATCCATGATGGTTCCTGCAAGCGATTCCATGTGAGCAAATGTTTATGCCCGCTTGAAGCCCCACTGAAGTCAAGGGGACTCTGCCCACCCAGAGCAGCTTGTCTAAGTGGGGCCATATTCAGTAACTGCACCTAACCGTGTAGGGACATTGCATCACATTCACATTCCACTGCATGCTTCTGCCACCCACATTTGTAACATTGTCACAGAAAACATGAAGTACATTTGTTTTCCACAAGTACAATAATTTATTCTGTTTGTTCAGTAATTGCTTTTCTATTTGCATTTTGTATCTTGTACAGTAACTGATTTTTGTACTTGTTGAGCCCCTCTTCTGCATTGATTGTACATGGGCCTCCTGCAAAGTTTAAACCAAAGGGAAATGATAGCTCTCTCTTTTGTAGCTGGCTAAGGTATTCAGTAGGAAACTTGGCTGGGTTTTATGAAATTATGTATGCCAGGATTTCTGGGGACTCCGATGGAGAGCTGTTTATGGGGAAGGAGAGGAGAAGTAGAGGGATGGAGACTCATCGTAACACAATACATCTTTTCTTCCCTGCAAACCACCAATCAGAGTCAGTGGGGCAAGACGTGTTTGCCATTTTTAAATGTAATCCAGAATTGACCTGGAGCGGAAATAACATATCTGCACAAAAACAGTTAGAGAAGCTGTTCTGATATTCTCCTGCAGGAAGCTGGTTGCTAACAGATCAAACCTAATGCTGGTTCTCTGGCATGCTTCTACTCATTCCTACCTGTTAAACTGGCCCCGTGCCCACTCATAAAATACGATGCCAGCTTCAACAACCAAAAGTGTCAGCATAATAGAGTAAAGTGTGAAAAATTCAGTCACTCTAAGAAGATCACCATAATGCAAAGCAAAACCGGTGCCATTTGCTTCATTATAAGAATCACATCTGTTGGCATTTCTGGGCATTTTACCACTGATGAATTCCTCCCTGCTGTATTTCTTTTTTCAATTTAAGTGCTCAGAATTCTGCAGGCAGAGCAGGAAATATATGTGCACATTTAAAATGAGGCCAATTGCACATCTTCCTTATGTGCCACAGGGGATTTCTAAGACAGATTGAGATTTTTAATAAACTACAGAGTCTTTCTACTCTGGGTCACCAGTTGGAATGTGGACCAGGTTGCCAAGAACTAACTGCAAGTGAACATCTAATTGGTGTTAGGTCACCCTTACAGTATGAGTTGATGGTTTCAGTTGCTAGTAGACCAATATCTGCATCATAAAACCTGCCATGAGTTGGCCCCTTTCATGTCAGAGAGGACAAGGGCAGGTTTTGCATAAGGTTGATCACTGTCAATTTTTAAATTGAGATTGGATGTTTTCCTAAAGGAATTATTTCGGGGAAGTTCAATGCTCTGTGTTACGCAGGAGGTCAGACTAGATGATCCCGTCTCATCTTGGAATCTATGAACTGTGCAGCCTTTCATTCTCAGAGCTGCTTCTTCAAGGTCCAGGCTGAGACAGATCTGGGCAGGGGGGGGAATTATTTACTGCTGCTGTTCATATTGTACTTGAGCTTCTGGATGAAAAGACACCAGTCTCCAACGGAATCATTCTGGCACTGTCTTTACTCTAGGGAAGTACAGGTCTCCCCTGTGGAAGTATAAGCCACAGACTGCTGAAGTTTCACAATGTTGCATCACTACACCTCTGGCATCTTGAGCATGCATTTAATTTTATTTAAAGAGGCGTGAGGAGATGGGCCAACATACAGTTTACCTGCCCTTAATGGGTTTAATGATTATCAACGGCTCTTCCGAGATCAACAGAATAAAAGCACAATTCAGGAAAGCCATAGCTTCCTGATGCCTGAGCTAAGGCAAACAAAAGGGCTGTAGTCTATATCTGCCCTACTGTGTGCCTTGAGACTATTTGCCACAGCCACTTTGAGTAAGATTTGGGGAGATATCACCTGCATCTGTCTCAGCTTTATGGCTGCAGTGTCATACAGCGTGTTAAGGACCGAGCTCCAGAAATGAAGGAGCTCATAGCAGGATTCCACGGCACCTCCAGCATTCGCAGTAGGTTGTGGGTTGGGGACTGCACCCACATGGCAACTGTCACACCTCTGAAAGATTCAGTGGCAGGGAGTCAACATGAGCATTGTCACCGCAGTGACTAAAGAGAGGCCATCATGCATATAAGGTTGCCAAATTCAGTACATCTGCTTCCACTCTCATGCCCACACAATACATGAAGCCAGTGACCCATGTATTTGAGAAATAATGTGGAGAACTTCTGACATCTAATGTTAGATAAGGGCACAGGCAGTTGAAAGGAAAGCGAATGAGAGATCTGATGTCCCACTCAGACTTGATCATTCTTTGTTGAGAAATGGCTTATGGCCACATGCATCTATCCTGCCAACCCAGTGTAGGACAGACATCATGCACATATCTAATACAGCACCTGAGCCCACCCACAGTCTATCATTAGGTTAAATTCAGGGATAGTGAAAGTGAATTGTACAGAACTTGCATCATCTGGCCAGGATGTATGAAATATGTTTGTTACATACTGTCAGTGCCACTCCTGTCTCCTGAGTTTAGCAGAGAAGGTTGCGCTCTTGACTTTTTGATCTCTGGAGCAATAGTTGATATGGGGTTCTTGAGACAGTACGAAGAGACAAGAGACCCTAGAAGATGTACCGTAACCCCACCTATTTGATTTGTATCTATTTGTGTTCATTAGTTGAAATTCCATGATCAGGTCTTTCTAGGTGGTCTCGCGTGTCTAGTAAAAATGTAGTGATTTAGAACTCATAATGACCATTTATTATGGCCAGCCAGGTCGCACTGCTAACTCCTCATGGTACATTTTCTTCTCTCAGCAGAAAGGGAAGCAGGCAACTTGGGGCTCAACAGAGAAGCAGTTGAATGAGTAGGAAATGGATGATGGACAAATGCAATCCCTCCAAAAGATTTTAATGGTTGCGTATCATGTTCATAGAACTTGTTACATATGGGAATAGAATGTAGAGCCGAGACTGTTCTGCCATTACACAGAGGCTTTGATACTTGTCCCTCTATCGTTCATGCTATGGTTGTTCACAAAACATGGGCAAAAGGCTTTACTGTGTATTGTTTAGACCAAGGAAATGTAAATAGGCTTACTGATATGTTCCCAGCATTGATAGATTTGCATGTACTGCCTTGTAAATCTGCATTTTTCAGTATATAAAGATCTGCAGTTAAGAGTAGCCCACCCAGTCTAAAACCCATCTTTTTGGAAGCAATATTGACGGTGTGTTTTAAGAAGAAGGGGTGGAAAAAAGCCATTATGGGATCAGCTAACCCATTTGTAGCAGGATCCCATTCAATAATCTCACGCAGCCTGGTCAGCACTTACAGAACATCCAGAAAAATTAATTACAATGCCTACTTCATTATTTATCAAATGACGAGTGCTTTGTGTTCCATTTCAGGTTCGACAACATGACTTGGTGGAGGGTATGAGCACAATACATGGTGTGTTTTCTTGATAAGGGCATAAGGCAGTTTATCTTAGTCTGAATATTTTCTGACAGGACTTTGGGATTTATATTATTCATCTGTGTCCAAGGCTAGACGTATGTCAACATACCTCAACTTAGTTAGCAGAGTTGGGCCTAAGAGGGCATGAACTGACAAGCTGCCTTAGAAAACATTTGTGCTTAGTGGTGAGTCGGTCCGTCATGCTGGCAGCATCTGAACACATGAATGCAGGTAAGCTGCCATCTTCCATAGACGGGCCTTTGTCTTTATGTTCCATGTCTGTCCCTTGGGTTGCTGTGAAATTCCAGGGTAATATTGATGGCCGAGGAAGGAGGATAAATAAGCTTAATTCATAGTAAAATAGTGTGAAGATGATATGCAGCTGCTAAATTGAGAGCTTTATACTGTTGGCATCCCAGGCCCGGCTTTGCTTTGTCAACTTGTCAATAATGGTATTTTTGATTAAATTGGGGCTTTGTTTGTTAAATATTTTGAGAATTGATTGTGTATGTTTAAAGCTCATCCTAAGTGTTAGTTTTTAATTAACATTTCTATTTGACTAATGCTGATCCTGCTGGGGGACAGGTTTGGTTTTTTTAATGAGTTCATTGTTCAGAACTTTCCTTGCTTAACATGCCCGTGTTTGTTTCAGTAATATCATAGAATTGTAGGGCTGGAAGGGACCTCGAGAGGTCTCATAGTGCAGTTCCCTGCACTCAAATCAGGACTAAGTATTATCTAGACCAATGTTTCTCAAACTGGGGACCATGGACCCCTGGGGGTCCCTGAGGGTACCCCAGGGGGTCCACGGGCCCCGCTGATCAACTCCTTCCCCTCCCTCACAGCGCCTCCTGCATGCTAAAAGTCTGGCAGTGCAGAGTGGCGAAGGCAGGCTTCCTACCTGCCCTGGCTTCGCGCCGCTCCCGGAAGGGTCCGGCACATCCCTGAGGCCCCAGGGGAGGGCAGGGGGTCTCCGCGTGCTGCCCCCGCCCCGAGCGGCAACTCCACAGCTCCCATTGGCCAGGAACTGCCCCCCCCCCGCCTAGTAGCCGCTGCCAGAGGGATGTGCACCCAAACTCCCTCCCTCCCAGAGCTTGCACCCCTCACCCTGTCCCATCCCCAAACTCCCTCCCAGAGCCCACACTCCCACCCTCTCCCACACCCAAACTCCCTCCCAGAGCCCACACTCCCACCCCGTCCTGCACCCAAACTCCCTCCCAGAGCCCACACCCCTCACCCCTTCTTGCACCCCAACCCTCTGCCACAGCCTGGTGAAAGTGAGTGAGGGTGGGGAGGGTGGATGGAGTGAGCGGGGGACGGGGCCTCAAAGAAGGGGCGGGGCAGGGGTATGGCCTTGGGGAAGGTGGCGGGGCAAGGGCTGAGTGGGGGGACTTGCGGGTCCCCAAAATTTTTAAAATCAAAATGGGGGTCCTCGGGTTGTTAAACTTTGAGAACCGCTGATCTAGACCATCCCTGGCAGGTGTTTGTCTAACCTACTCTTAAAACCTCCAGTGATGGAGATTCCACAACATCCTTAAGCAATGTATTCCAGTGCTTACCCACCCTGACAGTGAGGAAGTTTTTCTAAGGCCTGGTCTACACTGGGGGGCGGGGGGGGGGGGAGTTTGAATCGATCTAAGTTACGCAACTTCAGCTATGTGAATAACGTAGCTGAAGTCGACGTACTTAGACCTAGTGAGTTGACTCTGCCTGTGCCTCTCGCCGAGCTGGAGTACAGGAGTTGACGGGAGAGCGCTCAGAGATCGATTTATCGCATCTAGACTAGAAGTGATAAATTGATCCCCGCTGGATCGATTGCTGCCCGCCGATCCGGCCGGTAGTGAAGACATACCCTTAGATAACTGATGTTTTCTTATGTTATTAGTGTTTCCCGTCCCTTTATAAAGTCAGGTTTCATTTATCTTAAAAAGTCTCCCCTCCCGCACCCCTCTGGTTATATAATTGAGACTGCTTCTGGGTTCACTCTGATGGATGTATCTCAGCATCCTTAAAGATGACTTAATCTGATCATTGGATTCTTGAGCATATAACTCAGCAAGATGGCTTCAAATATCCAACGACATGCTTGTGCATCAGCGAGGTCAGCGAAAGTTGGTTACTGGATAAATTATTCCTTCCTCAGTTCTAAAGACTGTAGACAGGGGTGAACAACATCATCAGCAATAAAAATGTGATCTCCTTGGGAATAGAAATTGTCTAAGAAGCTGAATAATTGTCTGGGCAGAGATGCATTTAATATCAAATTGTGAACTTACCCCGGGGCGTATCTACCTTTAAATCCCATTTAAGTCTGATAGGTGGATTTCATCCCTGTGCAGAGGTCTAGCAGAAGGGCTAGGTACCTTTTAAATGCCATTTAAACCCTATTAGCTTAGACCTAGTGTTGAATTTCACTCTAGAGCTGGTAGAGAACAGGCACGCTATTTGCAGTTGTTTCACACAACATGCTATTTAAAATGTTAATGTATTGTGAAATAATGCAAAACTATCGTTTAAAAGCTGCCATCCCCTCAGCTTTCTATTCTAAAGAGGAACAGTTACTCATTACATGGTAGAATACAATGTACTTCTTGCTAGTAGAATTAACTCTTATTGTCTTCATCGTAGGACATTAGTTGGCACAAGTAATAGAAACAGGAGTAACAGAGATCCCTATTATGATAGAGCGTACAACAAGAGAAACAGGAAAGGCGGAATGAAGTCTGTGGACTGTGTGTGGAAGGGCAGGCAAATGAGTTAGGGACAGTAAATTGTGTATTAATTAGAGAAGAGAAAACGGAACAATGTGGGTCGTAAGCAGAGCATGCCTTGAGCTACTGGAGAGAAAAACACACTGGTCAGGTTCACCTTCCACAGTGGTTCAGTTTCAGAATGTGGGCCAAAACACTGAGCTGTGTGGTGATGAGGGCTATTTAAGGATCTGGAAAGAGGGATTATGACTGGGCCTTGCATGGCTGCTCAGGATTTGGGGGGAGATAGAAGGGATGACGTGAGGCCATGACTCTGGCGCTGCTCCAGCCTGGCCTTCAAGATGGTGCAACCTGCTCATCTTCTTTCTATGGGGTTTTTGGGATCTGCTTCATCCCGCACCAGGCCTGCCTTGTCGCAGGGCAGGGCCACACTGTCCCTAATACGGGATGAGCTAAAAGGACACTTTAGCCTGCTGTGTTCAGGCTTCTTTTTTCTCATCAATAATCTTCAGAAGCGTCAAAAACTCATGCCAGAGCAAACCAGCTTTGTTCATCTCCCAGGGCTTGGCCAGATATGGAAATGATGGAATCCCCTCTGTCAATTCCATCCTGCTCAACTGCATGTGACATTTGCCATCTTTGCTGAGTTGCAGGGTTCAGTCAGGAAAAGAATTAATGTTGTCCCTGTATTTTTATTTCAAAGAAAAATAAATCACATGATTTTCCTGCACCAAGGATCAGAATGACAATTGCAGAATCCTCTGCCCCACTCTCACCTTCTCAGTTTCGTTTTTTTCCACAAACCCTGCTTACAACATGTACTCTTCAGGATTATCCTTAACATTCAGACCCAGCGGAGCAGGGATTTTATTTTCCCCAAGATCCATCCATTTGCTCCCCACTGGAATTTGGAAGATTCGTAAGATTTGTAGATCTGATTTGGTTCTCTAATTGTTATAAGTGCTGACCAGCCCACATTCCCTGTTTCATTAGAATCTTTTTAATTCATTTGCTCTCTTGCCAATCTTGCCTCTTTCTTTTTTTTTCATTTACTGTTAATGTGCCCTTGGGGCCTGATTCTGCAAACAGTTGCTAAAGGAGGTAGAAAAATCAATCTGGGCTATGCACAGGAGTTAGTAAAGATACGCCTGGTGGTAATTCCAGGATCGAGGAGCTACTGTGGGGAGCTCAAGCAACAGAGCTTCCGCCTTCTTATCGACAGCCTGGAACCGGCTTTCTAAAATGGTTTGCTTTTGATCCGGTTCAAAGCTTCCAGCAGCTCTCTGCTGCTGAACTGAGGGAAGAGGCGAGACCAGGTGGGTGAGATAATACCTTTTATTGGGCCAACTTCTGCTGGTGAAAGAGACGCTTTGGAGCTATGCAGAGCTCTTCTTTAGGTCTGAGGGGAAGAGGAACCAGTTCTCCAGAATCTCTGCCCAGGGGAGTGGCAGAATGAACACTGGAATTTTTCAGCACTTTTCTCTTCTCTTAGGTTTTTTCCCCCAGGCAGTCCAAGCAGTTCACAGCCCTGAACTGCGTGGGCTGCCTGGGGAAAAACAACAACTTCCCCCCAATTAGGTAAGCCCCTTTGTTTTCAGTTTAAACTGATTTTTACCGAAAAAATCCTGGGTTTTACAAAAAGTATTATTGTTTTTTCCCCCCGATTTTCACCCTACTTTTGCATCATTCAAATATATATAAAATAACTTGTTTTATTAAGAAAATACAATACATGGCATGAGATATATGTATTATGACAATACATTAGTCTGTGTGTATCTGCAAAGCTGCCTGTTGAAGTCAGGCTATGGATTAGTCTAGAAGATACACACACAATAAACAAACAAGCCTGCACACAAGTTCTGAAGTGCATGCACATCTGAACGTACTGATGAATCTCCCACCCACCACAGACACATTTCAAGCTGTTACAGTTTAAAGATCTGACACACTAAACAAAAATCTGAATCAGAATATGCTTCAGAACTCAAAGAAGTATTTGAAAGTTTTAAAAAAACAAACACAGGAGAAAAGGATGAAGTTGAGTTTATGTGCTGCAAATGGTGTGGTCCAATTATTAAATGTAAATATTTATAGGCTAATTGTTCTAAGTCTACATCAGTAAACAGTTTATTCAAATGAAAAGCTTTATTTGGGGATTAGAGATCTATTGTTTTCTTAAACTCAGAGGTGGCATTGTGTTTTGAGTTCTGTTTTAGTTCTGCAGCAAACCATATTAATGCTTTGATGAATGGAATTCAACCTACTGAATACTTCTTTCCCCCTGTTCTTCCATTCACCAAAATAAACCGATATTTACCCAGAAAAATGAATATTTTTCCCCCACCAATTTCCACCTGTTTTTGCTGTAGTAATAAACACTGATAAATTCCCAGGAAAAATTAAATAAAATAAAAACCGAAAACAAAAGGCCCAATGCACAGGTCATGTGCTGCCTCTCTGCATAGGGGAGAATTTCACCCAGTGTGAATGGTCTTCACCTGTCCCTCAACTGCTAGTTCACTGAGTCTGAGCAATGAGGTAAGAGGAACTCAGACTGTCGGTTGCTGTATTTCTTTCAAAGGCTGGGTCTACACTACCCGCCTGAATCGGCGGGTAGAAATCGACCTCTCGGGGATTGACGGGACGCGACAATCGATCCCCGAATTGACGCTCTTACTCCACCAGCGGAGGTGGGAGTAAGCGCCGTCGACGGGAAGCCGCAGAGGTCGATTTTGCTGCCGTCCTCACAGCGGGGTAAGTCGGCTGCGATACGTCGAATTCAGCTACGCTATTCATGTAGCTGAATTTGCGTATCTTAAATCGAACACCCCCCCCCCCCCCCCGTAGTGTAGATGTAGCCAAAGATACCTTTTGTCTCGTCAAAGGGGGATCTCCACTCTGCTGATAGAGGCCCTTGACTAACCCTTGGTCATCAGTGAAGTCCTAAGGATGAAAAAGAGACACAGAAAATAAATTACAAACTGAAAAATGTAGGCATCGTCATAAAGTGCTGGTATTTCAGATAATACATTGTGCCTTTTGAGGTTAAAAGAACGAGGCGTACTTGTGGCACCTTAGAGACTAACGGATTTATTTGGGCATAAGCTTTCATGGGCTAATGTTCTTTTTGCTGATACAGACTAACACGGCTAACACTCTGAAACCTTTTGAGGTTGTTTCTTTCATGATTCGGAGGCAGGGCCGGCTCCAGGCACCAGCCGAGCAAGCTGGTGCTTGGGGCGGCAACTTATACGAGGCGGCATTCCGCCCAATCCTAGGGCGGCACGGACGCTTTTTTTTTGTTCCGTTCCGGCCGCCCTGTAGGGGGTGGCAGCGCGGAGGAGGGGAGTGCCCTGCAGCAAGCCCGGAAGGGCAGCCTGCGTCCTTCCCTCCCAGCTGACCGGAGCGGCGTGGAGTCCACCCGGCAGGCAGTGCGGTGGGAGGGGCCGCGTGGCAGCACCCCACTGAAGCCCTGGCCGCCCCCCTTCTCGCTCTCTCCCCCGCTCCCTCCTCCCCCACCCCCCCGCTAGCTGGGGCACATCTGCAGTGCAGGGAGTCCCCGTGCACCCGCACTCCGGCTTTTTTGTTCTTTTTTTGCTTTGCCGTTCTGGCCGCCCCCGTTTGGAGGAGCCGTGCTTGGAGACTTTTTCTTTATTACATTGGCATCTCTTTCATAGTTGCACAATATTTGTCAGATCCGGATCCCCTTGAAGTTAATGGCAAAACTCCCATTTGACTCAGTTTGTGCAGGTGTTTGGCATGGAATTTACTAACCAGGCATGATTATTTTCACTGAACATGAGTTTTGTCATGCATAGGAAAATGATTATTAATTTAGGACCTGCTCCTGCTCCACTGAAGTCAGTGGATGTTTTGCCATTGAATTCAGTGGAGCTGGATTGGACCAAGGATTGCTGAAATATTTCACTTTTCAATTTCCGTGCATGTTTTCATCTCATTTATGCTAAGGGCCCTTCACAGTGCATCCCTTAGTATTTATTCATAGGCATTTTTGTTGTACACATCACCACAGAATGTGAATGGCTTTTTAAGAGGCCCCCCCCCGCATCATACTAAATTTATAAGCTTTGGTTATTTTGTTCCAACTGTCAGCATGTATTTGTCTGTTTTTTCTTGTCAGCTTACTCTTCATTTCAGCTGGCTTTATCTTTAGTCTCAGGACCTGACTGAAAGATGATAAAAGCCAAATTAGATTCTCTGCCACCAAAAAGCAGGATAAGAGTGTTTTCAAATGCGCAGTCATGCATTGGAAGGCCTGTAGTGTTGACAGAATTCTTGAGGATGTTTTGTTTGATATAGATTTGACTGGAAACTAGGGTTACCGTACGTCCGGATTTTCCTGGACATGTCTGGCTTTTCAGACCTCAAATCCCCGTCCGGGAGGAAATCCCCAAAAGCCGGACATGTCCGGGAAAATAGGGAGGGAGGGGCCAGCGGTGTTCGGCCGGGGCCGGCCGGGGCCGGGCCGGGGCCGGCGGTGCTCGGCCGGGGCCGGGCCGGGGCCGGCGGTGCTCGGCCGGGGGCCCTGGGCCGGGGCCGGCGGTGCTCGGCCGGGGGCCCTGGGCCGGGGCCGGCGGTGCTCGGCCGGGGGCCCTGGGCCGGGGCCGGCGGTGCTCGGCCGGGGGCCCTGGGCCGGGGCCGGCGGTGCTCGGCCGGGGGCCCTGGGCCGGGGCCGGCGGTGCTCGGCCGGGGGCCCTGGGCCGGGGCCGGCGGTGCTCGGCCGGGGGCCCTGGGCCGGGCCCGGCGGTGCTCGGCCGGGGGCCGGGGCCCCAGGGCCTGAGCCGAGACAGGTGGGAGACGCCGGGGCCAGAGCCTCTTGGCCTGGGCTGGCCGGCCAGCTGCTGGAGGGAGCCGCTCGGTCCGGGGGGCCGGACTGGGCCGCGCCTCCTCGCGCCCCCCCAGCCTCAGCTTACCTGGGGCCTGCCTGCTTCTGGCTTCCCGCGAATCAAATGTTCGCGGGACGCAGCGGAGTTCGGGCGGGGTGGGGAAGGGGCGGGGCTGGGGCAGAGTTGGTGTCCTCTTTTTGGACACTTAAAATATGGTAACCCTACTGGAAACGTTTTTTTTTAAAAGACTTTAAATTGACAGCAATGAAAGGGGTATAAACTGTCCAGCTTTGGGCATAAATCAATCCCTCACTGATTGGGGGTGTGTGTTGGTGTTAGGAAGAAACTTCACTCTGGGAAGATTATTCCCTAGTGGCCTTTTACAAGTTTTTGTGCAACTTCCTCTGAAGCATCTGGTCCTGGCCACAGTTGCAGACGAGATATTAGACTAGATGGGCCACTGCTCTGAGCCATCATTCCCATGTTTCTAACTGATGTCCTCCATTTATCCACAGAGCAGTTACAGAGCAGACATTTGTAGGGTGAGATTTTCCAATGAGATCATCCCCAATAAGCCTCACCCTACAGGCCCACCTGTGGGGGGGAGATGTAGTTAGGCATCCCTGTCCTTGGGTTCTCTGAAACCAAAAAGGAGGGCAGTACCGCTGTGATGAGGATGTTTTTTCGTGATGTGTGGAAAGCTACTAGAAACTGTACTGAGACCAGTAACTCACTCCATGTAGGACCCCAAGCAGCCATCAGATAGTAGCAACCTTCAAACCTAGGCCCTCATCCTGTAAAGGCTTAAGCACATGATTCCCTTCATGGGGCTACTCATTGCTTAAATCTTTGCAAGATCAGAACCTTAATCATGAGGTGACCCAGTGACCTAGAGGTGAAAGAGTTGTTTAAGAAAGCATGTGTCTGCCAATACTTTGAGGGGTTTAGATTTTGAATTTCAAGCGTCTGTTCGTTCATTCATGCCCAGGAGCATCAAAAATGCAACAAAGAGACAACAGATTTGGCCTGAAATGCTTTTAGCCCATTTTTATGACTACACAATAGCCTTATGTGACTCTTTCAGAATTACAAGAATACATGATCAACTTGTAAGAAAAATGTTGTGAATTAAAAAGGTTAATCGCACGTAGCTACCTGCTTGTTAAAATGGTATGTGGATCCAAGATAGCATATCACTGGTTTTCTGCTAATATTATAATCCAATTATAGATGTCATCAAGACTGGGTTGAAATTTTTGTAATAAAAAAATAAATTCGTCAAGAAAATGGCCTTTCTAAAAATAAAAGAAATTGTCAAAAAATTAAAAATGTCAGCTTTGTTCTTTATTAAAGACATTATCAAAACCACAGACGTTTTGCTTACAGGAACTATTTTTTGCTTTTTTTTTTTTTTAAGGAAAAATGTCTATAACCAAACTCAAAAACACCAATAACATCTTGATTCGATCAAAAATGAAAATGGATCCGTTTGAACCTTGTGAACTGGAAGCAACTTTGAGTTTGAGGTGTTTTTTGATTAAATGCTTTTGTATTTTGGGACCAGCTTAGATATTTTTACGTTCTGAATGGTACAGCCTTCTCCACCTGTTTCTCCATAGCACAGGGGCATGCTCTTAGGAAGCAGAGACATCTTCCATTTTGTTAACACAGAGTGGTTCTGTTGCTGGACATGGCTGTCATGCAGTTCCTCAGATGAACAAATACTTCATGTGGACATATTAACCACTGGCAGCTAAATTGTTTCTGCCTTCCAAGGTCTGTGCTCTTCAGATAAAGACTAGGGGATAAGATATCTCAGCACTTTATATATTTTTTGATCATCTCTACTCCTTGTCATAGTTCCCTTTATCTCTGAATACCTACTCTTTGACCTTTCTCCTCCGGCAGACCCATGAGGGTTAGCTTTGCGAATATTATTTTCTGCTGACAATCAAGTTCTTCCTTCTACAACCAGAGCTGCGTTCAGATTCTATGGAATAACCAAGGCTGCGCTCTGCTCTCACAGAAGTGCAGCCCTGCTGATCGCATGTAAAGGAAAGCAGCATCTAGCCCTCTGTATCCTTTGCCAGGAAATTCACGCTCCTTTCCTTAGGTGGTGCAGGGCTTTACGTCGGTCTCCTTCCTTTGCTCTAACTTATTCCACTCAGGTTGCCCCTTTTCTCTGTTGAGGCCACAAAATGAACCATCCCTGCTGTGTCCTTCTCTCACTCTCCTTCCTGGGATTGCTTCTGTGTGGCCTTCTACTCTTGTCAAGCTCGCTCTGCGACACCTCCAGACCTTTATTACAACACAAATCACCTGATGTGCTTGTCATGCCTATTTGGTTTCACAGTGAACACTTCTTCTCTGTTGGCATGCTAGTAAAGCAAAATCAAGTGGTTTGCTACCATCCTGGTGATAGCCAGGTCTCCTTGGAATATCCAACTTCATCCTCTGGACTGGAATGAAAAGTTCTGCCTTGGAAATGAAGGGGCAGATCTGAGTTGGAAATGAAGGGCTGAGTTCAGTGGAGATGTGCCAGTTTACACCAGTTGAGCATCCTGCCCCAAGCCTCTCAGAGTTCTTGGCACCAGCAGTGCTGGTCCAGAAGTGGAACAAGAGCATGGGAATGGAGCCGTAGAACACATAGTTACATTGCTTTAAGTCTGTTTTTGACTTGATAGCAGGTGGTAAATTACTACAACAGCCTGGTAGACCTTTCTCCTCAATCTCTGAGGGTAACTACTTGGCTTACTTAATTGCTCATCTCTTGGATGTGTTTGTTCATTTGGTTAATTAGGATTTCTCTCACAAGTTTCTAGGTCATTTGCACCAGGCGAAAGGAACACATCACAGTGTACTGACGAATAATAGGTGAATAACCAAAATGAAGTATCTTGTACCTGTATACTAATTTATTAAGGGCCATTTATTGCCAGTGTTTGCCTTATGCTAATGTTGTCAACTCATGCTACAGAACCCTATCGCATATTCAGTGACATCCTATGCACTACACGCAGATTAGAAGAATGATCTGGCATTGACCAGTATCATGACTCCTTGCTACCTGACTGGCTTTTTCTTAGGACTGCTGATTGATACAGAAGCTTCCCATTCACTGACTGGGAGGCAGGCTAAGACCTCCTCCACCTCCTGCCAATGTTAAATGTTCCATTATTAAGGTAAGGAGGAACCTTTTGGGGTTCAAGAAGCTGCCTTGAGCAAATAGAAGGAAAGAAAGCAAGGGTTCTGCCCAGTCAGTCCTTTGCAAACTTCAGTAAACTTAGCGGGACTTCTGACAGAGTCAAGATTCAGGATGGATTGCAGGGTCTCATCCCAACTGTGGCAGGGCTTACTTTTTCTGCTATTGTCTCCTATCATTTCGAATGTCTTCGCTCTATTCTGTCCAACCCCCTACTTTAAGGGAAATTGAAGGCTGCTTGTGTTACACCCTTAATCACAAAAGTCAGGTTTTCAGATAGACCAGTGCTTATTCTGGGGATTCAAACCTGCCGCTTTAGCAGCCAGAGACCTCCTCAGTGCCGAGCTACAGGCCAGCCTCCTTTCACAACAGCGACATATCTGGACATGCTAACCCCCGCTGTAGCTCATGCGCTGTGCCCCCACTTTGTTCTTAAAGGGGCAGCTCCCATTTCTCTTTCTGAGTAATTTCTGTCACCCATAACAAAAATACATATGATACTAAATATTTGAAATTATGACTAAATATGTACAATATACATCTGTTTGTAAAACATCAATTCTAGGGACCTTGCCCATGCTTAGCCACGCTAAAATCAGGCAATGCAAAAGTGACAGTTGCACACTCAGGGAATCTCCAACACAATGACTGTGCTCCCTGTTTCAGCTAGGCCTAGCTGAGTTGTGAGCTTCGTGGTCCTGACAATGCTTTGTTCCTAGGGTCATTGGGGCTGTTGCACAGGGGACTGCATGGAGTGAGAAACTTCCGGCAATAGCAGCTGCAATATGGGTAGCAAGGATGGTCTTTGGGTTAAGTCATTGGCATAGCAGGCAGGAGATCTGGGGTCCATTCTTGGTTGTGCCATGGACTCCCTGTATGATTTGGACACGTCACTTCATCTCTCTGTGCCTCAGTTCACCATGTGTAAAATGGGAATTATAATATTACTTATATCTGACCAATCTGTTTAGATGACATATTCCCTGGGGCAGGGACTGTCTTTTACCGTGTGTGTGTGTGTGTGTACAGTGCCTAGCACAATGGGGCATTCACTTTGGTTGAGCCGCTATGCATTATTTTTGTCTTAGTAGTAACAGTAGAAGCAGTAGCATCAATAGCAACAGGGTGTGCTAATGAGCCAGGACCTGGTGGCCATCTTCCTTCAGCCCCTTAATCTCTGCTTTTTACATTCCCTTCAGGCTCAGTGACAGAGGGCACCAGTGGGCAGACAAGTACCCCCACGCAGGCCTCCAATAAACCAGGAGGGTCCTCCCTGTCGTCCCCTTTCCTCCCTTGAGCGCTGCTTGGCTACACTGTTGCCTCTGGAGATATTCTTCCTTGTCTGTCTCAGAGAAAGGAAATCTGAGTTCAGTTCCCTGCCCTGCCAGGGACTTCTAGTGTGACCTTAGCCAAAACATTTGTTGTTGGTTTTGGCTGACATTTTTCCAATATTTGAATTTCCATCAAAACTAAAAATTTCGCCAGGGAGGCAAACCCTATGTTGTCAGTCAGCTCCACAAGAGAGTTTGGATTCATGTTCTGGGAGCCAAACGCTGTCGCTGGGAGGTAGGCAGGAGCACGGATGATGCAAAGCCATTTTAAAATTCAAGTTGATGTCCGTGGGAAATGTTTGGTGTTATTTGCCCAGCTTGGCTTCGCCTACCGAATCCCCAGAATAACAGTTGCAAGTGAAAGGTTCAGTAGGGAACCTCAGAGGTTTGGCTCTGCATTAAAACTAATGAGGATGCGAATGGAAAACTTTAATGTTTTGCTCCTCTCCGCTTACACACAGAATATTCTCATTAGGAACCGGGGATGATGACTGTTAGCAGAAGGGGTTAAACAGAAGGGGAAGCAAGCATCTTTCACTTGCAAAGGGTTTCCATTCCCATGATGGCAAGAGATCATTAACATGAGAGCAGTAACATTACAGCTTGCGAATGGCAGAGAAAACAGACAGCTGGTAAATGACCCAGTAGGTGGGAGAAGCAGTTTCTTTTAGGAGCTAGTTTGAGAAGGTTACTGCAGCTTCATTTGCAGACTTGAAGAATAGACAGGAACGTGCCATTTGGGTGCTTGTGTATGAAACACGACCCACGGTTGGTACTAACCCACTTGCCTGCAAAGCACCCATCCGTTTCCGCCCTGCTGGGATCCCAGAGGAGCTGGAGCAAAGTACTGCTGGCTGGGAAGCACAGCTGGAGATAAGGAATGTACTGAATAGCCTATGTGGGTTCCACCAGTAGACTCCCAAGGAGTCTCTCCCTTGTTGGGACCCGCAGGGAGGGCAGATGGAGGTGCAGCCACTCGGATGAATCCTGCAGGGGGCAGATGGCCAGACTGCTGCAAAGAGATGCAATTGGAATGTTCTTGGATCAGTGTGTGTGGGTGGGGTTATTCTAGTCTTAGGTTTGCCTAGTCTGCAGCTGAGTGTAGCTAGTGCCCTAAAACTAACAGTGTGGACATTGCAGTATGGGCGGTGGCCCGGCCAGTGACATAGGCTAGCCAGCTGTGTACAAGCCAGCCAACCCCCTGGAATGGCCAGCCCAAGCCAGCACCAACACTGCAGCACCCACACCGCTGTTCTTCGCATGCTAGCTCAAGCAGACCCCATGTGACCCTGGTCCATCTCAGCGTATGCCCTAGGATGCTGGCTTCAAACCGGAACATGCTTTCTTGCCCAAGACTTGGTCTCACTTATTATGTAAACATAAGAGGGAAAAGCTTCACTGGGCTTTATTCAAACATGACTGTTGCTGCAGGACCACCCAAACTGGGTGCAAAACGAATTCAGCATTAGCTCCAGCCCTGCAAATTAAAGGGAAAGCTCTCCTGCCCCCAGGAAACTGGCACTGTAATCTATTTGGAAACCAGTTGTTACAGATTTATAAATAAATGTGTAGATACACTTGCTTTTGATAACAATGGAGATGTAATCACACAGTGCGTTGCTAGAGGATGCTTTGGGGCCACTGTGTGCAATTGTCACAAATCACATAGGTGTGACTTGAGCACAGATTAGATTTTGTGGGTGGAATTTTCACAAGCATTCAGCAGTGGCCTCATTCTCCTCTCATTAAGGTCAATGGTAAAACTCCTGTTGATGTGAATGGGAGCAGAGTTAAACCAGCATTGAGTGCTTTTGAACAAACCACCCTATAGAGCAGGGGTCTCAAACTCAAATGACCGCGAGGGCCACATGAGGACTAGTGCATTGGCCTGAGGGCCGCATCACTGACATCCCCCCTCGCTGCCCCTGGCCCCGCCCCACCCCACCCCTTCCATGAGGCCCCGCCCCTGCCCCGTCTCTTCTCCACCTCCTCCTTCAAGCGGTTTTAATAATATATATACACTCAGTAAAGCCCCCCCCCCACTGCACTGGACTGCACCACCACTCCACCCCTGCTCTGCCTCTTCCAGGGGTGGCAGGTTTGTAGAAATTTTGGTGTTGCCCAAAACCTGCCCCCCCCAAACTCCGCCCCCACCTGCCTAAGGCTTTGGGAGGGAGGTTTGGATGGGGGAGGGGGTCTGGGGTGCAGACTCTGGGATGGAGTTTGGGTGCTGGGTGCAGGCTCCGGGCTGGGGAAGGGGGTACGGGGTGCAGGCTCTGGGATGGAGTTTGGGTGCTGGGTGCAGGTTCTGGGCTGGGGCAGGGGGTGGGGGTGCAGACTCTGGGATGGAGTTTGGGTGCTGGGTGCAGGTTCTGGGCTGGGGCAGGGGGTGGGGGTGCAGGCTCTGGGATGGAGTTTGGGTGCTGGGTGCAGGTTCTGGGCTGGGGCAGGGGGTGGGGGTGCAGGCTCTGGGATAGAGTTTTGGGATAGGAGGTGGTGCAGGGGTGAGGGCTGTGGGGCTGGGGATGAGAGGCTTGGGGCATTGGAGAGGCTCAGGACTAGGGCAGGGGAAGGGCAGCCTGCCCTGACCTTAGTGGAGGGAGGAACTAGGACCCTGCGGCAGCAAGTGATGCTGGAAGCCAGCAGAGCAGAGCGTGAGGGGCAGTGAAGGGGGAGCAAGTGAGGCCGGGGGACACTCGGGGGAGGTGCTTGGGGGCAGCAGGCGGGGCCAGGGGAGAGACCCGTCCCCAAACATTGGGGAGCAGTGCACGGGGAGCTTAGCTGCCACATAAAATAACTCGGGGGGTGAGGGGAGTTTGGCGGCGACAGGAAGTAACTGGGGGGGGGGGGCGCGGGGAGCTTGGCGGGCTGCAGGGAAGAGCTCCGCGGGCCGCAGAGAGTGGCATTGGCATATTCTAAAATGCCATTCTTTGAGGGAGCCTGAATCAAGTGCTCAGTTATCACAATAATGAGTGAAGTATAGAGGGGATAGATTTAAAATCCACATTTGACACCTCAAAAGCAAGCAAAGGTTGTTCACAGGAAAGAACCATGAAAAAATTTCTACTGGAAAATACTAGCATAAAACATTGCAATGTTATGACGGTGGTGTTATTCCATGATAAGGTGCTACTGGTACAATGGGAAATTATAGTTTACACTAAATTAAGATTGGCTATAAATAAGGCATAAATACATAGCTTTGAAAAATGCTGCTTCATTTCCATGAATTTCACAGGACTTGGAGCAGTTCAGATCTTCGATAAATTCCAGACTTTTGTGTCTCTGCAGGTAAAGCTCAGGGTTTCTCTTCTGGGTTGTTCGTTAATAAATTCCAGAGTCCTTTAAAGCTTACAAAATGTGCTTGTATTACAGTAAGGTTGGGTATAGTTAGTCTTTTTTCTGCAATATTCTTCGAACCTTTTTATGTCTGTATGCATTTTTAATTTCATTCAAATGCATTATAGACTCTTACATTGGTTATGCTGAAAATCTCGCCTCTCTTTGCACTGATGATGTTTGCCTTACCAGAAAGATTAAGTTCACAGTTATTCATTTGTTGCTAGTTATTCACTCATGTCCTACTAAATGCGTGTAGAAAAAAGCACTGTCTAAAAACAGTCTGAAAAACAGTTGCTGCTAGAACAGAAATTGAAGTACTAGTTCTCAGTCGTGGAACTCAAAACTTCAAAGGGGTTCATAAATATTTCATGGGCGGATTCCGGGGTGAAAGTAAGGCGGTACGGGCCGGTTCGGCATACCGGTAAAAAGTGGCCGCCTGTACCAGCCCGTACCACTGACTTCAAAGTGCTGCCGCAGCAGCGCTTTAATGTCCCTGTCCCCTTCCTCCCCTCCTCCCCCCCGGGCTGCTGACGGGCGGGGGGCAAAAGGACCAGCTGGGCGGGGGAGTTAAAAGGGCCTGGGGTTCCAGCTGCTGCGGCGGTTTGCCGCTGGAGCCCTGAGCAGCGCGGGCGGGCTGGCTGGGGGACCCTGACCCCTCCAGCCCTGCCCCTCCACCCGAGGCCCCGCCCCTTGCAGGGGGCAAAGCTGCCCCCCCCCATACCGGTAAGAGAGAATTTTACTTTCACCCTTGGGTGGATTCCGAAAAGGTCATGGGTTGTAGCAAAAGAAACTAGTCCGGACCACTTATCCAAGCTACAACTAAAACGATGGATGGAGTAGGTAATTTTAAAAAAATGTTTATACTGGAATCAGCTGCCTAAATCTAACTTCATAGTTTGTCGCCTAGGTAAATGTAGACTGATTTTTTCAAAGGCACTGAACATCCTCACCTTCTATTGAAGTCACTGGGACCTGTATACACTAACCACCACTCAAAGTCAGACCTCTTTTACTCAGGTATTTGAAGATGGCATTAGGTGCCTCGCATTAAGCATACAGGAATGGGTCTGTGAAGAACTTCAGAATTAAGAGAAATTTTTGTATAAATACACGTGTCTGTAAAATAAGCCACTGCTACATAAAGAAAACTGTTATCCTTACTTCTGAAGAGAGTATCCGCTCTATTTCTTTAGAAGAGTTAGATAAAATTCCATGTGCAAACTATGGCCCCAATTCAGCAAAGGACTTACTTCCATGCTTAACTTTTAACTTTAAGCAAGAGTAATCCTACTGACTTTCATAGGATTTAAGTGGGGTTTGAAATTAAGCACATGCTTAAGGGTTTGGCTGAATCAGTGCCTATAAGCACTAGACGTAGCAAACCAGAAGAGGATGCTACCAGTTTGTCATTTTAATTTCCTTTTCCTTTACCATAGTCAAGGTTATGGGTAGCTTTCTTTGTACAGCCCTCTATTAGTCACCGTCTAGCTTTGGCTTGGGAAATAAGCTGGTCTTGAATTTAGTCTGTGTTATTTGATTAACTCAAATTCACTCATCACCAAGTCTTCCTTATTAATGTGATCAAAAAAGGGTCTCCGGGCACTTACATAACGTTCAGAATTATCTCAACCTTTTATACTGAATAAAGATCTGTCATATGAATGAAGCCATGGCTACCAATGTGCTAATCAACTGCTTAGTGCTGAAAATAGTACTGGCACAAGGCGAGAAACGCAGAGTCTGCTTCATTCCAAGGACACAGAGTGAAATCCTGGCTCCACTGAAGTCAGTGGGAGTTTTGCCATTGATTTCACCCAGAGTGTCTGATTGTCCTAATCAGAGAAGTACAAGCTTCTTTGGCCTCAGAAAACACAAGGTCAGGCAAGGGGAATAAAATAACCACTGTTGTCTTGTTTGTGGGAGGGCAGTTTGCAAGCAGGTTTTTTTTTAAATCTGACACAAAAAAGGCCAAATTCTACCCTGTAATATGTATGTGCAGCTCCCATTGACATCAGTGGGCGCTACCTGCATAGACTTGCAAATGAAACAACACTATGAGTGATCACTTTTGGATTTGGGGAACCCTCTTATTTTTTAAAAAGTTTTTTAGGTTTTTTTGTTTGTTTGTTTTTAGTTTAATAGTAACAGACGGGACAGTTAAAACCCAGTTTAGCTTGCTTCACCAATTACATGCATGGAAATACTAATTACTGATTACCTCAGCCCTTCCAAGCAACGTCACCTCACCCATCAAAAGCTTTTGAGACATTTCTGAAGAAGTTTGTGCTTCTTTCACTTCATTGAACTGGACTGAGCTCAAAAGGAACTAGCAGAAGAAGTTCAAGCTATTAAATCTATGGTCTCTGGAAGGTCTATAAGTCCGGAAAGATATCCCCAGAGTTCTATGGAATATTTAATCACCTTCTTAGCCATATATTTTTGTCTGCAATTCAAGGAATGTTAAAAACTAGAAGCCTCCACAGGGATGGGAGATTTGTCCTTAATACAGTTGGTACAATGCCATCTATCTGAGGTGGCTTGCGGGTAGCTGTTGCCTCAGTTTCCCCTCACTCAGATTGGATCTCCCAACCTTGCATCCTGGTTTGGTTGCTGCAGTGACTTCAATTCAGTCATTAAGAAAAAAGTCCATCCCTTCCGTAGTATCCAAATCCAAAACAAGCACAAAACACAGCCTTCACCCCAGTCTCCAGCTGAGCCCAGCCTCACCTTCCGGAGGGTCTGTCTTCTGTCCTCTGTCACTCCTAGGCTTCTTTGAGTCTCTCCCTGCTCTCTGTTAAGAAGGGACCACATTTCTATATGTGACTGATTTTGGAGTTTAGGCACCCACGTTTGAACATTTTGGCCTGATCTCTCTTTTTTTAGCTGAGTTCCACTGTACAAACTAGTTTTTAAACATATCTACTCCATCCATCTTTCTATACAAAATATAGGTGGATGATATGTTACTGACTCTTGCAATTCTGTTGGAATCTATTCCTAGCCAGAACTGGTTACAAATTTTAGCAGAAAATAAATATATATCTCCAGATGTCTGACTCTCTCAGATATCCTGATTCTTCCAGAGCTTAACAGTTCCCTTGGAATAACCAAACAAATTACGTATTTGGACGTGATCAGGTTAGATGATCATAATGGTGTCTTTTGGCCTTAAAATCAATTAATAACATTCCGGTGTGGTTCTACTCTGAAAAATGATGATGAATGTTTGACACTTGATCTGCTCCCTGGTATATTCATTTCCATTTTCTTTAGAGAAAGGCTTGTTTTTACTACTTTTTGCTGTTTATTATTTGTATTGTGGTAGCACCTAGGAGCCCAGTGTGCCAGGCACTGTACAAACACAGACCAAAGAGATGGCCCCTGCCTCACACAGCTTACAATCTAAGTCTTACAAGAGACAACTTGGATGCAGATAGATGGGGGAGTACATGGGAATGAGACCATGTTGGTCAGCGTGTTAGGTGGTGGTCTCCGCATACCTGAGGCCTAACCATTGTGAAGTTGTTTGTAGGCATCATGGGAAAGGAGGGATTTAAAGGAAGACGGTAAGGTAGTTTTGTGGGTGTTTATAGGGAGCTGCTCCTAGTCTGAGGGACAGCATGGCCAAAAGCATGAAGATGCTTGTTTGAAAATGCCACCAGTGACCGCTCCACAGAACCAACACAGCTATTGAGGTCCTCCCACAATGATAAGTCCTTGAATAGACTTCCCAAAACTGAAGAGTCCTCGGTGTGGCAAACTCACTCCAGCAGACCAAAAATTAGCAACCTGCTGTATGCTGTTCTGGTATGAGCTGCACCAACTCTGCCGCGTTGCTACATCCTAGTTCCCTCCAAATGCAGGGAGTAAATTCCCCAGGATCCAAGACGCCTGTCTCTGTAGTCCCTGAATATATGTGGATTGACCCTATTGCCATTATTTGCTCCCAGGCATCTGTTAAATGGTTAACTTGAAATCTTAAGTTTAACTCTGCTCAGGTGTAGAGCTGAGCCAGAAATGGTTTTCCCATCCTGCAAAAGGCTTCAGGATTTTGAAACTCTTTCACATCCTGCACCAGGACCAAAAGTTGAAAACTTTTTGAACCGATAATCCCAATTTTTTTTTAATCAGGTCCATTAAAACATTTCATTTTGATAATTTCAACATGTTTAAAAATATAAATTAACTAACATTTCTAAACAAAAATTGCTTTGAAACAAAACATGAAACTTTAGAATATGTTGAAATGTTTTGAATACTTTTTTGTTTCAAAAAAATTTCGAATTGGAATTTGTTGAAACTGACCCTTTCTCATGGACAGTGCCTGTTTTAACTAATTGGCATTTTCTGATTGGAAAAAAACATTGGGTTGGAAAATTCCTGACCAATTCTACTCAAATGCACAGTCATGAATGTAGACAGTGCTGTGAAATTTCAGGATGTCCACACACAAAAGCAAACTCAATCACATGTCTGCTTTGAGTAAGCCCAGAGGATCTGATTCAGTGGTACAGTAGGGCTGTTTTCTGGTGGCACAAAGCAGCTGTAAACCCAGGTTTCGTATAAGATTCCCTGTCTAAGGAATTGTTGGGTGGTGCAGAACCACCGTAGTGACTCCTATGCCATCGGCCCACCTAGCCCTGGGATATGTGATGTGACTAGGGATAAAACAGCATTGCTAGGGTATCCCTTCACCCCAACGATCCTTAGCTGCCACTGAAATTTAGACCAAAGAGTTGGGGCTCTGGTCTTACGATACAGAGCAAAAATTTGGATCAGATATAGGATACCTGGAAAATAGCAGCCTTTCTGTCAATTTCTGCTCTTCACCTTGTATAGCATGAAGCCACACCGCTTCTTCAGCAGACTGCGTGCTGATTTTGTCAGATAAGTCTGTTCTCAGATGTTCAGAATGTGTCCTCTAAAATCACAGTGGGGTGCAACTGATGACATCCAGGTACCCTTATTCCTCTTTTATTTCTTTCACACTCTCCTCATGTGTTTGGTTTTTAGCCTTGTTTTGTACCTACCCATGCAGTATTTTCAGAAGCTGCAGCACTTACATAGAGTTCAGTGCATTCAACACACCAGATTCCAGCCTCTGTTAGTGTTTCAAAAGTGCAATTCCTATTTTAGGACCCAAAACCAGTATTGCAACATGTATGAAATCTGACCCTAATTAAATGTGTAGATAGAAAAGATGTGCATATTACAAAGTCAGTGTGAGATTTTTTTGGCTGGCCAATCCCTAGTAAAATGAATGGCATTGAGTGACCAACTTGCTTAAGCAGCTCTGAAAACGAAATCCTAAAATACTGTCTTGTCTTAATCAAGTTTCTGTCTATAAGCTCCTACTTTGCAGTCCAGTCAGGTGTTCGGCCAAATTCTGTCTTCAATTATGCCCCTGCAAATCCATAGGAATAATTTGGGTCAAATTTTACTCTCTCTGATCCTGGCTGTAATCCGTCATAACTCCAATGATTTAAATGGATTTACTATGGATTTACCCCAGTGTAACTAACAGCAGAAAGTGGCCCATTCAACACATATCCCCTTTCAAAGGGGGTTAATTTCTCTGCCCTTATGTCTGTCTTTGTTCTTTCTGTATTTATTTTATCTGTCTTTGAATGATGGACATGTACAGGCTGATGATAGGAAGAGCAACCACCTTCAGAGAGTGAAATGGGAAATACAGGAAATTGTGAATGAAAGATACATTGGAAATATATATAGGAGTCACAGGGGGAGTAAGGTCATTTTGATTGAAATTTTACTGACCATGGACAGATGTGGTATAAATTGTCAATGGAGCTATGATGTTTTACCCAAGCAGAGGATCTGCCCTTAAGCTTAAGGGCCGTGTTCGTTTTTAAGGAACTCCAGGAAAGTATAATGACCAGAATGTTAATAGAACCATTTTTCCAAGCAGTTTTAATGGTACACTGTATAAATACTTCAGTACAGTGTACTAATTGTATGTGTCTTTCGAACTATTGACAAGATGGGAGCATTCAGTGATAAAGCAAACAGTGAAAGGTGAGTGATAAGGGGTAAAATACAAAGCAAGACGGCAGTCATGATGGGCTATCGAAGACTTCATGGTCTGACTCTGCCCTCAGTTATCCCCATGAAATTGATGAAGATGCACAAGTGTAACTTTGGGCAGAATTTAGTCCTATGCAGCTGTATCTTATTCGTGATAGAGACTCTGTGGAATTAGTTCTGAATAGCTCTTTTTAGGAGTTCACATAAGAAGTCAGGTAACGCACAAACTTCTTTATTTAGAAGCCTATTTCTCTCTATAATCCATGTTTATTATGGTCTTGGGTTAGTAACAAGACAAGCACTGACTTGGGGTCTTTTTAAAGGTTAGATTTGCATTGAATTATTACAAAACATATTTACTGACCATAGAGCAAACGGGTCCTGCCAACATGGCTGTACCATCAGGGCCACATTGAGGTCAGTAGAGGAAGAAGTGGTGAATTCCCTGACATCCTCCCTGAAAAAAGCACAGACACACGCTGTAAAAGCGATGTTACTCTGTGCCGATGTTCTACATGTGACCACTAGTCAGGATCTTTACTGGGTCTGGGCACCCACGTCTACATAAACACAGGACTTGTGGACTATCCCACTTCCCCCACAGCCGTGTCGGAGCACGCACTTCTGCAACGTCATTCGCAGAGGAACTGCAGAGCAGTCGATTAGAAACTTGAAGGAGGACGTCAAATTAAGCTGGTTGGCTTCTAGTATGTGATCCAGTTGATGGTGTAAGTTTCCAGACAGACACCTCTATGCACACTCAGCTAGAATCTGGCTGTCACATTCTGCGCTGCCTATATATAAACTCCTGAAATTTCTTGCATTTCAGCTTAAAAATTTCTGTTAGCATCATTTATCAATATGTGAGTTTCCATAATAATCACAGAATTTTCTCGTACACGTTATTTCAGTCCAGAGGGTGCTCGGCAAGAACCACTATACATCTCTTAACCAATGCTCTCGAAAGGCAGTAGTAATATAAATATTTATGCTGGGAAGAAAAAAAATGGGGAAAGTTGCTGAAAATTGTGGCAACATTATACAGAAATAGCAGCAAAACTGTACGGTCTTCTTAAGCTGTTGGGAAGTAAAACTGATTCTGTTCTGAATCACAGATCCTGCCTTTAATCCATTTTTGTCTCATTACCCTGACTGTGCAGAAGATGAAAACAATTTTGAATTGCAAACTGGCCCTCACTGTATTCTCCAATTTAAAGGGCAGTGGACTTTAAGTGGCAACTCTTTCATCTTTCCACCTTGTTGGATGTTGAATTCAGACACACATCCCTGCCCTACTTCTGGTACAACTAGACACGTTTCAATCCATTTAAGAAAGAGCAGCTCGCTGTGTCTACGTGCTTGAAGGAGACTAGGCTGAATGATTTGTTATTTCCAAAGAAAGAATAGTCAGACCAGGGAAGCTTTTCCACTCTGTCACTTTCTATCATTCAAACCTAACAAAGAAGCTGGGAAAAACGTGTATTGCTCCATCCGTGCGGCTTTGCTATTTATGCATTGACAATCCAGCCTGTGTATACAGTAATCTACTGCTTTATTAAAACAATACTGTCCTGTACTTTAACTCTAGGGTTGGCTGACACAGCAGCGTATTGAATTTGGACAACCTTTCTCATGATTTATTAGGTTTCTAGGGTTCACTAACCTTTTGAATTGTCGTCCGGATGAAACCCTCCCCCACAGTGTCAGGAGGGAGAAAAGCAGCGCCATTGGGCTACGTGCATGTTGTAGGCAAAAGCCACAAGTGCGGCCCTTACGGTTCATACCTTATTATAAGAATGGCAAGTAACGCTCTTGGCAAGTAATGTTAAATTTGCTGCCTAATTTGGCACCTATGCTGTATGAGTCCGTTCAAGATTAGGCCAAACAAGGTGCCCATTTCTATCCAGTACACAATGGGCCAGTCTCCCAATAGGGGTCTCAACACAAACTCCATTTGCACAGGCTTATCTTTCAGTATGTAACGACTTAAACACACACTACTGGAGGAAACACTTCACCTGGGTGTGGGTTGCATCAGTTGACTTGTTTTTATAATAGAACATCTTCTGTGGCATGGTAACCAAACTCTAGGGAAAACAGACAAGCCAGCAGTAAGTAGAGTGTATGCTAAGGGTAGTCAATAATTTTTTGTCAAGGTCCAGACTCCAGAGAAAATAAGAACACTACAACAACAACAATAATAATAAGGAAATACAAAGATTTCAGGGTCCATTCAAAAGTATCAGGCAGTCTGGATTTGGTCCGTGTCTGCCTCTTGACTACCCCTGGTGTATGCTGTTGGCATTTTTAGCTGAGTTTGGTTCTGATTTAATGTTGCAGCTTAGATTTTTAGGTGCTGGGCCACATTTTATTCTGATTTGCATCCTGTGCCAATTCCACTGAAAACAGAGCTTAGTTTTAACTCTGTCATAAATTTATGGGAATTTGCCTAGGTAAAGAAGACCAAATTCCCCAGTCCTTAATCAAGAAAAAATCCCATTACAACTTCTGATAGTTTTGTGTCATTAAAGACTGCAGCATTGTCCCTGACTAATTTTTATTCATTCTTTATATTGAGACCAGTCAGGGGCCAGGACCACTTTGTGATAGGCACTCTACAAACACAGAACAAAAAGACAGTCTCTTCCCCAAAGAGCTGGCCTCAGATTTAATTCTATGGGACTACTTGCATCATTAAGAACTGGGGGAATCCATCCTCTTGTTAAGTGAATGTGCCTCCACAGAGCTTGGCTCATTTCCTCCAGGTACTCTCAATTAGTGTATCTCGGCCATGTTTTAATTCTAGGTCTGCAGTCCTCCAGCGTCCCATAACCTCTCATTTCCCTTCTTCGCTTGGAGGTGAGTGAATTGGAAATGTGTTTAGACAGATCTCCTGTATGGTGTAGTATGCTGGGACTTTGGCAAGGGAGGGGTTTGTGAGAAGTGCTAAGTAATAGAATAACACATTCTAAATTCTTTACTGGATAAGTAACTAGAAAAATGTCCCTGCTGTAAGATTTGTATAGTTTTCTAAGTAGTTGATAAGGATAAGAGATTTTTGTTATTATTAAGGACAAGTAGAGCGACTTTGAATCCTGTAGAATCCCGCTACAGTCTCTGGGTTATATTCTTTCCCTCCCCACTGGTGTGATTCTTTTGACTTCAGTGGTTTTACACTAGGAATTGAATTTGGCCTGCTCAAATTGCACAGGATGTAAATTAGCACTGAATTTGGCCAAATATATTTTATTCTTTTATAGTGAAATTCACCCCATGCGGTGAACTAGGCTCTGTGCACCACGTAAGTCCCATGTAGACCCTAAAAATAAAGTGTAGAGGGTGCATAGTATGTTTGGTAACCATGTGTAAAGAGTTTAATTTCACCCTATATGAAAATGAGATTCAGGTGTTCGGTATGTGTTACAAACACCCGTCTGTGCTCAGCGATACGAGTCTGTTGCAGCTCACGTCTATGGAACTTAGTGCTTTAACTGAAGCTGTACAGGCTTGTGATTTTTACTTTGGAGATTCCTGGATCAATCCCCAGTCATGACCTAGATGGCAGTTGTGACATAAATATAAGTTATGAGCGAAATTGTGCTCTGAATTACACTCTCGTAAATCTGGATTTGCACTGGTGTAAATTAGACCAGAATTTGGCCTAGGATCTGTTTCATAACTAGTTTTAAAGAAGGAATTATAATTATGTATTTGAACCATTTGGAAATTATTCTAGTTTTATAATGTATCATGACGTCACAACCCCATTGCAACTCCCAGCTGCTACCAGTTGTAAACAGGATGTCAAAATATTTATTCTGTTGGCTTTATAGCAATATTTAGAGACCAGGACAACAAATAAGAGGGGCTTTTTGTCTTCATATTGCAGCCCTTGTCACAAAGCTGTAATTAAGTCACAAGAGAATTTCCACAGATGTTATAATAAAATGGCTTTTAAAAATTACCCGATTACTAAATGACAACTGAAACACTAGTTCCAGTTAGCTCCCATTATGATAAGATACTCAATTTTCTAGTGATATTTTTTTATTTGGGAATAAAAATGCATAATTGCTCTGTGCTTATGATATTTTTATGCTAAATATTTAATAGTAATCTGATATGTTCTTAATTTGATTGTCAACTTTCCTTATTTGTTGCTTGGCTAATAAGCAGAAAGATTTTTGTCTTTGAGCAATTTACATGTAAAGTCACACAATACATGTATATTTATATGAGAGGTGTACAACATTTTTTTTGTATATGTACGGAGGTCATATACAAGTCTTGCTGTGAATGTCCAACTCCTGTTGAAGTCAGTGGGTGTTTTGTGCAATAATTGAGGGTAAATTATGATCCAGAAACAAGTGAGTGGTTTCAAGTCACATTGTGATGTCTGAGTAAAGGGGTTTGCTTACTGATTGACAGGCTGGAGGGGTTTGTCAGTCTGATCCCGTGCACACTGAAATCCATGGCAAAGCTCCCATTGACTTTAATGGTGCAGGATCAGGTCCTTTATGAGTGACTCCTATTAAATGCAAAGCAACGTAAATGTGAGGGGTTCATTTGTCCATTAAAGCCCTGTGTGTTGATGTACAAGTGAAACATTTATATTTCCTTTGTTTTGCCTGATAGAGTTGCCAGGCGTCCGGTTTTCGCTGACCGGCCCGTTAAAAGCCCGGTCGGCGGTGTAGTTGGCTCTGCACTGCTCCCAGAAGTGGCCGGCATGGCCCTGCGGTCCCTAAGTGGGGAGGTGATCAGGGAAACTCCGCGTGCTGCCCCAGTGCCAGCTCCGCTACTTACATTGGCTGAGAACCGCGGCCAATAGGAGCTGTGGGGGCGGTCCTTCTGGGCGCGGGCAGCATGCAGAGCTCCTGGCCCTTCCACCTAGGTGCTGTAGGGACATGCCGGCTGCTTCCAGGAACTGCACAGAGCCAGGGCAGGCAGGGAGCCTGCTTTAGCCCCGCTGCACGGCTGACTTACTGCCTGAAGTAAGTGCCGCTCGGCTGAAGCCGGCACTCCAACCCCCTACCCCAGGTTGGAACCCCATCCCGCACCCTAACTCCCTCCCAGAGCCCTCACCCCAACCCCCTGCCTCAGCCCTGAGCCCCCTCCTGGAGCCTGCACCCCACATCCTCTCCTGCCCCCGAACCCCCTGCCCCAGCCCTGAGCCTGCTCCTGCACTCCGAATCCCTTGGCCCCAGTCCGGAGCCCCCTTCTTCACCCTAAACCCCTCATTTCTGGCCCCACCCCGGAGCCTGCACCTCCAGCCAGAGCCCTCAACCCCTCCTGCACGCAACCCCCAGCCCAGTGAAAGTGAGTGAGGGTTGGGGAGAGCAAGCGACAGCGGGAGGGGGGGCTGGAGTGAGTGGGGGGTGGGGCCTCAGAGAAGGGGAGGGCAGGGGCGCCTCGGAGAAGGGGCAGGGCAGGGATGGGGCAAGGGTGTTCGGTTTTGTGCAATTAGAAAGTTGGCAACCCTATTATCTGAATGGGTAAAAGCATTCTCTAGTAGTTCAAGTTTACAGCCAACTAATTACGAAAGGGACAAATTTTCAGATACATTAGGACCACTTGCAAAAACACAATTGCACTCTAATTTTCCCTCTCCCAGTCTCCTGGAGCTCTGTGTGTCTGTGTCTTTCTGTTTTGTTTGTTTTTTTCCTTCTGTTTTTCTGTTTAGGTTGCTTGGACAGGGGCCTTGGCTATTCTGTGTTGTATGATGGCAAACTTACGTTTGCACTCACAATTCCCATGTTATTGCATTTGCAAATAGGCTAGTTTCTCATGCGAGTAGCCCATTAGGCTATTAAGAGTGGGATTTTCAAAAGCCTCTAAAGGACCGTTTGATGTTGTAAATACCTGATTTGTTCTCATCAACCCAGTAATGTGGGTGAGCTGTTGGGAGCACAAGGCACCAGGAATATGTGTGTTTCCAAGCTTCAGAACAATCACTCCCAGTGTCAGCTTGGCACTCATTTGATAGAGTTCCCTCACAGGCCTTGTCTACATTTATGGCGGCATGTAGAGTACAGGCACTACATGTGCAGCTGCATGCCACAGTGAAAGGCAGGCTGTGTCCGCACTTGTCACTGTGGTACATAGGGATATGTGACAGTGAAAGGCTCTGCCTGAGGGGAAGCAGCGGGATGGCAGTGGGATATGGGCCTGCCCCCTAACCGAGAGGATCTGCTGGAATTCCTGAGCTAGCTTTGACCCCTCGTGTCTCCGCTGGCTCCCTTACAGCATGGCTGTACGGTATCACCAGGGTCTCCAGCGAGTGTGGTGGCCTGCAGGACCAGACTGTGGCCTGCACATGCTCCACAGAAAAGCTAATGCTGCCCTTGTCTGTGTTAGCTTTTCTGGGGTGTCTCTGTAGGGCTGGAGGAGAGACCGTGTATGTCTGTCCCCTTCTATCCCTGTCCTCATCCTGCACTGCACTCTCCTGGCTCACAGCCTCCAGCCCCTACCTCCACACAGACCCATGAAATGTCTTCCATGTTGTCCAGAGGATGGCTAAGATAGTGCCATGGAGGCAGCTGAGCCCCACTTATGCGCTGGATGGGGAAAGAAATCTGAGCAGAGGGTCCCCTCTGCATGGACCGCAGAAGAACAGTCCCCAGGCCGCCATCTTAGTGTTAGGAAGATAGCCTTGGAAATGTCTGTGTCGGGTGGCCTTGTCCAGTTTGTCTGTGGGGAAAAAGCCCTCACAGCCTATTAATAATTGATGTTGAACTTCAAAAAGAAAAGAAAAAAGTAGCAGCGGACAGACAGAGAGATGTGAATTTTCCATACGCGTTTCGATAAATTGGAGTCTTGTCCTGCTACTTTGGATTGAAGGATATTGTAATGCCATGCCCCTGGGTGGGTCATTGCCAATGGGGATTGAACCTAGGATCTCTGTATCTAGAACCGTGAACCTCTACTGCTGGAGCTAAAACACCCAGCTTTGTTAGTCGTGGCAGTAGCAGGCTTATTAACCTCTGTCTATGGCCTACCCTCCCACCACTAGAGAGGGACAGAGCACCACACTGAGTGTGGATTATATTATAATTGCAATGCCCAGGGGGTACTCCTTTTAGATCCTTAACCAGAGTTAAGAAACAACCAAAAAGAAACAGCACCAGGAGAATCCATTCCAGCCCTGCCACTGAGCGCACAGCATGCTGGGACAGGATGTGGAGAGTTTAGTCAATGCTGCGTGGATACTCATGCGGTGCAGATATAATCAATAAAGCTCATATTCATGTGCCTCATTACTGAGTCTCTATGCTGCAGTTTAAGGAGTTCCCAGAAACCTGGACACAGCAATATGCAAATTCATAAGACTTCTGATTCCCCAGTGCCTTCCAGTGTTTGCCTAAAGAAACTGGACTTTGGCTGAATATTTTACAATACAGATTATTCATAATGGATATATTCTGGGCAACACACCATAACATAATGGTTCAATGTGATCAAGTGGAATCCTATCTATTTATCCCACTTACGTTCCAAAACCCATCCTTTCATTACATTTTCCCACATGCCAAATAAAATGTAATGTGTTGTTTCAATATTATGTTTGCAATTTATTGGATTAAATGGTACAAAAACAATTGCAGATGAGATAGGGTTGTTATTCTAGACCTGTTGTTTGGAAGGAGTGAGTGGAGAAAACACGTGGTCTGTTATTAGTGTTGGGCACATTTTAGATTAGGAAAATATGTTGCACGTTAGTCAAGGAAGAGGTGGTTTGTGCAGTCATTATCAGGGATGAGAAACAGAACTTCAGTGCACAGATAAAGAGTAACAGAATAGTCTGTCATCAAGCCACTATTGGTTAGGAATGCACTGGGGCAGAACACAATGTCATTTTCCTATAACGAGCATGGAGGGATTTTGTGTAAATGAGAGGATGGGTTTTTGAAATGTACAAAATTGCCGCCATTAAATATTAACCTGAATACAGTGTAGTTGGGATGATGCACTTTGTTATAAGCAGTGTTGTCCAGCTTAAATGAAGAAATCATTTGCCAAGGTTAGGCTAAGTTATCTCAGCTGATTGCAGAATAACCATTAGAGAGAGTAGGGAATGTCCTTGACTGGTGGCACACTTTGCTGTCTGGCTAATTTCTATTTAATTTGATAGAAAACACCCACAGAATAATTTTTTGTTCCGCAGTACATGAAGTCACTGACTCAATTCTTGTTGTTGTTCTAATAAGGAGGCGGGTGAAGTGGAGAAAGGATATAAATCTTAAGAAGGTGGAAGATTATTAGGATGATTTTTATAAATCACTTAGGGCACCATTTTGACACCTCTTAATCATGTTTGCTAATACCTTACTCAATGACTATTCCTGTTGACTTCAATAGGACTTTGCATGGGCCCAATACTGCTCAGTGAAAGTTAGGGTATCTCAATATGGCCTGTATTTATATAATACTGGAAATTTATACACACATCATGTACACAGGGAAAGTCACGTTCCTTGCCCTGGAGTGATTATAATCTAAATTAGATAAGACAACGAAGATAGGATAAAGACTCGAGACAACAGTTTTGGCAAGAGAGGCTTTTGGGCACTGTTTATGGTTAGGAAGGATTGCTAGACGCGAGTAGGTTCTGAGGAAGGAATGCTTGGTGGATAAAAATATGGTCATTGTTCCAGATGCAGGGGCAGATTAACAGACTTTAAGGCTAGAAGAAACCACTTTGACCAGTGACCCTCATGTGTAACACAGGGGTGGAATTTCACACAGTCAAGGAAGTATGATGTGATTGGAATAACAGAGACATGGTGGGGTAGCTCACATGACTGAAGCACTGTCATGGATGGGTATAAACTGTTCAGGATGGACAGGCAGGGGAGGAAAGGTGGAAGAGTTTCACTGTATTTAAGAGAGCAGTATGATTGCTCAGAGCTCCAGTATGAAACTGGAGAAAAGCCTGTTGAGAGTCTTTGGGTTGAGTTTAGAGATGACAGCAACAAGAGTGATGTTGTGGTGGGCGTGTGTTATAGACTACCAGACCAGGAGGATGAGGTAGACGAGGCTTTCTTCGGAAAACTAACAGAAGTTTCCACATCACAGGCCCTGGTTCTCATGGGGGACTTCAATCACCCTGACATCTGGGAGAGCAATACAGCATTGCACAGACAATCCAGGAAGTTTTTGCAGAGTGTTGTGGACAACTTCCTAGTGCAAGTACTGGAGGAACCAACCAGGGCCTGTGCTCCTCTTGACCTGCTGCTCACAAACAGAGAAGAATTGGTAGGGGAAGTAGAAGTGCGTGGCAACCTGGGCAGCAGTGACTATGAGATGGTTGAGTTCAGGATCCTCACAAAAGGAAGAAAGGAGAGTAGCAAAATACAGACCCTAGACTTCAGAAAAGCAGACTTTGACTCCCTTAGGGAACTGATGGGCAGTATTCCCAGGGAGGCTAATATGAGGGGGAAAGGAGCCCAGGAGAGCTGGCTGTATTTTAAAGAAGCCTTATTTAGGGCACAGGAACAAAGCATCCTGAAGTGCAGAAAGAATAGCAAATATGGCAGGCGACCAGCCTGGCTTAAGAGAGAACTCTTCGGTGAGCTTAAACCAAAAAGGAAGCTTACAAGAAGTGGAAACTTGGACAGGTGACTAGGGAGGAGTATAAAAATATTGCTCGAGCATACAGGGGTGTAATCAGGAAGGCCAAAGCAGAACTGGAGTTGCAGCTAGCAAGGGATGTGAATTGGCCCTATCAACACTGGTTCTCTACTTGCGAGGTACTCCCCTCTCTTCATGTGTCATTATATAATGCCTGCATCTGTAACTTTCACTCCATTCATCTGAAGGAGTAAGGTTTTTTACCCAAGAAAGCTTATGCCCAAATAAATCTGTTAGTCTTTATGGTGCCACTGGACTCCTTGTTTTTAAGGGTAACAAGAAGGGTTTCTACAGGTATGTTAGCAACAAGAAAGTCAGGGAAAATGTGGGCACCTTACTGAATGGGGGAGGCAACCTAGTGAAAGATGATGAGGAAAAAGCTGAAGTACTCAATGCTTTTTTTGCCTCGGTCTTCACAGACAAGGTCAGCTCCGAGACAGCTTCCCACAGTATGGGGAGGAGATGAGCAGCCCTCAGTGATAAAGAACAGGTTAAGGGCTATTTAGAAAAGCTGGACATGCACAAGTCCATGGTGCCTGATGCAATACATCCGAGGTTGGCTGATGTGATTGCAGCGCCATTGGCCATTATTTTTGAAAATTCGTGGTGATCGGGGGAGGTCCCGGATGATTGGAAAAAGGCAAATATAGTGCCCATCTTTAAAAAAGGGAAGAAGGAGAATCTGGGGAACTACAGACCGGTCAGCGTCACCTCAGTCCCTGGAAAAATCATGGAGTAGGTCCTCAAGGAATCCATTTTGAAGCCCTTTGATGGGAGGAAGGTGGTCAGGAACAGTCAACATGGATTCACCGAGGGCAAGTCATGGCTGATCAACCTGATTGCCTTCTATGATGAGATAACTGGCTCTGTGGATATGGAGAAAGCAATGGATGTGATATACCTTGACTTTAGCAAAGCTTTTGATACGGTCTCCCACAGTATTCTTCCCAGCAAGTTTAAAAAGTATTGATTGGATGAATGGACTATAAAGTGAATAGAAAGCTGGCTAGATCTTCGGGCTCAATGGGTAGTGATCAACGGCTCGATGTCTAGCTGACTGACTGGGGCACTCAGCTTGATACCGGCTGCCAGCTAGACATCAAGCCATTGATCACTATCCGTTGAGCCCGAAGATCTAGCTAGCTTTCTATTCACCTTATAGTCCATTCATCCAATCAATACTTTTGTTCATCTTAATTAATGATCTGGATGATGGGATGGATTGCACCCTCAGCAAGTTTGTGGATGACACTAAGCTGGGGAGAGAGGTAGATACAGTGGAGGGAAGGGATAGGGTCCAGAGTGACCTAGACAAATTGGAGGATTGGGCCAAAAGAAATTTGATGAGGTTCAAGAAGGACAAGTGCAGAGTCCTGACCTTAGGACGGAAGAATCCCATGGACTGCTACAGGCTGGGGACTGACTGGCTAAGCGGCAGTTCTGCAGAATAGGACCTAGGGACAAGAAGCTGGATTTGAGTCAACAGTATTCCCTTGTTGCCAAGAAGGCTAACGACATATTGGGCTGCATTAGTAGGAGCTTTGCCAGCAGATCGAGGGAAGTGATTATTCCCCTCTATTCGGCACTGGTGAGGCCACATCTGGAGTATTGCGTCCAGTTTTGGGCCTCCCACTACAGAAAGGAGGTGGACAAATTGGAGAGAGTCCAGCGGAGGACAACAAAAATGACTAGGGACTGGGGCACATGACTTACGAGGAGAGGCTGAGGGAACTGGGGTTATTTAGTCTGCAGAAGAAAAGAGTGAGGGGGGATTTGATATCAGCCTTCAGATACGTGAAGGAGGGTTCCAAAGAGGATGGAGCTCGGCTGTTCTCAGCGGTGGCAGATGACAGAACAAGGAGCAATGGTCTCAAGTTGAAGTGGGGGAGGTCTAGGTTGGATATTAGGAAAAAAACTATTTCACTAGGAGGGTGGTGAAGCATGGAATGGGTTACCTCCGGAGGTGGTGAAATATCCATTCTTAGAGTTTTTAAGGCCTGGCTTGACAAAGTCCAGGCTGGGATGATTTAGTTGGTGTTGGTCCTGCCTGGAACAGGGGGTTGGACTAGATGACCTCCTGAGGTCTCTTCCAACCCTAATCTTCTATGATTCTATTATTCTATGATTCTATGATATTGGGTTAGAAGTGAACATGTCAAAAACGAAGTGGATGCAGAATGAGGATTGGGCAGAAGGAATCATCACTGTAAATGGGAAAGAAATCAAGGAGGTTGACAAATGTATTTACCTGGGTCAGCAGCTGTGCAGCAACAACTCATTCGAAGGGGAATGCAGTTGGAGGCAAAAGGAATGGTGGGCAAGTTTCAACAAAATAAAGACGTCTCTAATGGATGATGAACTGCCCATGAAGAAAAGGAAAGAACTGTTTAACTCCACTGTTCTGCCAGCAGTGATATACGGAACAGAAAGTTGTTCAACGACTAAAGTGGAGGAAGAAAAATTCGCTGTCACCCAGAGAGCAATGGAAAAGTGAATGTGTAAGATATCGCTCCGTGATCATATCCCTAAAGAGGAGATCAGAATGTGTACAGAGGCATAGGCACCGGCTCCGTGGGTGCTTCATGGCTGGAGCACCCATGGGGAAAAATTGGTGGGTGCTCTGCACCCACCAGCAGCCAAGCTCCCCGCCTCAGCTCACCTCACCTCCGCCTCCTCCCCTGAGTGCGCCGCGTCCCTGCTTCTCCTCCCAGTGCTTGCCGCCAACATCCCCATTCTACCTCTTACACAAAATGCTGACCACAATCAGAAAAAAAGCTTTACTCTAGCAAGGGAGATAAAGCAGTAAATGAGAGCAATATAGAAACTTTTCAGTGATCATTGGGTATAAATGTTACGTGTTAGACATGGTGAATTGAGGGATTATCCAGTTTTGTGTGAAATGCTGAGCTATCTTTCTAAATGAATAATCCAGTTCTTTTGTATCTAGACAAATAACAGAAATTGCACTACTGTGGAATGTTTAACACTTTCCATTCATTTTTTTTTTAATCCCCAGGACAATATACCTCTGTCAGCATATTCAGATTATTTTCTCTCTCTCTCTCTCTCTCATCTTTCATTGAAACAGAGGTTCTCAGTAAGCTCGTCAGACCGCTTTTGACAAAGTGAAATTCACTGAAGCCAAAACATTTCGTGGAGACATAGTTTTATGGTTTCGACAAAGTTTTCATCAAGATAGACTTTTAGGACTCATACTTTCTGGTCACATCTGACCACAGAGAAAGGAATAAAAAACCTGAGCTTTTGGATCCAAACCCAGCAGTTTGGACGCAATTCTGTTTTTTGAAAAAGTTCCAAAGGTTCCATGCGGGATGAAAACAAAATGTTGAAACTTCAAAAGTTATGAATTGGAATTGTTGTCCTCTGGACAGCTCTCGTTCTCAATGTGGAGATCATGAACAGGTATCAAGGGGTCATGAGCACCCTGCCTCTCTCATGTTGCTAGGCGGGAGGGGAATGTCCCAGTAGAGGATAGGTTGGAAATGACTGCATTAGAATTCTGTTGAATTTTCAGCCAAGTCCTGCAGAAACGACATGTGGATGCCTAGCATACATAAAAATACACTTTGTCCTTACTCAGGCATATTCCAATTGACTTCGCTTGGAGTTTACCTGATCATGACTGAATGTAAACCGAATAATAATCAGTGAAGAAGTCAGTATTTGGCATCTTATTGTTATTTTATGGTAAAATATTAATAATAGCTGCCTTAACAGACAACTAATTTTTCCAGTCCCTGAATTTTCAATTTAATTTTAAATTTCCAAAGCATTCCCTATCCTAAACCCTCTAATCGTTCTTAAGCTCTGGATTCATTCACATTAACTTATTACGGAGACTGCTCAACGTACAGATATTCAAATATGATCGTCTCTCTTCTGGGCTAATCCCGCTGTCTATCCTATGCATTGTTGCTAGGTTACGAGGAGCAATGAGTATCTACCTTTGGCAGTGTCAGTAGGGTGCCTTCAGCACTTTCACAGGAGTGCAGAAGCCGGTTTGCTGAGGTGGCAGCTTTGCTACACGAAATGTAGCAAGGAAGCACTGGTTCCAGCTGGCCTAGTTGTGGGATGTCTAATTGGTTCATTCCCCGTACTCAGAAACACCACCTGCCGAAGTTTCCTATGTCACATTTGCAATTAACTATCTCACTTTGGGCTGAACAGGCATTTCCAGGAAATACAATCCGTTTGAAGGTAGCTCCCGTTCTGGAAATTCACATTCAGCATGTTGCTGGGTGCAGTGGCAGCAGTTGAAAGCCTTTGTAAAGTGTGTGGCATCATCGTAGAGATGTCCTTCTTTTCACAGAACTAATTCACTATGCCCCAAACGCCAGGCCGGATGAAACCAAGTGGTAGTTTTGCTGTTCATTTCATGGGGTACGGGATTTGACTCTTTTCAAGGAATATTTTAACCAGCATGTTGCAAAATACTGAAACTAGGGCTGGGTGAATAACCGATTTTTATTTATTTGGTTCGGTGGTCAAAGTAAAAAAATTAACAAATAATTTTGGATTGAACTGAAACAATATTTTGGACCTCCCTCCCCTCCGCCCCCCCAACAAAACAAAGAGCTGGAAAAATGTTTAGGATCAAATAAAACATGCTGTTTGACCCAAAACCTTTTTGGGGGGAGGGGTAGGAGGGTTGCTCATTTTTGTATGCAGGGGGGAGGGGGGTAAAAATTCTGAATTTTATTTCTTTTTTTTAGCTGAAACTTTTTGCCAAATTTGACCCAAATTCACAAAGACTTCAGGTCAGCCCAAATCTGCATTTTTTTTCAGTGAAAACACTATGTGCATGAAAAAAATCACTATAAATTCAGTTTTTTAGAATCACAGAAATGTAGGACTGGAAGGGACCTCAACAGGTTATCTAGTCCAGGCCCCTGCATTGAAGCAGAGCCAATTTTATCCTACCAGGTGTTTGCCCAACCTATTCTTAAAAACGTCCGATGATGGAGTTCCACAACCTCCCTTGGAAGCCTATTCCAGAGTTTAGGAAGATTTTTTCCACTAATATCTAACCTAAATCTCCCTTGCTGTAGATTAAGCCTCATGCTTTTTGTCCTGCCTTCAGTGGGTATAGAGAACAATTGACCACTATCCTCTTTATAACAGCCCTTAACATATTTGCAGACTGTTTTCAGATCTCCTGCCGAGTCTTCTTTTCTCAGGACTAAACAGGCCCAGTTTTTTAAATCTTTCCTCATGGGTCAGGTTTTCTAAACCTATCATTTTTATCATGGTACTGGATTATTGGGAATTGGTGTACGGGCCATTTTGAATGAATAAATTTGGACGGACCAAGATGATACTCACGCAGACTTGGCTGGCTTCAGCCTAGTTTTGCTTGACATGAGTGTTGCCTCAGTGACCTTTTTATTAAGAAACCTTGCTTACAGCTGATGCTATAGAGGACAGAGGGGTTGTTTTGACCACAGGATGTGCCCAAATGTGAGGATATTACATCTGTAGAAGGGAGTTAGCATAATGGATAAACAGAATGTATTGCCCAGAGACTATTGGGAAAGTTCCAAACAGTCAATATACAGAGTAAAGGGTATAAGTGACCTAGTCAAGCATGCTTGATCAGTGGTAATAAATCAAGTAGAAAAAATAATAACATGAAAATTAGCATGGACAACAAAAGTCCTGCAAACCGGAGTTTACACATACATATTGTATGAGTTGTGTAAGACATAATATTCATAATACTTAATGCTGGTTGGAAGAGAACTAATGAATATGTCATTTGGATGTGTATATATGTGTTAAAATGTGTCGGAGTTTTGTAGAGGAAATCCATCATGGCCTGTCTACGCCCCAAGGAAAAATAACTGGACATTGTCATTTTATTCGTTGCTTTAATAGTAATTGTAATCATAAGGCATGCTGGATTACCTTGGGCAAGTCACTTCGCCTCTGTGCATCAGTTTCCCCATCTGTACAAAGGGGATAATGATATTTACCTCCTTTGTAAGAAGTTTTAAGATCTACTAAATATATTACTGCTGTGTTTAGATTAGTATTCCAAGAACTTTCAAATACAAAAAACAATGTAGCTTAATTTCATGTCTTCTGTAGCTTTTTTTTTTTTTATTCTAAACCATTTAGCTCCTAGTGATGATTGTTATCAGTTTCTGAGTCACGCACTGAAGCAGCTGGAGAGGCACATTATTCCTGATTTATTTTTTTAAGAGAAAAAAGATTTTATGGATTGTTTTTCTCACTCCCTTCTCCCCCCCCCCCCTACAAATTCAGTGCTGCTGCAATGTAAAGTTTCACTGCTCACCACAGGACGTGCTGTTAGTTTATTCCAAGCTAAGTGATAGAAACATATGGAGAAGGGATTTTTACAGAATATTTACATTTTCTAATAACTCCCATGCTGGATTTTATTGGAGAGACATCCAAAATTATCAAACCTCTGTGCTAATTGTCTTTTTTTACACGCTTTAGTTGGCTCATGTCACCTCAGGGATATTAATAACCTAACACCACATATGTAGGTAGAAATCTTTTGCAGTTTAAAAGCCTGAGCCAAAGCCCACTGAAATCAATAGAAGTCTTCAATGTGGCTTCCTCACACATCCCAGATATCTGCAGTGCAGCTCTGAGGATAGAACTTAGCACATTCTTAGTAAAGATGAACTGCTTAGGGACGCTTCTTGGAACTACCTTGTATTTCTAACAATATGGTTCTCCTACTACGTGCTGTAAAAGTTGGGATGGCAGCTCGTGATCAAAGAGGAGTTCACATTATTTTTTCATTAAAATGTTGGAGGGTAAATAAAGCCTTACTTTATCCTGGATAATATGTAATCTCTTCAAGGTGTTCATGGCATTAGAGGTGCAGTGACTCACGCAAAGCCAGATGCTGGTATAAATCCAGAATAATTCTACTGACTTCAAGTGGCACATTTACGTTAGTGTAAAACTGAAGGCTGAAGTAGGTCGGTGGAGAAGAGGCAGCAGCTATTGTGAACTTCGCAGAGGAGGAATAATTGACAGCTTAGGCTTCAAATGAACAATGCAGCATCTAAAAGATGTGATGTGAACTGAAATCAAGTTTTGCACTTGGCAAGATTGTGAGACTTGGCGTGAGTGCGTCGGGGGGAGTGCTTAAAATACTAATGGTCTCAGACTCTTTGCTTCCCATATTAGTTTGTTGCCTTTCTGCTCTTGTGGTGTATTGAAAATTGTAAAATTCCAAACTATCACTTTAAATCTATGGCAGGCTAGAGGGCTCTATAGGGAAGCATTCAGTTTTGGGCATGCCAGCAGTTCAGTTTGCAGAGCGCCAACTTTGAGTAATGTGGGATAAGCTGTGCCTCTCTATTTTAAGAGCAGCCTGATTTCTCTCTATCTGGTTTGGGGTTCTTGTGTGTTATGGTTTTGAATTCTAAGAAATAAAGTAGTATTACATTGTGACCTTCCAGCAACAGCATTTTTTAAAATCTAACTTCTCTGTGTGTATGCCATGAACATAACACCGGCAGCTGTTGCACTTGCTCTGTCTGCATGCATTGGATGTGGAAATTGTTAGTGTTGACAACATGATGTTTGAAGGATATAGTTTACAGAGTAATGGAAAGAAACGGTGAGGAAAAAGTACTGCTCCCCATGACAGCAAAATTAACAACATCTGGAAATTACGCTGCATCCGAATCCTGGACCTGTTTTGTATTCTTTACCCTGAAAACAAACATTGCCATAATTTGTCTTTATTGTTTCCAACTTGCTCTTGTAAAAAGTAGGACTTTGTCATGTTTTGGAGGGACTTTTCACTCCTGAAGCCAGGCAAATGCTCTAATCAGCCACGTCCGGCATATGAGAGTTAATCTGAATGCAGCAGCTTTTACATGTGCAGCAAAAGCCCTATGAATGTATCAAGAGTTTATTTAATCTCTTTTCCATTGCACAGTAGTATCTGACATTATACAGTCCATTAAACAAGCAGAGCTGTGTACTGGCTTTCTGAAATCTGCAGTGAAACACACCAAGGCACTCGGATTCCTTTATCTTCCATTCCCCTTGCCCTTTTATTTATTACTAGTGCTGTGCAAATATTACTAACCTGAGATAACTTTATCCCAGTCGCTGTAAATCAGATGCCGCTTTTAAAGAAAGTCCCTTCTTTTCTTTTTTTGAAAAGAAGTTTCATGGTTGGTAATTCTCCAGGGAAGAGAATGTTTCTATTTCTCGATTGCTTGCTTTCTGATTGACAGCAAATCATTGCACATAAAATAATTTTAACTATAAAGAAATCAACATCCTTGCCTTTAATGACTTGTCTGTGGACTTTATGGTAATAACTACATGGAAAAGTGTTAGAGAGACAGAGGAGATATACTAGTGTCTACAGAAGAAATCTACTAGAGTCCAAGTAGTATCAATTTTTCTTTTAAGAACCTCTGTTTTAAAGGTAATTTGGTTGGAACCTGACATATAAGATCTGAGCTCAGGAACCCATTTTGTTTTAAACCGAGGTTCTGAGTTTCAGAGGTGCTGAACACCCACAGTTTCTGTTGATTTCATTTTGAGTTGCGAGTGCTCAGCCCTTCTGGATGTCAGGCCTGGAGTTTATTTTAAATTGGCTCAACAATGTTAAGTAGTATTGCCACTTCCATGCATTCAAAAATCACAGATCAGACCCTGGAAATCATGGGATTGGCTTAAAAATCCAAGAGATTTTTTTAGAAATAATAAATGTGGGATTCTTTTTATTTGCCTTCTGGTGTTTGATTCTTTAAGGTGCACTTGCATCACGTTTTCTGGCTTTTCTTCACCACCAGAAGAACTAGATTATTATTTTTTTGTAACATGAAAGCAGATTCTCACTGAATCACATCGCTGCAGGAGCTGGGGCTTTAAGAAAAAGCCCAAATATCATGAGACTCTAGGGTGACTGTCTGTTTGGCAACGCTGCACAGTGGGGCTGGCAGGATCCCTGCAAGCTGCCATGCCGCACGACTCCCAGGAAGCAGCCTGCATGTCCCCTCTGGCTCCTAGGTTTAGGGGCAGCCAGGGGGCTCCAAGTGCTGCCCCCGCAGCTCCCATTGGCCACGAATCGCAGCTAATGGGAGGTGCGGGGGTGGCACCTGCGGATGGGGCAACGCGCAGAGCCGCCTGGTCGCACCTCCACGTAGGAGCTGGAGGGCGGGACATACCGCTGCTTCCGGGAGCTGCTTGAGATAAGCGCCCCCAGGATCTGCGCTCCCGAGGGCCCCCTCCATGCCACAGCCTGGAGCACCCTCCTGCACTCCAAACCCCTCATCCCTGGCCCCACCCCAGACGCCTGCACCCCCAGCAGGAGTCCTTACCCCCTCCCGCACCCAACCACCTAAGCCAGCCCAGAGAAAATGAGCGAGTGAGTGGGGGTGGGGGGTGGGGAGAGCGAATGATGGAGGGAGCAGGGGCGGGGCCTTGGAGAATGGGCGGGGTCTCAGAGGGGTGGGGCAAGGGTGTTCGTTTTTCTGCGAGTAGAAAGTTGGCAACCCTATGAGACTCAAAATAAAATCACAAGAGTTGGCAACACTGGTTAGGTTCAAACAAATTTTCACTTGGTGATTTCAGGTTCTTTTTTGTGGCCTTTCAAAATGCACTATATTTCCCATTTTAAAAAAATAGATATTTTGCTAATCACTAGTCTGTTCAGTGAACTAGTATCTTGGGGTATTTAAAGGGCTTTATTTTTCAAAGAGCGCATCACCCAACCACTTTCATTTAGGTACCTAAATAAGAAGCCAGATTTTCCAGAGAGTTCAAGTCTCATTTAGGCACCTGAATTAAGTGTCCAGGTTGTCAAAAGTGCTCAGCATTCAGTCACTCCATTGAGGACATTGTAGAAACTGAACACTTTTGAATAGCTGAATCTCTGGCCAGCATTAGGATTCTAGTTTCCTCTCGGTACACATGAAAGCTCCCATTCATTTCAGTGTAAACAGGAGTTGTGAACATGGATGGAGGACAACAGATCTCTACAGTATAAACAGAAGCTCTGTAGCACTCCTGCATGTCATAGTTATGGAGGTCTTTAATCCATGTATTATTGATGTCAGACCTGTTTAGAGGTTGTCTTAATTCAAATTTGCATGTCATTGCTTTCAGTGGGAGTGGGATGATGCCCAATATGTTGCTTAACTGGTGGCTACAAAAACCTGAACAGTAAGGAGTGGAGTTTGCTTGCAAATATGTAGGCAAGCATCCCACTTACCTTGTATAATCTGCAACTGCCCATCGACAAGAACATACAGCAACTTTCTGTAGAGGATCTGTAGTACCAGATCAGAGACTGTGATCGAGACAAGAGCCCTGCAAAATGCAAAAATATCAGTTGTGCCAATGCTTGGGGACTCAAAAATCATGAGTCAGATCCCCAAAATCATCAAATTCTTTTTCGAAAAAGTGGCTTTTTTATTTGTCTTCTTGTTTTGTACCTTTTGGGGTTCACATCTTCTAGCTTTTTTTGACAACCGTTAAGGCTAGAAACTTGCTAGAAAAAAGCTGAGATTCTCACATAATCACATGATTCCGTGAGCTGGAGCTTTAAGAAGAACATCAGATATTGCCAGACTCAGGATAAAATCACAAGAGCTGGCAACACTGGTATACATTCAAATGATCCCTTCTATCAAACCACCCTCTAGCATGCAATGTGTTTACCATCAGACTGCCAGAGTGTGGCATTTAGCAGCCCCGAGCAGGAGACAGTGCAATCTGTGAGGATTCTGCCACCTTTCGGATTGTGAAGTCTGTTCACCCCAAACTGTTTGGTCCTGCTTGGTCCCTGAAGCCTTCTGAGAGATTTGATTACAATGTGCTCCCTGAAGCTCATGAACTACTGATGTCTGCGTGTGATGGAGTGTGTAAACTCTGCACTGATAACAAAGAGGTTAAAGAGCTGCTGTGGGCCAGGCTGGCCCCATCCCTCCAGCCCTGTCAGTCGTGTAAGCATCTGGCACACAATAAGGGGTTAGGCTGCTTGCTCCCTTCCTATACCCACCCACGCGAGAGCCAGGGACAGTCTGGTTTCCAGTGGCATGCTGTGGTGTATTCTTGGTGCAGCGTTCACTGAGACAAAATGAAAAAGCCAAGAGCGGGGAAAGATTTTAGCTTTAAAATGAGGAAAGGAAAGGGATTAATTGTACTGTAATAAGCCTCAAGCCAAGATACCTCTTCTGAGTGCGAGGCGGATTTAGAAAGCATTTTGTCAATATGATTCACCTGCTTGTGATGCAGAATCAAGTTGCTGAGGGAAAAGCAATGGAGGAAAAAGGCTAAAATGCCTGGGGAATTAAAACATCATTTTCAAAGAGCTCTGTCTCAGTCAAGACTGGAGGACAGGGTGGACAGAATGTGCGCCTGTCTCCGAGTGTGTGTGTGTGTGTGTGTGGGGGGGGTTGTCTGGCCGGGAGGGCCATACCATGCTACATGTGGCAGAGCTATGGGAAGAAGTTATCCTTTTCGCCAGCACCTGCAGCAAGTTGAGAGGTGTCCAAAGCCACAGGAGTGTCCTTAGGGCCAGCCCGACCTACCCTTGGAAAACGGACTGGCCTTTCAGCCTTGTTCGTTTTTGTTGGACCGATCCTCCCCTCTGCTTCCTAGAGCGAATAAAATATTCATGCTAAATAATGTGCTATGAGTGCCCATGAGCACAAGTAACGGTTGCCTGAGCTAGCTCTTAGCAATCAGGCTGTGTGAGGTTATACCAAAAAAAATGGTGAGTTGTGAAAAGTCACCAACTGATAACCCCGGCGATTCCTGTTTATTCACAGGGTAGTTACACAGAATCACAGAAGTAAGAAATGGCAAAAACCTACCAAGTTATTCAGTCCATTTGGTTCTACTGGAAATTTACATTCTTTGAGAGAAAATTTCAAAATGAAATGAAAATTTTTGTTTCATTTTGAAAAAAAATCGTTTGGGGATCTGGATTTTTTTTTTATTTTTTCCCTTTCCGTCACTTTTTAAATATTTCCCCATTCTTCCCCAAGAAAAGGGAGAAGGAAATTAAAAACAAAAGTCAAATAAAGTAAGTCCAAGACTTTCTTTAGTGAAAAAGAAGTAAATAAAATGAGAGAATGAGATGTGAGGAACCCACTTTCTTTTACTTTTTTTACCTTTTTCCACTGCAAAAATGTGTGCAAAGTTAATGTTAAAAAAAAATCTCTCGCTTTTTTTACTACCTCTCTTCCCCTCCTTGGTTCCAGTGGTAAAAAGGAGGAAAAAAATAAGTGTAAGAGTAGTGGGAGGAAAAATGTGAAAAAAAATTGAATTAGAAGTTAAATGAACATTTCCATTTAGGATCATTTCAATATTTTAGTTGTGGTTGTGGCAAAAAGGAAGAAATCCTTGAAAATATGTCAAACAAAAAGAAACTGTTCTTTTCTTTGGAAATATTCTGTGCAAATTATTTTTTTAACCCAGCTTTACTGCCATTGCAGCATTTCCTCCTATGGTACATTTTCTAATACTTTGTCCAGTTTTCAACGGGGCTTCCACCACTTCCCTTTGGAGAGTATTCCACAATCTAAGTCCTCATCTAACGCACCAGCTGCACCGAAGTTTGTGTTCTATGTATCCACCCTGTGACCAGTCCATTCAGACTATGAGTTTGAAATGCAGCCAACTACAGAGGTCAGTTCTTTAGCTCCAGGTGTAGAGATTCAAGCTTTTGGGCCTAGAGGTCTCAAGTTGAGTCCCAGTTGTGTTGGTCAAGATGACAGCCATCACATAGACACACTTATTTCAGTTGTTTAGAGGCTATTATTTTGGTTTAGCTTAATTATCGTTAAAAAAATTTGACAACCAAAATAAACCAAAGTTTAAACCAGGGGTCGGCAACCTGCGGCATGCGTGCCAAAGACGGCACGCGAGCCGATTTTTGATGGCAGGCTGATGCCTGCCGGGGTCCTACCCCCCCCCCCCCCCCCGCCCACTGATTTCTCCTGCCGGGGCAGGAGGCAGAAGCTTGGTCATGCTGGCAGCCAAGCTTCCCCCTCCCCCGCTTCTTCCCCCAGCGTGGTGCTTTCCTGCCCCTCCCCCTCCCACTCCCTGCCGCCAATCAGCTGATTGCCCTTGCGAGCAGGAATGGGAGTGGAGCCGAGCCGAGCCGCAGCGTGCTCGCTGCTCTGGGGAGGAAGCAGAGAAGAGGTGGGGACAGGGCCCTGGGGAAAGTGGTGGGGATGGGGCATATCTCCTCCAGCCCCATGCCATGAGCACCCCCATGAGCCGAGCACCGCAGCCTTCTGCCCTGACCCCTGCACCTCCCCCACACACCCAGCCCTCTGCCCTGACCACTGCACCCCCTCACACACCTCCAGCCCCCGTTCTGACTCCTGCACCCCCCCCTGCACTCAGCCCCCCCACAACCTCTGCCCTGACTCTTCCACCCCCCCCCAATCCCCACCCCCACCCTGAGCACCAAACGGGAGCTCCTGCACCCCTCCCACCCCACATTCCCACCTGCACCCCTGGTCTGGGGTCCCGGCTGCCGGCCCCCTGCAGGCCCCGCTCAGCCCACTGCTGGCCTAGGTGAACAGAACCCCAGGCTGGAAGCGGGCTGAGCAGGCTGGCGACCTAAGATCAGCATTTTAATTTAATTTTAAAGGAAGCTTCTTAAACATTTTGAAAACCTTGTTTACTATACATACAACAATAGTTTAGTTATATAATATAGACTTATAGAGAGAGACCTTCTAAAAAACGTTAAAATGTATTACCGGCACGCGAAACCTTAAGTTAAAGTGAATAAGTGAAGACTCGGCACACCACTTCTGAAAGGTTGCTGACCCCTGGTTTAAACCAAACTAAATGTGTCTCAACACAGACGTGCTGCAGTTTAATTAATCAATTTAAAACCACACTATTAGTTAAACCTCTGCAGTTTGCATGAAGATAAGGTTTTACTCTCAGGAAGCTTTTCCTGATATTCAGCCTAATTTTTCCTTTTCTGAATGTCTCTTAATACTGCAGAAATACAGTGGTGGAATAGGGCCCAGGATTTTTCTCCCCCCAGAAGCTTTATTATTATTATTATCACAAGACAGCAGGTAATGTTACTGAGATGCTGGTTCAATAAACATGGATAAGAAAGGGAGTTCGTTCCATTGGCAGGGAGAGAAGCGACACTCTAATGACGCTTCACTCCAGTGGTTTTCAATGTATCAGACAGCCTCTTCTTGGCAGCTCATATCCTGTGGTCTCTTCAGCAATGTGTGCGAACAAAATGTCATTTGTGAAGGGGCATGTTAATAAATTCATTCTGTAGCATATATACTCTGTATTCAAAGAGTTTATGGAAAGGGTTATCATAGAGAAAATCTGTTTCTGAATTCCCCAAAACCTCCTGACCTGTTCCATCTTGAGTTTCTTTGTGTTCCAACACATCATACCTCCCAAAGCTTTAATAACATCCAGAAACAAATTCAAGCAGATGACCCACTACCAGTCTTCATCGAGACTCTAAGGACCAAACCTGTAGAATCTCACCAACTCCAGGCTTCTATGCATGGGTCTGCAGTGTGGCCGCCCCTTGCAATATTTCATGCTTTTCTTAAAGCCTCCGTTCCTATGGTAATGTGATTTTCACGAGGAGCTCAGATTTCATTTTAAAGTCAGTTTCTAGTCCTTATCGTTACATAGAAGAGCTTCAAAATGTGCACCGAGTGTATCTCAAGGGCTCAAAAACCAGATGACAAAAAGACACAACATTTATTATATTTTAAAATCTCAAGAGTTTTAAGCCAGCCTCATGATTTTTGGGGACCTGACTCATGATTTTGGAGCCATGGGAGTTGGCCATACTGATTGTGATCTCTAGCCCAACTTGTTTTGCCTAATATTAAACCCACTCCAGGGTTTTGGGTTTCATCTCTTCTTGGGAGATGTTTTGTGATCAGGACCTAAAAAGGGGGGCAGAGGAAAAAATCCACCTAAAAAATGATAAAGTGGAAGATAGACTGGAGGGCAGGAGGAATGAAAATAAAAGACAAACAGTTGAGAAGGGGAAAGAGAAAAATGTGACTGGAAAAAGTAAATACTGTATATTGGAAAATAGGAAAGTAGGATAATAGGAGTTGCCAAACTGTACCAGACCATCTAGTCAAGAGTCCTGTCTCTGGGCACAGTACCAGACACTCCATAGCAAGGAATAAGAAACTCCACAGTGGAGAATTATGGAATTATCTGCTTATAGAGAAAGCTGCTTTCCCCCCGCAACAAATGATGTTTTTTCCTATGTCTCTTTTTTCATCCTCTAATATAACTGACTATTCTTATCAGTCTACTCTTTGTTTAAGCTCGTTGCCTCAGAGATACCTTGTGGCGATGAGTTCCACTGGTTAATTATGCATTGTGTAAAATAAATCCTTTTATCAGGTTTACATGTGTTGCCTTTCAGTTTAATTAAACATCCGTATGTTCTTCCATTAGGAGCTCTGAGTTATCTAAATAATTGTTCCATTTCATAAATGAATATGCTAAACAGGGGCTCTAAAACAGATACTTCACTGTCAACCATGTTGAAAATATACTGACCACCCACATGGCAGGTTTAAGCTATGGCCTGTTTATAGGAATGCACTGTTTATTTTTCTAACTTGGCTTTTATTTTACATGTGGATTTTGGGGTTTTTTTGGAACAGGTTAACCATGTTTTTAATGTTTAAATGTTGCTTGCTGTGTGTGTTTGCAGGGAATGTGTGAACTGGCGCAAAGTCACGTTGAATAGAACATTTGTTGCTGCTGGTCTCTCTGCTTCCTTGTGGCACTGGTGGTGCTGGTGCTGAGGGCAGAAGAACTGATACCAAGTCCAGTGCACAGAGCAGTGCTAGAACAAACCCTCTATCCTGGGTTTCAAAGTGAACCTAGAGTGCTGTCAAAAAAGACTATGCAATTTTTTGGCTATTCAGTCCATGGACCATCTCTGATAACATGTATAGGTTGGTTCCTGCTTGATGCTGAGCACTTTGAACTTGTATTTAAGTCAGTGGTAATTCAGGATGCTCGACACTCAGATCTTTGCAGCGTACTACTCAGGCCAGGTCTACACAGGAGTGTTTTATGGGTATAATTATATGGGCACATACTATACTGGCCAAGCACTCCTAGAGCAGATGCAGCTTATACCAGCAAAACTGTGCTTTTGCTGGCATTGCTTATCCCAGCTCCCTTAAGTGGAACAAGTTCTACCGATAAAAACACAGTGTTGCCGGTATACCTGTGTCTACACTAGGAACTTGTGCTGGTACAGCCCTGTGTGTTAGGGATCCTCTTCACATCTCTGACCAACATAGCTATGCTGGCTTGAATCTGTAGGGTAGATCTGGCCCAAGACTTTACTTGTGGCCTCGGACCATGGCTGACTTTGCTGACTAACCTCGAGAAAACTACAAACTGCTGAAGTGGAGGTCATTGTTCCACTTGGGCAAGGATAGCACAGTCTGGTATGTTTAAGGGGCAAACCCTATTCTCCGTACTCTGGTGTTAGTCTCATAGACATCAGCTGAACTATGTGCATTAGGAAGGAGAGGAGGAATTGTCTCTAAGATCCTTTGGAAGTCCATCTGAGACAAAGCCACAGATCAAAGGCAATCATTTCTGTTGTCGCCTGGTTTTTAGATTGGGCCATTGGAGGATTTTTTTTTAATTTAGGCTTCCATTGGAAAAAAAAATATTGCCTTTTTCTGTCCCTGGTAAATCCTTGCTTGATGGCGTGCCATGGCATGGTATGGTATGGCAAAGCAAGGCAAGGGATAGCTCCGTGGTTTGAGCATTGGCCTGCTAAACCCAGAGTTGTGAGTTCAATCCTTGAGGGGGCCATTTAGGGAACTGGGGTAAAAATTTGTCTGGGGATTGGTCCTGCTTTGAGCAGGGGGTTGGACTAGATGACCTCCTGAGGTCCCTTCCAACCCTGATATTCTAAGGCATATGTTAGTGTAGCAGTGGGCACATTTTACTACTGCTTGAAGCCAGTGCCCCGTTAGAAATGGAGAATGAAATCCTGGCCCCACTGAAGTCAAGGGGACTTTTGCCACTGATTTGATTGGGGCCAAGAATTCACCCAGAGTGTTTTGAATGGTGCTGATGCAAATCCAAAGGAACTCCTCCTCCCCAGGTGTCTGCTCCTTCTGGCTCAGCATCCGCTCTGCTGTGCTGCCACGCAGCAATGGGAAAAAGAAAGATGCCATCTGAAGAAGCAGAGCCAACTCTCTCTGATTTGGATGATGAATCTGCAGATGGCTCATTGTGGCTGTGGGGCTCATGTGCATTTTGCCTGGCAATTTATGTGACGTTTGTAGTGAACTGAAGCAGTTTGGTTACCAGGGCTGTACCAGCTGCTTCGGAGGCAGGGGTAAGGACGGCAGATGTGGAATAATCTGCCCCTCACATTAGGCCTCATCCTCATCTCTAATAGCTAGAGATTGGCTTAAACCCTGAATCATGAGGCTTAATATCCTTCCAAAATTTTTGTTAGCATTAGCTATGATAACTCTGGGTAGTCTTGTCATCTGTATGACTGCCCAGTCCACATGACCAGCAATCGGCAGTATTAGAACAAGCAGGAACTTAAAAAAAAAAAACCCTGAATCGGACGATGCAGCCTATATTCCGGCCCCTTTGTAATGGAGATGTGCTTTTGTTTGCTTTGCATCTTTTTTTTTTTTTCATCTCGTAGGTGATAATTGCTGCTCAGACTACATGCTTCATCACTGAAATTAGAGATGGAAAAGACCTATTAGCTCATCCAACCAATTCCCTAGCCACTGCAGGATTCTTCACTGCAGAACATTTTTCTAGTACTATCTGGTTTTAAAAGCTTGGGGTCTCTGCCACTCTGTTGGGAGACCATTCCAAGGCTAAATATATCTCGCTGGCGGGAAGGCTTCACTGATCTTCAGCCTCATTTTCCCTGTCTACATTTCATCCCATTACCCCTATTATTCCGCCCCTCTTTGACATACTAAACAGAGCTTTCCTTACTTGGGGCCCGATTCCCCACTGCCTTGCATACACCTTTGTCATCATATACACCTGACCAAAGTGGGTGTAAAATGCTACTAAATCAAAATGGTATCCATATACACCCAAGGGTAAGTGATGGCATAACATTCAAGTCAGCAGAAAACCAGGCCTGCCACGTTTCCAGTCTCCAGATCCATGTAAACCATTGGCCTGTCCCCTTTAGTCATTGCTTAGGCAAGTTAGATATATTTAGCTCTTTTAATGTCTCCTTATGAATCCCTCCAGTCCCATTGATCATTGTATTGCTCATCGTGGCACTCCCTTATGCCAGTCGATATTGTTGTGGAGATAGCTCCAGAGGATCAGACTCCTACTAACTTATTTCATCATCTGGCTCGTTGTCAAAGTCCTTGTGGAATTCCTTTCTTACCATGCCAGGATATTTGGGGGGCGGGAGGGAGAACCACCTACGCTAGCAGTATGTGTAGGTTAAGAAAAAAACGCAACCTGTGCCCGTAGCTAGAATTGAGCCAGCTGAGATTTGTGAAAGCGCTCAACTTTGGCCTAACTCTGCTCCCCGTGGGAGTTTTACCGTCAACTTCAATGGCAGGAGAGTTAGGCCAGCACTCAGTGCCTTGGAAAACCCCACCCTTACTGCTTTTGTGATCGCTGCATTCTGGTTGAGGAGTTTTTGTACATCCAGTTGTAAGAGGAGTTGAGGTGTCGCCACAGACATCCTCTTCTGGCAGAAGAGAACGGATATTTGACTTGTCGTTTCTCGTTCGTTTGTTTTTGATAGAGTTTGGAGGAGCCATCGGTGAATATATGTTACTGGTCCCCTCCTGTGCCTGATCTGTGGCTGTGGAGGAGTCAATCACAGCTCAAACTAGAGAGCTTTAGCTCATGTTGCTGCTCACACTGTTAGTGCTGTTGGTCCCCAGTGTGTTATCCAAGATGGCGGCCATCACACATTTGCTCTTTTTTCCTCTGTTAGGAAGCAAACATGAGGGATAACATAAATGGTGGATTTTAAGCTTTGTAAGGCTCAGACTATGTGATTAACACCCAGGTGTGTGTAGGACACGGTGCAGAGCTGCACCCCTCTTCCCCCCCCCCGCAGAGGGAGCGCCATATGTATGCTGCACAATCTCTTACAATCCTCCACTTTGTGAAACGGCCCGGCTTGGGTTATCCGTGGAGCTGTGACAGACAGCACTAAAAGCATGAGCCTCTCTCCCCTGAGTTAAAGTGTAAGGGTTGTTAGGTAGATACTGGAACAGACTGATTAACCTCTGCTGTGGGCCAGCCACTAGAGGGGGACAGATGCTCACACTCTGCCAGTATGGGTTACACTTGCTCCCCCGGGCAACTCCATGGACCAGTGCAGGGAGTGAGGGGAAGCAGGGTCGTGTCTTGGCCTCCATCTCCTCTCTTTGGGGGTGGTTTGTAACACAGAGGCTGGTAGGAGGGTGCAGGGCTTGCACTGCCCTGAGTGCAGGAGCTACATTTGTGTCCTGTCCTTGCATGGCATTGAGGAGGAGGAGGCAGATTGTATTGACCAAGCCAGACAGAAGTAGGTTAGTCCTAAACTCAAATAAATGCCTTTCTGTGCACACATCTGACGTGCCGTGTCTCTCTCAACTCCCTGCCTAGCTGCTTCTTCCTCCTTTGTGTAGCTTTAAAAGAGCAATGTTAGATGTCCAGGTCTAGATTGGTGATCCAATTGACTGCTTCAGGTAAAGCAGAGTGGATGGCAGAGATACCGTCCGGAGGATAGGATAGTTTGGGACATTGGTTAATGAGGTGTTCCGTAGTTTGAAGGCCGTGTCTGTAGTCAGACATAGGATTGTTCTCAGTCTCCATTAATGGGGGAGGTAAGCACATCTCCCATGTGATATGCAGCTGCAGTTCAAAGGGGATCATATTTTCCAGTGGAATGTAAAGCCACGAGTTTCTTTGTCTGGGTCCTTGAAGAGCTGTTTGTTTGGGATGTTGATGTCCATCCACCTTGCTTGCCACTGATCTTTGGGGGAAAACCCTGAGTCTTTGAGCTCTGTGCTGCAAGCCAAAAAAGTTTTTTCTGGATTTGACTCAGAATCTTGGTATGTTATTTAGATCTGCATCTTTTGGGTGGCATCTTTTCTCCTGTCACAATGAATTTGGGGTGGGTGGATGCACAGCACAGGAAGTCAGGGTTGTGGCATTGATTTTACTGTGCCTAGAATTATCCATGTGGCATTGTTAATTTGAGTGATGCATGGGAGCTACTCCTTGCCGATGTGAGTCTGAGAATGTCAGGGCAGTGAGATTCTAACACACAAATTATGCTCCCGAGAGTGAATGTCAACTGTTGCAGTGGGGTCATGTCGTTGTTTATTTTTTTAAATAATAGTGGCGCTTGTACTCAATGGGTTGCTCAGTTTTGCTCTCTCTGTTCCAGACTGCCTGCTCAAATCAATAAGCGTTTTGTCCTCAGAGTCTCTTTCCCTCTGTTTATTATGTACCACAGAGGGAGGCCTGCCCAGTTTTGAATGTAAAGCCTTCAAGGTAGCATTCATATTCTGACTGACGGCCAATGTCTGTCCCAACTGATTGGCCTCCCCGCTGTTTTCCCTGCGGTGGAGGAGAGAGTTCTAAAATTATTCCTAGATCCCAGAGAAAACTCTTGTCTTGATGTCCAAATGACCCACCATATCTTTATATCTTGACTCTGTAGAGTCTCACTCCTGAAAGCACTGGGCTCCCAGACCATGAAAGAAAAATTGCAAAGAGATCTCCACATCTGTCTCGGGAGTTGTTCAGAATCACATCCCCTTGGGCCCCTTCAGATTGAGAGAGGCATGTGTGAAGATCTGCTCTGTACAGAGGGAAGTCAGGGAGCCCGTCACAGTTCTCTGATTCTCAAGTTTCCCTGACTCCAGTATAAATCAGAGCAGCCTATGGACGTGATTCTAACTTATGACAGCCAGTTGAGAATTGGGGGCATGCAAGAGTACTTTGCCTCACCCCATTGCACCTCTTCGTACTCCGTATACCGGGGTGAGGGGAGCAGATGGTGTAGGAGCCAGCTTTATGCTACATTAGGGAATTCTCTGCTGGCCAGGTAGGACTAGATTGTGGGCACTTCACAGAACCTGAGCGGCACAAAGTGTCTGAAACAGGGAAAGAGAATGTTGCTCAGTGTAACTCTATAAACAATTGCTCTCAGACGTATACTGAACTGTGCAGAGCTGACTACCAGTGGGGCATATGCTGAGGAAGAAAGTGCTTGCGTAAACGGAAGTATAGATCCCATACAGAAATCCATGCTGTGGAAATGTCCTCGGCTGGATGTACCATGAACGCTTGTGCTTGTGTTCACCGGATGTCCTGTGAACATGAGCTGCATCTCACTGGAACAGTCCAACTAGAACAGAAGGAAAACTCAACAAAATCCAATAATTCTGCCTTGCTTGGAAATTTGTACTTAGGTGGGAGTACCATATGCAGAGGCACCTTAAAGCGACTCTTGGTGGGGCAACCTTGTTTCTTCTCATTCTTTGTTTAATACGTTTAAAAAATGTGCCTGTAATTCTCAGGCTTCCAGTTGCCCGCTGCAAACTTACAAAAAATAGTGGAATTGTACAAGTGTAACTGAGGGCAAAATTTGTAGAATCTGTGCAATGGTCATGTTCCAGAAGACAGAGAGAATGCGCTTGACGTTCAAGTTCCAGCATGAATCTGCAGGCATGCCAATTAGAAAAACCATCACTTTACTTGAAAACTGAACAAATTTGATCTGGAAGCCAGCGAGACCTGAATGTCCCAATATAAATGACTATGCATGGGTGCAGTCTGTTGCAGGACCGGTCCCTAAAATTACTCTAAACTACTGTAATTTCATTAGACCAATTTTGCCATTTATTCCTGGAATTCAGAGTCCCCTTCTCCTACAAATTATGCCCTAACCGCTGACCGCACCTGCCATTCCTTTGTTGCAAGTAGCTTCAAAAATAAATGGAGCTTTAAACTGATTGGATATAAAGAAATGAGTACTTGCATTTCCCATTGGTTTCAGAAGAACCTGCAAGGCCCATTAATCAGTCTAAATTAAGATGAAGCATCTTCAGGTGATTGGATAGAGGCCAAAAATAGTCCCCTTTTTCCACCCAAGAACACGCACGACTATTTCAATTAGATTAATTTCTAAAATTGGAAGGGATGAAAGGAGAGCTGGAATAATTGGCTTTTTAGTTAATTGCAAGTTAGAAGCAGAATCAGCTCCATTAATTGTGTACGATAAATTTGGTGGTGGTATTTACAAAGAGTGCACGATATTTTAAAGTATTTCTTAATGAATCCTGTAATCTGCCTCCCTCTCCTCCACCATGCACTGATAGTTCAATCACAAAAGAAGACAGCAGCTGTATCAGTTAGATGGTAATGCAGCTTCACCCCTGTGATTTTACTGATTTTTTTCATGCTGCGTTTTAAGAATTGTCACTCCAGGCAACATTGAGTTAGTGACATGCTAAACAATTTGGCAGGGATGTAAGCACCTCACAACGTGAACCTGCCCATCCATGATGACACTTAAACACCAGAGCTGAGTGAATACAACAAAACAGCCCTTGGGAACGATCCTTTGACTTCCACGTGATTCTTCACTTCCGCCATGTTTGTACCACTTTTTATTTGCTATGGCTGTTCTTCAGGGGTGAAAGTCACCCTAGGTGATGACGTGCACATAAGAGGTGCATGTAATCTAATCTAATGTGATTTATACGGCTGACCATCCCTGTAGTACCTGGACACCTCCCACACCTGAACACCTTAGGGGCAGGGATAGCTCAGTGGTTTGAGCTTTGGCCTGCTAAACCCAGGGTTGTGAGTTCAATCCTTAAAGGGGCTATTTAGGGACCTGGGTTAAAAATCTGTCTGGGGCTGGGCCCTGCTTTGAGCAGGGGGTTGACTAGATGACCTCCTGAGATCCCTTCCAACCCTGATATTCTATGTAAAATCCATGGCAATAGTGAAGTCCTTGAGTGGACTACATGGAGTCTCTGGCACTTCTCCCCTTTTGGGCTCAAAACACTGCTTGGGGGAGTGTTTGTAATTTAGGGTCTTGGTTGGTGTTTAGAGTGTCTCTCACGATGGCCCTTTACATAGTGGTAAATTTCACCTTGAAAGTGTGAAGAATAGTATTCACTCTTCAAAATGATCAGGGGCCTGGGGCACATGACTTACGAGGAGAGGCTGCGGGAACTGGGGTTATTTAGTCTGCAGAAGAGAAGAGTGAGGGGGGGTTGATAGCAGCCTTCAACTACCTGAACGGGGGGTTCCAAAGAGGATGGAGCTTGGCTGTTCTCAGTGGTGGCAGATGACAGAACAAGGAGCAATGGTCTCAAGTTGCAGTGGGGGGAGGTCTAGGTTGGATATTAGGAAACACTATTTCACTAGGAGGGTGGTGAAGCACTGGAATGAGTTACCTAGGGAGGTGGTGGAATCTCCATCCTTTATCGGTTTTTAAGGTCAGGCTTGACAAAGCCCTGGCTGGGATGATTTAGTTGGAATTGGTCCTGCTTTGAGCAGGGGGTTGGACTAGATCTCCTGAGGTCTCTTCCAACCCTAGTCTATGATTCTATGAACTCTACTTGCTATTTTTGAACAGCACTACATGGGAATTTTATGATTGCTAATTTAATACCTACAAATTCTAGTTTTCCTTTAGTTCAGCATTTTTCAAACTGGACCCGCGGACCCCTGGGGGTTCCCAAGGATACTCCAGAGGGTTCACGGGCCCCACTGAGAAGCTTCTCCCCCTCCTTTCCTTTCCTCCCTCAACTCCTCCCCTTCCCCCCCAGCACACAGGGGAACAGGCTTCCTACCTGCCCTGGCGCTGCACCACTCCCGGAATCAGCCAGCACGTTCCTGCAGCCCCTGGGGAGGGTGAGGGGCAGGGGGTCTCCAGACTCTGCCTCTGCCCCAAGCGCCAACTCCACAGCTCCCATTGGCCAGGAACTGTGGCCAAAGGGAGCTGCGGGGGTGGTGTCTGCGGGCAGGGGCAGCACGCGGAGACGCGCTGCGCCCCTCTCCCCCCCGCCTAGGAGCTGCTGCCAGGGGGATTTGCCAGTTGCTTTCGGGAGCCACCCAAGGTAAGCGCTACCCGGTCAGAGCCTTCACCCATTCCTGCACCCCAACCTCCTGCCCCAGCCCAGAGCCCACATCCCACACCCAAACTCCCTCCCAGAGCACGCACCATACACCCCCTCCTGTACCCCAACCCCCTGCCCCAGCCTGGTGAAAGTGAGTGAGGGTGGGGGAGAGCAAGCGAGTGAGGGAGGGAGGAGGGATGGAGTGAGCGGGGGCGGGGCCTCGGAGAAGGGAAGGGTCAGGGTGGGGCCTTGGGGAAGGGGCGGGGCAAGGCTGAGCGGGGGGGTTGGGGGTCCCTGAAAAATTTTACGTCAAAAGTGGGGTCCTTGGGTTGCTAAAGTTTGAGAACCGCTGCTTTAGTTTAATACAGGCATAGAGCCTGATCCTGCCTCTGGATCCAGCCCACAGGCATTGATGTCAATAGAGCACTACATAGGCATAGGAGTCCACGTGCACAGACCCAGTGGCAGCCTAAGGGCTTCTCTCCACATAGAAGGTGCATTGATTTAACAAAATCAGTTTGGGAGCTAGTTAAATCAATACAATCTCTTGGTATGAATATTATGCATCTCGTTTAAGATCAGTTTAGCTTAATTTGACTTGTTAGACTTTGGCAAATGCTGCAGAAGGTCACTAGAGGCTTAAATTATTTTATCTTGGTCAAAGATCTGTATCATATTAAAATCTAGCCACTTTATAAAGAAGGGATTCAGGGATACTAAGGTGGGATTTTCTACAGAATTAAGTCATAGTAATTAACCTTTTGTCCTGGCTGGAGAATAAAGAGAATTCTAGCCACTCGCTTAAGAGTTAACACACGCAGGAAGCACCAGAAGAGAATCATACATTCTAGAATCCGAGCAATATGATTGGTGATTGCAATTGGCATTCTAGAGAGAAGACAGAAGGAGAGAGCTAGAATTCAGCATCTGGCTGGTCTAGATTCGATAACCACAAAGCCCAGTCTACATTTAAACCCTGCTTACCCAAAGAAATTGACCTATCAATGAAAATACATCTCAGCCATGAATCTCCTGGAACGAGTACTCAAACTATTTAACTGCTAATGTAAGCAGGACAAACCCATTTTCAGCACCACCACGGACAATAATCTTGTGCCATGCATCCACCAAGCCAATGGAACACTGTGATAGTGGTGAAAATGGTCCTTCCTTCGCTAACCAATGTATCATTTCTGGGCTCTGATTAGAAGAGCAAAACAAATGATGAATAGGGAACAGCTAACAGCAAATAATGAGGAGTGAATACTATTGTTGCCCTCCGCTGGACTCGCTCCAGTTTGTCCACATCCTTTCTGCAGTGGGGGGCCCAAAACTGGACGCAGTACTCCAGATGTGGCCTCACCAGTGCTGAATAGGGGGGAATAATCGCTTCCCTCGATCTGCTGGCAATGGTCCTACTAATGCAGCCCAATGTGCCGTTAGCCTTCTTGGCAACAAGGGCACACTGCTGACTCATATCCAGCTTCTCGCCCGCTGTAATCCCCAGGTCCTTTTCTGCAGAACTGCCACTTAGCCAGTCGCTCCCCAGTGATGGTCATGCCCAGTCACAGCATAGTCTAGTGGATAGAGCATAGGACAGGGCCTCAGGAGCCCTGAATTCTAGCTGTTCTGTTGCCACTGAGCTTTGTGTGACCTTGGGCAAGTCACGTCACCTCCCTGTGTCTCTGTTTTCCCATCTTACCTTTTGTTTTTTGTGTTCATTTAGATTGGAAGCTTGTTGGGGTAGGGACCGCCTCTTACTATGTATATGTAATGCCCCTAGAACAGTGGGGCCCTGATCCTGACTTAGGACTTTAGGTACTACTGTAATACAAATAATAATTATTAATAATGCAAATTTACTAAAATGGTGTGACTGCTCATTCAGAGCCACTCTGCCACACATTAACTTCAATTTTTGTGACCTGTCAGTGAAATGGGGATTCAACATGTGCAGGTTAGGAATTGGGTCTGTTTCATTATCCAAAACGATTCTTGTTGGAATGAAAGAGGAGTTGCAAAAGGTGTGGATTGTAAACAAAGTCATGTCTGAGAGAAAACCGGCTAGCACAAAAAATGGTTATCATTTAAAGCAGGCTACCAACCAAACTTCGCAGGAGTTGAATACAAAATTAGACCAATTTACAAATAAGCACACAGGAAGGAAAAAAACCCAGAACAGCACTGATTTGCACCATTGTTGCCAATCCCAGTAAAAAATCTGGGGCTGAATGAGCACAGACTTAGGTCCCTACAGTGAAGTCAGTGGGACTCTGCAGAGAAACAAGGTTCCACCTGCATGGACCAGTTGCAGGACAGGGGCCCTACCAGCCATCTCAGCCCGATAGGTGAGCACTACATTTCAGGGTTGTTAGTCACCAAGTAGATGCTATGCTCAGATATTTCAGTGATGAGCATAGCATAAGAACCTAGGTCAATAGCACTGGTTTTGTGGATAGAGGATTTCACTCTTCAGGGCGGTTGATCCAGCACCTTTAACAAGCAACACAAGATTTTCCTAACAGAAATATCCATTTTATAAGACTGCAAGGAAAGCCAAAATATTCAATCGGGGCAACACAGGCTTTAATTGAAAAAAAAATTATGGCTAATCAAAGCCTCCTAAAGCATGAACTGGTGATTTGTTGATTTAAGCCACAGCAGCCATCAACGCTTATTTTATCCGCTACTCCAGAAATATACCGGATCAGCTCTTGTAGTCTTTCCTTACAGCCACGTCTCTCGCGCTATGTCATGTGCTAAAGTAAAAGGCTTGAGAAAACACTTGAGTGTGCCTTTTAAAAATCCTTCTGCTGGACATAACCTGCAGTGTTCCATTTATTAGAATTTTCTCTTCTTTCCTCCTTGACTTCCTCTCCCCCTCCCCCACCATGACAGATCCCTGTGGTAATAAAACCTTTTCGGCCTGAGGTGTTTGCCTTCGTGGTTCTCTTTTCTCTGACTGCCTTTTAGTTAATGTTCAGTTTGCTCATATATATATTCCATGGCTCTGCCTGTTTTCCCAGGAGATGCTAGACAATAACCTCCCACACTGCAGTTGAAGGGCTTTCTGAAAATGTATGTGAGGGGAATTAGGCAAGATGAGAACTAACTAATGCTAATTAATTCACAGCCTTTGTATTATTCAACTACACTACCTTGTTTAAAGAGTAGAAGCACCTCACATAATGCCAGTGCTAGGGTAATATTAATATTCCCTTCCTGTAGGTCTGACCAAGTCACCTCACACTGCAGTGTTCACGCTCTCGCATTAAAAGGTCAGAGCTAGTGGTATCTTAACAAGTTTTTCCTAGTTAACAATCAGGACAAAATGACGATAAAAATGGAGATGGTGACACTAGATGCTAATGAAAGATATCCGCTATCGTTTGTACAGAGAAGCTTTCCTCGAGAGGTAGTGGGATGCATAGATATAGGCCCAAATTCTCTCCGTGCCAATATCTAGTTCTGGCTCCCTGATTCCCTGGGCTGATCTGTGCCATCTCTGATCACAGCGTAGGCGGGAGCAGCCTAGACTAGCTGGCAATGGCCTCCAAGAAATCATATGTCATCTGGGGACAGATCGAGTGCGGCATATTTCAGCCATAACCCACCTTACCACTGTCCTGCCCCCTTTGTCAGAGCCAAATGTGGAGGAGTGGCGAAAAGGCTGGCTATGTCAGCTCTGTGTCAGCTGAGAGGTCCCCCATAGGGAGAGAATTCTCAGATTGGCTGCTTTCTTGTCTCTTTGAGTTTCCAGAACAACATCAAATGGCCAGAATGCAGGAGAGAATCTGGCCCATAAAATACATTTCTTTTCCATAGGCAAATTATTGTGGTAACAAACTCACTGATGGTGAACAGTAAGTTTGCAAGAACCATCATAAACACGACATATTTCTGACATCATTGCAAGGGCTGCGGCATTCAATTAGGCAGAGCAATGGTGCTACAAAGGACCTTCAGCTTCCTTGCTATAATCTATTCAGTTTCTTAACACACATGATCTAAATTCTTCTGAACCTAATTAAATGTCTCACAGCACTCTACTTCCGTTTAAAACACACACCTCCTTACTGTTTTCCATAGTATACCTATGGAATCGAAGGCAAGGCGTTAAGTCATAGGGCACTGGATTGACAAAATCAGGTTATTATTATGCTCTGGCTGCACTGGCCAGGGAAACAGTATTAATGCCATCCTTAAACATGGTCATTGCTAGAAAGGTGATGGCAGGATTTCAGTAGTAATGATGCACACAATGCTTGTAATTCAGTAAGAACTCTTCCTTAACCTATCATCCCAGCAAACAATCCCCAAAGCCATTTAGAACAGAAATAACTCCTGCACGCCTGCCCAGTTAGGAGCAGAGCTAGGTGAAATATGGATTTTTTTGTTTGTTTGCTGGCAATTCCAAAAAATAAAACGAGAAAATAGAAGTGTTGCCGCTCAAACTGAAAATGAAATTTTCTGACAAATTGAAAAATAAAATTGTTTTGGGTCAAACAACACGTTTCATTTTGATTTGGGGCATTATTGTACTTTTTAAAAAAAAAATTAAAAGAAATTGCAAAATAAAGTTACATTTAATAGAAAATTGAAACGTTTTAACCTGAGAAATTGAAACGTTTTGATGGGGTTGTTTTTTTGTTTTTTTTTTTGTTTTGTTTTTTTTTACTGAATCGGTTTGGTGAAATTGCTGTGAATGTGTGAACTTTTTCAGCATTATCGAATCTGCATTGTTTGCTGGAAAAAGTTTTAGTCAAAAAATGTCATCCCGCTTTAGTTAGGAGTTCATAGGAGCAATGATTATATCAACTCCCCATCCCAGTGCCTTACCATCCCTCTCTCAAAGTAGACAGACCATGTGGAGCAAGTCTCTGTGCAAGTGAAGTGGCATCATCCTATGAAAATTTGCCAGGAGTTGATGCTACTTAAACCAGCCCTTACCCCCATATGTGCCTTGCCAAAATCCACAGTGCCCAGTAACTGGGAATTGAAATGGAAGAGCTTCTTTGGGTGCAGAGTGCTGAGGGTGGGATTGTGTCCCAGGGCACCCTGGCTATTTCTTAATGTGGTTAGAGTTTCCATTCCTCTCATTTCCCTTGCATTGTCCTGTGTGAGTGTGTGTGGGAGGGGACTGGGCAGCTCTCTGGCGACTGTGGGTTTTTTTCTTTGGTTTATACCACTGCCTAATGCTGATCTCTAAAGCCATTTTAAGTCTCTCTTGGCACACCCCCAGTTAAGTCTCCCATTAGAGTTCTTTTCTCCATACATTGTGTACAGTGAAGAGATCAAACGTCTCAATGCAGATTGTTACCAGGTTATGTTCAATTAAAATTACAATAGTCAGTTACCGGATTTGCCCGTTACTTTGGGGTATGCTCATTTATTCAGGTGACTCTTCTGAGCGGGTGGGGCCAGGGTGTTCTGTAATTCTGTCAATGTACTGCTTGTGTCACTTGTGTTTTTATATGGAGCTCTACTTCTCTCTTCTGCAAGTCCCCTCCCAATGGAGCTATCCTGCAGGACCTAGGTTCTCTAGGGCTAGGTTCCTCCAGCCCAGAACCGGATGCGCGCGCGCGCACACACACATATATTAACAGAGCAAGTCTGAGCAGACCGGATTAATCAGCACTGTCAAGCTGACCCCTTATATGTTTTTGGACTCACTGGGCTAGAGGAAGCAGCACTTTCAAGCTGCCTCTCCTTATATGCCCCTGGGCTCCATGGACTGTGTCAAGCAGCATTTTCAAGCTGTTACCCTTATGCATCCCAGATTCAGCACGTCCCTATCCCCACTCTCACATCACAATGGTACTGGCAGTAACCTACTCAATGAGCAAACCCCACAGTATTTTGGGCGCTGCAGGGATCTTTAGCTTAGGTAAAAGAAGCGTTGCTGTAGAGTGAATGGGGGAAGCTAAAAACACAGAAGCGTTAAGTTCAGCAAGAGAGAGAGAAGCAACCAAGTTAGCCATAAAAGTTATTTATTGAATAATAGTGATAACTACACAAGGAGGGCTAAACCAACATAACATACGTTATTAAAGATTAATACCTAAGGTAGCAAGGAAAACAGAGAGAGAGAAAGAGGGGGGCGATCTCACCGCTCCATGAGGCTTGAACTGGTTGGGGTTCCCAGGTGATGGTGGTAGCTGAGGGTCCTGAGGGCAGGAGACAGGCAGAGTCCCCAGCACGATCAGTCAGGAGAATATGGAGTCCCAGTGGAACTGATGCATAGTTTGGATCTAAGCATCAGAACCCTGACTAGAGGGTGAGTAGGGATTTTTGTAGAGAAAATCTATTGTTCGAGGAAGAACACTAGATTTGTTTATAGGTGAGCTGATGACTCAAGGGTTTTCTTTAGACTAGACACTTGGCTATAGGTGGTGGTTTCTTCCAGGGAGCTTACAATGCAACTAGTCTGCTTCAGTATTTTGGATATCAATCAAGGATTAATTACTAGAATTGGTCTGATAACTGCTGAGCTGGGTGTGTGCAGGCATAAGTTTATTAACATCTGGAGCAGAGCTTCCCATGATGCAGTGCTTCCCTGCTTTTTCTGGTCCCAGAGTTCAGTGCGGTTCTCTGTTCTCCATTCTGTATGCAAATTGAGATGTCTCCCTGTCCCATCTTTCATGCAGATTGGGCTAGGGGAGTTGTCTCTGTTCTTCATTTTGTATGCTAATGGAGATGTCTTAATCTTGTCACCCTTGTCAGGAGGGGTCTAGGTGTGTCTCCCAACGCCCTTCACTGCTCTCTGCAAGTTTTTTCCTCTGATGGGTTCTGGTTTAAGCAGAGGCTTGGGGTGGGGGTGGAGGGGTCTTTCATGAGTCAGGCTGGATACTGCACCCTGGTTCCCCAAGAACACAGAGCTGACTGGTATCAAGTCAGCATCTCAAAGTAATGCTTAACAGGAAGAGTTTTGTGGTTTAAATTACTAATTAACCTTGGGCCAAAAGGATTTTCCAGAAAGGGCCCAATCCTTCACTGCCGATTGTGTGGTGCTTACTCCCACCGAAGTCAATAGTTTTGCCTGAGTAAGCTGTGCTGGCATGTTAAATTGGACATATTTGCCCAGATAAATCTCTTGATCATCCACAGAGTGGCTTTCAGGTCACTGTAAACCCATCTTATTTTAAAATACAATTTCACCATTTATTTAGCATAAAACATAATTTAAACCATTTATGACTCAGGCAGTACAATCACTTCTGCGCTGGATTGTGATCTTGCAATCTGCTCTGAGTTAAGGAGCAGTGCATGGTTGCACTGGTCCAGAAGCAGAGAAAGGGTCAAATTGTGATTGAGATTTTGATCCTGCTTCCTCCTCGCTCAATGGGAGATGTAATCTGCACCACCCTAAACCTGGTGACCTCTGTCTGAGTCACACTCTCACCTCCCAGGCTGCTCCAGGGGCTATGAAGCAAGACACTGGGCAGGTTGTAAAACTACAATCTAGCGCTTAATATTCTGCTCCTCCTTTTCTCTGCTTGCTACATGAGCTTGCCATGATATTCTCCAGGCTGTATAAAATGAAGAACTTTCAGTCGAATGTAACTTACTCTACATATTTGTCTCTCTCTTTCAGCCTGGTAAAGTTTTGGACAGTGCTTTCCCAAGAGGTGTGATGAGAAATGGCTTTAGGAAACACCCAGCGAAGTTATTCCATCATCCCATGTTTCATCTTTGTCGAGGTGAGTGCACTGCACAGATGCTGCAGGAGTTTGTGTCATGCTGTGATGAAGCTGGGACAAAAACAGCTGAACTCTGTAAGAATGAAGAGTAGCAAGTCAGCAGTTGTGAAATGTACCCTGTTTTGATAAAGAAATGACACGGATTGTATATCACACATGAACACAGTTTTCTTATTTATCAAGGCATCAGGGCCAGATTGGTCTCGCATTGCAATCCCACAATGGGGTATAAGCGGATCCCCCATCCCTCCCTTACCGCCCTAGATAGGTTTGTCAGACTTCAGATGCAGGTGCAGAAGAATGAGCAGGTGCTGCATTCTCAGTGAGTCCATCCCTGGAGCGGGTGAGTAGGGACTAGAGGGAGTGTTGGTTCTCCCTGCCCAACTCACTGGTTAGCATCGCTGATCTAGGAGGAGGTGTCATCATTTATTGCTGTAAGTGGCCATTGCCCTCTGGAGCAAGAAGAAAGTGAGGGAAGAATTGTTATTTATAGGGGTGTCTCTGAGGCATACAGTCCCTAGAGCTACCCCCGGTTGATGCAACATAGGCACCAGCCCTTGCTCAGGGGAGTGAATTAATTCTCAGCCTAGCCCAGTAGTTCAACTCTTACTGCAATCGGTGAGCATTCACTCAGGCGAATGGTCCAGTGGGAATCTAGTGAGGTGCTTCTACGGTTTAAACATGGTGGTGGAGTCGGGTGATACAACAGTTGTGAGTTAACTAATGTTGAAGTCATGTGAGTGAATGCTCACTTAATTTAAGTAAGGGATCGGACAACCAGGGCCTTTGTTTGTTGGGTATGGAATTGGTTTTCTTTTATCAGCCTGGCAGTTTCTTTATTAGTCGTTTATTCGCTCTAGTGAGTTTGTTTCCTGTTATGATCAAAATAAATGAATACAAAAACCTCTTGTTCTATCCTCCTACTAGGAGGTAGGTCACATCTCAACCTGCGGATCTGGATTTGGGTTATTTTTCAAGGAAACTTTGGTCAAAAGTTTGTCTGGTGAGAGCTATACAGTTAAGGAGTCAGAGGCATCCTCTATTGCTGTGTAATTCATACCCCCACACCTGTTGTCCCTTAATCCTGAATTGTCAAATTAACATTGTGGGCCAGATTGTGACTAGGTCTGTGAGGGTCACAGGGGCAGGAGTGAGGGAGCAGGGCACAAGAAGAACCCATTGGAAAAGGCTAGAAGGCCTAGTCACAGTCTTGGTCTTTGTGTTCTGTGGGCCTGATCCAGCTCCCTCTGAAGTCAATGAAGGGACGTTCCATTGCATGGAACCAGGGCCTTTGTTTGCTGGATATGGAGTTTGTCTGAGGCCCCATGCAAATAAGGAGGCTTGCTCTCCATAGTGCAAGGATAGTAACCTCTACAAAGGGAGATAGGATATCTAGAGCATGTGATTGTAATAGGTACCTCTCTTGGCCTCACACACAGGGCCGGCTCTAGGCACCAGCAAAACAAGCTGGTGCTTGGGGCGGCACATTTTTAGGGGCGGCATGGCCGGCGCCAGAATGCCGCCCCTAAAAATGTGCCCCAGCCGCCCTAGCTCACCTCCGCTGCTGCTGCCGCTGTTGTTGCTGCTCAAGCCTGGGAGGGGGAGCAGCGGCGCGCGAATCATCTGTTTCACGCGCCGCGGCGGCTCGGGGTCTCCCCCTCCCTCCCAGGCTCTCAAACCTGGGAGGGAGGGGGAGCAGCGGTGCGCGAATCAGCTGTTTCACGCGCCGCGGCGGCTCGGGGTCTCCCCCTCCCTCCCAGGCTCTCAAACCGGAGAGGGAGATCCCGAGCGGCCGTTTTGCGCGCCGCTGCTCCCCCTCCCTCCCAGGCATGGGAGCCTGGGAGGGAGGGGGAGAAGCAGCGCCCGCGCCGCGGCCACTCGGAGTCTCCCCCTCCCTCCCAGGCTCTCAAACCTGGGAGGGGGGGAGACTCCGAGTGGCCGCGGCACGGGCGCCGCTTCTCCCCCTCCCTCCCTCCTAGGCTTGAGAGCCTGGGGGGAGGAGGCAGGGCTGGGGATTTGGGGAAGGGGCGGAGTTGAGGCGGGGCCGGGGGTGGGGTAATTAAAGAACCGGGGGGGGGCGGCCAAAATTGTTTTTGCTTTGGGCGGCAAAAATCCTAGAGCCGGCCCTGCTCACACATCCAGCACTGTGCCTTCTCCTGCTAAGGGAGAGCTTCTCTGCACCCACTCCCTACCTTCTGTTTCCCAGAGGTTGCCCTGAGAGTGCAATCAATTGCTCTATGGGCCTGATCCAAAGCCCGTTGAAGTCAAGGAGTGTCTTCCTATTGCCTTGAATGAGCTTTGGTTAGCCGCTCTCATCAACAGAAATCAGACTGGCTGAAGAAAGTACTAGCTGTATAGGTATGGGACATAATCACATGGGCCAAGGCTGATTAACCAATTGTTATGGAAAAATGTTGCAAAACCATTGTAGAAACAGAGTAGTACATCTCAAGAGGTGGAGTTATAGCAGACAGCAATATCTAGTGTGTGGTTCAAGGCAAATGACCCTCAGTTGTGTCTTACGTTTGTCCTTAGGGATTTATCACTGACCTAATACCCACATTTTCAAGGAATATAGAGGTCTGTCTCCTGTGAAAACCAGACCAAATTTCTTAGGGAACCTCAAACACAGGAAAGGACAGAAATCCATATATCATTATTTCATTCATCCCCCAAATCACTTTTTTTTCCAAATGCGTGTAAGAAATACCAGAAAGGTGAGAACTAAGATGTTTCAAATTTATAGCCTGAATCATCTCTGAAGAATTTTAGCCCTCTAATGTGTGAATGATGAGTCTGAGGGTAGCAGAGTCGACAGAGTTATAAATTGGCATATAGACAAGGCTGAGGTGAACGTAAAAATAAATCAAGTGCCAGGAAGAAGGGAAGATCATTGTTCACTGCCTGAGCATACTTCCCCTGTCCTTTGGCACGCTAGATGTGATGACAACAGTCAATTTTTATTAAGAAACAGACGCAAAGACAGAGAACCTGTGTTAAAATGGATGTTCTCTGCTGGCGTTGGGTAATGCCGGCTCTTCCCATGGACTATGCTTCATCTTTTACTCGTGTTACTATTTGCCTTTCTGGAAAAGTGATGTAGATTGTCCGTGTCCAGCGCAGCAGAATTGGAATCTGAAGGCTATTTCTATTTATCCCAAGTAGTATCGATCTAACCGGCGCTTAGAATTTGATTTCCCACTGGGAAGGCAGAGCAGATGGACAGCAGCCCACTCACTCTGAGAAGCCACTACAACTCTGAATAAGTTTCATTGGAAGTGTTTTGCTTTTCAAGCTGCTAGGAGTCTGTTGGTTGTTGGAGATCATTTCAAATGTGCCTTCAAGAGGCTACACTTCATGGTAAGCTCTATACTAGTTAGTCTTTGTAGCACCGGGCCCCATGTCGGTAATTTGATAGTAGCCCTGAACCAGTGATTCTCAGCATTTCTTGGTGACTTGAGGAAAGCTGGCTGATTACATGGGGCTTCTCCTCCTGCTTGTTTCCAGCTGCTAAATCACATTGAGGGCAGCTAGAAACACATTGTGTGATTTCCTAATCGTTCTTTTCCATGTTTAGCAATTGCAGATAAAAAAGTGATGTTATGTGATCACAAATGAGAGGAGAGATGGCCCGCAATCCGTATTATCATCATTGATATTCCTGGGTTACCAAGGGAGGTGGTGGAATCTCCATCCTTAGAGGTTTTTAAGGCCTGGCTTGACAAAGCCCTGGCTGGGATGAGTTAGTTGTTGTTGGTCCTGCTTTGAGCAGGGGGTTGGACTAGATGACCTCCTGAGGTCTCTTCCAACCCTAATATTCTATGATTCTATGTTGAACCTAGAGCCCCCAACTGAAATTGGGGCCTCAGTGTGTTAGGTGCTGCACAGACACAGTAAGAGACAGCCCCAGCTCGGGAGAGCTTACAATTCAAATAGGCAAGGCAGATGCAAGGAAGGGGAAACAGAGGCTCAGAGAGATTAAACGATTTGCCCAAGGTCACACATCAGCTCAGTGGCAGAGCCAGGAAGAGAACCCAGGTTTCCTGTGTCCTAATTCAGAGGCCTATCCGCTGGATCCCACTGCCTCTCTCACTGATCTTCCTAATAAGGTTTTGTCTACTCACTGATAAAGTTTAAACACCTTGCCCCAAAACTTATTTTCAATTCCCGGCTGAGCTGAGCACCAAAATTTCATGCCAGTACATTTTTGCTCACAATGAAACTTGGTCTTGCCTCAGTGCAGGGGGCTGGACTTGATAACCCCTTATAGTCCCTGTCATGGGATAAGTGTGCCCTGTCCCCTCTTGCCTTGGGATTGTGTGGACTAATGGTAAAATCAATATGGCCGCTCTTGCTCTTTCAAGGTTGTGTAGCCCAAAGGCCAGAGTCATGGTGACATCCCCTATGGCTCGAGTCAACATGGCTTCCTGGTTCGGCTGGGGTGCATCGCCTAGTGGTCAGAGTCAGTGTGGCCGTCTGGCTCAGCAAGGCCTAGCGGGAAGAGTCAGTAGGGCTGTTCTCAGAGCTGTATGGCCCAATGGCCAGAGTCAGTAAGGTTGCCCTCTCTCAGGGCTGCGTGGCCTAGTGGTCCAAGTCAGTATCACTGCCCCTTCCGTGGGGCTGCATGACCTAGTGGCCAGTTAGGGGAGTGGGCCGCCACCCACGGGTGGGTGGCAGCCGGTTGGGGGGACCCGGGCCCTCCCTGCTCCACCGGGTCCCCCCCACAAGCCTCATCACAGTCCCTTCCAGCTGGGATTCTATGATTCTGCTCTACAATATCAGCTGTACAATGCTCTCAGGTTTAGACAAGCTTAAGACTGAATATGAAAGTATTAGACACACACAGTTTTGATATTTTAAATATCATCCTGCTTATGATGATATTTGACAGTTTTTTATAATTCCGATGGTTATTCAGACTTCCATTTTCAACACCATTTTCTTAATCGTATTTTTCTCCACTCAGCTCACTTATCTTAGCAGTTAGTTATTATAAAACCTGACCTGAAGATGAATGGCTCATTGTAAGGACTTTCCCCCCCGGGCTGACTTTTCCAAATTCCTTTATAAATTCAGATTGTGGACATTTAAATAAAGAGGTAACATGCAACATCTAATCTGTAATGACAGAAATGTTAAATCAACATTTCAATCCCTAATTAGAAAAGCTATGTCACATTAAAGGCTAAAGAAGTCTTGATTAAAATAATTCTCAGTGACTTATCAAATCTATGTCTGTGTCTAAAATATTCAAGGCAAGTATCTTGATCCTTCCTTTTTATTGTGTTGTATCAGATATCATTATGTTTTGCCATGCAGTGCAGCATATATTTCCAAATATGATATGACAGGAACTGCCATGATTATTTATTATTGGGGGGAGGGATAGCTCAGTGGTTTGAGCATTGGCCTGCTGAACCCAGCGTTGAGAGTTCAATCTTTGAGAGGGTGATTTGGGTATTTAGTTGGGGATTAGTCCTGCTTTGGTTTGGACTAGACAGGGCTGGCTCTAACTTTTTTGCTGCCCCAAGCAGCAAAAAAAAGCGCCGCTCCCCGAGCCCCCCCGTTGCTGAGCGCCGCGCCGCCGGACTCCCCCCCAAGCGCTGCGCCCCGCGCCGCCTCCCCACCGAGTGCCATGCCGCGCCGCCGGAACCCCCCCGCCCCCGAGCTCCGTGCCCCGCGCCGCCCCCCCGCCGAGCGCCGCGCCGCCGGAGCGCCCGCCCCCCACGGAATGCCGCGCTGCCCCCCGCCACCCCAAGATTGACCGCCCCTTACGAGGTGCCACCCCAAGCATGTGCTTGGTTGCCTGGTGCCTGGAGCCGGCCCTGGAACTAGATGACCTCCTGAGGTACCTTCCAACCCTGATATTCTGTATTAGATGTTATATTATATACATACTCAAAGGATATGGGAAATAAAGAGGCGTGTTCACTCTTGTGTATGCAAATCTTGATGGTATTGATCAATTTTTATTTAAGAAAGAGATAGGGAATGCTTAATCTGTCTCAGGTTTTCTATGTTGCTTGCTAATGCAGGACCCCTGGGGCTGGTTGCTGCCAGTGTAAATGAGAGTAGCCCCCAGGATGCTGTAGTCCAGCACTGGGGGGGGACAGATGGTGCACAGAGGCTGCAACAGGAGCAGGGCAGTGCAAAGGGGGGTTTAAAGCCAATTTTGCTCACACAGCGCTGGTATTCAGTTTGTAGCGAGCTGGGGATCTGACCGTACAGCTCATGGGCCTTGGTCCTGCAAGCTGTTGAAGGCTGCTAACAGAAATGCAGAGAGCCAACGCTCGAGGGTTTATTTGCTCAGGAGCTTCCGGAGGGATATGTGCACAATGGGCTACTGGGTTTGAAATGAGCTCTGTAAGGAGGGAGGCAAAGTGAGTGGGGCTGGAGATAGGGTTTGTGCATTGGCCACAGCCTTACATGTATTATCGTGAATGCAAATGGTGGATAGCAGCTATTTTTAGGATTTCCATTGACTCCTATTGCAAGCCAAGACTGTTGGCTACTCAGGTGTGCTCATGTGTCTCACCCTCTGGACTCTGAAATGAGGGACAACACACCTTGAACTGAGGGACTCAGACTTTATGGCCAGAAGGGACCATCATGGCCATTTACTCTGACATTCTGCACGTTGCAGGCCACAGAACCTCACCCACCCACTCCTGTAATAGACCCCTAACCTCTGGCTGAGTTACTGAAGTGCTCATATCGTGATTTAAAGACTTTAAGTTATAGAGAATCCACCATTGACTCTAGCTCAAACCAGTGAGTGACCCGTGCCCTATGATGCAGAGGAAGGCAGAAAAAAAACCAGGGTCTCTGCCAGTCTAACTTGGGGGGAAATTCCTTCCCAACTCCAGTTAGGGTGATCAGATAGACCTGAACATGTGGGCAAGACCCACCAGCCAGACACCTGGAAAAGAATTCTCCCTAGTAACTCAGAGCCCTCCCCATCTGATGCACCACATAATATGGGAGACATATTTTTTGTTGAACACAGTTTTATTTGAAAAATAAATAAATAAATAAATAAATACAAGAATCCAAATATCCTGGAACTTCTTATAATGAAACTAAACAATGATTCTGTGGGTAGGGATGAGGTGGTCCAGGGGCAGGGAATTTGGTTGTGGGGATCAGGAGTCCAGAGACCCTGCTCTTGCCAGCACCAGGGCAAATCTCTCTTCCGGTTAGCAGGGCTCCAGCATCAGCATCTTCCCCTGAGGCAGAAGCCTGGGCCCCCCAGTAGCAGCTCCCAGTCGTCACTCTCCACATTGCCCAGCCCAGACACCCAGAGGGCATGGGGGGGCGGGGAGTTGAGCCCTTCACATCCGGCTGCCTCCCTGGACACACTGGACTAATGTGACCTGGATGGAGGGGTGAGACACAAGACGCAGCAGACTGCTGCAGGGCTGGAGTGGCTGTCAGCAGAGGGAGGGCCCAGCGATGAGGGAGAGTACTAGCACAAAGTCCTCTGACAGTTCAGTGCTGCTCGCTCGCTCTCGTTGTCTGCATCCCTGTCGGACTGAGCCTTTAGTCCCAATGCACTACACACACAACCAAACGTGGCTTGAAATCATCCCGCCCAATCAGAGCTGGTTGATTGTGTTAAAAGAATGGTGGGTGCGGAAATTGCAATCGAGAAAAGTAAAGCCCTGATTAGCTGGAGGTATGTTTTGTACCCAGAATTTTCATAGGTCAATTATGGTACATGTGGACAGAATTATTGAACAGGGGACCTCAGTTTTGATTGGAGGCTGTTTGTTGACTAGGGGTCACTTTGTAGAGAGAAGTTCTCTACATCGAGAAAAAGCGGGGCTATCGGGACTAATATTCTGAAGGACCTAAGTTCTGTTCCCTGACCTTCCTTGTGACCTTGGGCAAGCCACTTCCACTCTGTAGGCCTCTTGTTTCCCCTCTCACCGTTTCTTTGTCTTGCCTATTTAGATTGTAATCTCTATTGGGCAAGACTGCCTCTTTCTATATATATGCATAAAACTTAGCATAATGGGGCCCTGATCTTGAATGGGGTCTCTCTGCACTCTGCTGTAATCACTTGTCTATTTTTCATGCTATTCAGTAACATCCCATTTTTAACAGGCATCATTTAAACCAATGTTCATTCTCCTCTTTGTTTTGAAATGTGTGTTATTTATAGCCATATTTTCCTGCATTATATAAAAAAACACATAATTATTGAACATACGCCCCTGATTCTGAAGACTCTCCCATGAGTAACGTTACACTTGTGAGTTGCTCCATTGTTTCCAATGGGTCTGTTCATGTGTGTAATTGTTTGTAGGAATGAGGCCTGTGGAAATATACTGAATCTTGCAACATTTTGACTGTTGTGAAAAGAAATTGGAAAGCTAGTTCCAATGTGCTAGTTTGCTACAAACATCAAGACAGAGATGTGTTTGTACCATGAGAAAACAATATGCCCCCAGTATCCCACGTACAACCCCACTGACTTCAGTGGGGCTCCGTATGTACGCTTGAGGGCAGAACTTGAACCATTGTGTGCAAACATGATGATGGACAGGCTCTAAAGAGCTTTGTGTTATAAAAGCAATTTCCCTGCACACATTTTAAATGGAAATGTCTCCATCTGATCACAGATTACAGAGAGGTATCTAATTTGAGTGATTCTGATGCGTACGATATGTGCGGTGGTGTTCTTCGGTCTGGTGAAGAGTAATGACTGATGACGGGAGGGCTGTGGGAAGGGACTGGAACAAGCAACAGCACCATCAAAGCTTAGAAGGTTAGACAGCCTTCAAACTCTGCAATTTGAAGAGCCTACTTCTTTGTGCAAAGCCTTTGATTTCTGCCTTCAGGAAAGCTTTTGCAAGCGGAGTGGAAACTGTGTCTTCTTGACAACTTGATATACAGTGTTCTGCGTAGAATCGAGAGGATTTTGCAGGAGATTTTTTTTTTTCCAAGCTGATGCGAGCTGCTGAAAGATGTAGCAAAAGATGAAGACAGTCATGCAGCTCGTCTGATCCAAACGTTCACTTGTACTAAAACATATTTGACTTTATGGGACCCCTGGCTCTCTGTTTCGTTAGAGCAAATGTTCCTTATGTTTCCTGGTTTTAGTTTTACACTAGTGTAACTAAAATTAAAATAGTGCCCACAGGCTAGCGTGACAAATAAAATAATTCAGGATAAAAAGCCAACAGGTTATTCATCCTGATTTCAGAACTAGACAAAGGGAAAATCCAGCAGAACACAATGTAACTAAGGTTGCAGCTTTGTCACACACTTGTGTGTGGGACAATTCCATGCTTATGCTGTCCCAGGCATAGGGCAGGGAAGGGATTGTGCTTCTGTAAAGCACAACTCCCCCCTTGCCTCCTCGTACTCTGGGAGGTATTGGCCTATGGTGGCAAATTGCAACACCTCTCACGCAAGCCCTGCCTGGTGCATTGTGGGTGCAGAGCCAGGCTCAATGAATGCTAGGCTTGCAGATCTTGCCTATCCCGCATGCCTGGACCCAAGGTCCTAGTAGCCCATTCCGGAGTTTAAGGGGGATTCTTACTTCACCCTTATGTCCCTGCGTAGGTGTCTGATCCAAGTCACAGTCTGGTCCATAGTGGTGTACATTGTACTGTATCATTTAATTCAGTTGATTACATTGCAGATCAGAGTTGAATGTCCGGTAGATCTAAATAAATGTCTCACTTTCATTACAGTATGAAAACAGGTAAAATACAAAAGACCTATGCCATGTCCTATCATTGATCTGTACACTCATCTTCCATTGGTGCCATTTGTACTTTTGCTGTAATACCCATCTCCCCTTCAAGCAGGATATGGTCCTAACTAGTTGCACAGAGTTGCTCTTTGGTGCTGCTGAATTTCCTTGCAGGTAAATGGCAAAATGAAATCGGAGTGAAAACAATGGACTATGCTCAACTCCCCTCCGCCCCTCCACCCAATCTGGAAGTCATTCAAGGTATGTCTACACAGGGATAAAAAAATCCTCGGCTGGCCCAAGTCAGCTGACTTGGTCTCGTGGGGCTCAGGCTCCGGACTGAAAAAATTGCAATGTAGGCAATTGGACTCAGTCTGGAGCCTGAGCTCTGGAAACCTGCAAGGGGTGAGGGTCCCAGATCTCGGGCTCCAGCCAAAGTCCGAATGTCTATACAGCAATTTTTAGCCCTGCAGCCGGAGCCCCACAAGCCCAAGTCAGCTGACCCGGACCAGCCATGGCCATCCCTGTGTAGATGTACCCTCAGAAGAGAGGTGAATTCTAATGGCCTTCTTAAAGATTTGCTTTCCCCTTGGTAAAATCTTCTGACATTCTCCTTGGATCAAAAACGTATCCCTGAGTATGAACCCACCTATACCAGAAATATTCATTGCCAACCCATGATATTCATGGTGTTGCTGAATGATGCATTCTGGACCATCTTGAGTAAAGTACATCAAGTGATTCCACACCAAAGGACTTCTCACAAAGGGAAGATTTTTTTAAAAAGGTTAATGAACAGGTATTTCTGTGCTAATGGCCCCCCACAGCCTGGTTAATGGGAGCAGTCCGAACATAAATCTGAGCAGGATGCAATTTCCATTTTTACTTTGCAGTTCACCTTAAACAAGAGATTCCTCATTTGTCTCATCTCTAGCCAGAATTAGCACACACACAAAATATTGTAGGCCTTGCTGATCATTCCCTTCTCTTTTAGGCATGGAAAGAATGATAGAAGCACAAATACTGGCCAAAAATGTCCAGGCTGCATGCCTCAAGGAGTGAAGTTGGAACTGCCTTCCTTCTAGCTGTGGATGTCCCATGTATGAAAACTGCTAAGTTGGGGCTTCCCGAATTTCAGCAGGGCATAACTAAGCCCGGAGAGGGTGGAGCTGGGGAACAGTTTTTTGTGTAGAGCTGCTTTCTCTAAGCAAAGTAACGGAAACTGATTTACACTTCAGCTAATGAGATACTGCTGTCTCACTGAAGCCATGTTACCCATAGCTCTTTGATCAGAGGTTTGGAAGTGATGTGGTGGCTCTGAAAGCTAGAGGTCCAAGCCACTGGCAACCTTCCCACCTGTGGGGCCAGGACCGCCTGGCATACACCTACGCTTCGTCAGCCAGCAGAGCTGGGGGATCTCACTGTGCCTTTGCAGGATCCATTACCCCATTCCATGTGGTCATCAGATGCTCAGTCGAGTTTTTTTTTGGCCACACTGTTTGTTCCCTTGTCAGGCGATTAACTCTGTCTCTGCCACAATGGGTGGAGGTGTCCCTGGCAGTGATGGCTCTTGTTTCCTGTGACTTCATAATCTTTAAAAAATCTAGTCAGTACATTGGTTGGCATGTTAAGATAACCAGTTACAAAACGGTGGTAGAATTGCTTCAGTCTGTGTGTGGTACTGATGCTCGTGATGTCGCCATTTCTGGGGCTTTATTCTCATTCCTCGTGAGACCTTTTACACCACTCTGGCAGTGTAAAGGGTCCTCAAAGTGTATGTAGGTTACCTTTTATCCACTTAAATACTCTTTTACACTGGCAAAGCAGTGTAAAGGGGGCTTACTTCGAATGCAAATCTGGCTTCTGTTGTATACCCTCTGTTACTTCTACCACTTATACTTATGGTAATTGGGACAAAAGATTGGTTATTCTTACTGTAACATATCAATCTCAGTTGTGCCCTTAAAAACAGATTGTGTGTGTGCGGGGGGGGGGGCAGTACACACACACACACACACACACACACACACACCTACCTATCTACCTCAGTGCACATACAATACCACCTAAACTCTTGGGTTTGTTCCTTGAGATCGGACACAAGAATAGGTGTCATCTGAAAAAAATACTGGGTCTCAGAAGGCGAGGTGATTGAGTCATCCGTCTAGTATTGGATTTTTCCATAGTTTCCACCCTGTAGTATTATCTTCATTTCTGATTGCCATGTTGATAGTTTTTCATATTGTCATAGGATGACTGGACACTTATTGAATGCCTTTGTTGACTCTGAACTCCTGTATTTTTTGAATTGTCAACTTCAAAAATATCCATAGCCAAGATAATAAACCCAAGTAGGAAAAATATTAGAGCTGGTCAAAAATATTTTGTTTTAAATTATTTTTGGTCAAAAATGGCTTTTTGATTTAAAAAAATTCTCAGAATTTGTTTTCATCAGAATATTTTGTTTTCTATCAAAAAACTGAAGTTGAAATTTGTTTTCAAAAACAAAACACCTCCCCAATCGTTTTTTCTTCCTTTCCTTTTTTCAGTTTAGAATTTTTCCATTATTTTGTTTTCCTTGTAAAAGTGAAAATGTACATTGAAAGTCTAACAAAACAAAAATGTTCAGTTAGTTTTGAAAATGTTCATGGAAAATTACGATTTTTCAACCAGCTCTATAAAATGCCTTCCATGTGTTTATTCACATTTTGTCTCTTTCCTCGTGAGAGAGAAGGAGAGTGGGGAGAAGTCAGTGGCACGGCTTATGTGGGTAAAATTAAGTTTATGTTGAAGTGCTTTGCTGTTTCAGAATCTTAGGGCTTGTCTATGCTTGGAAATTTACTGAAATTGTAGACACTTCTTTCAGAAGAGGAGTGTCTTTATGGGGGTATATATTGAAATAATTCTTTTGGAACAACAATTTTGGTCGGTTTCCAAATGTTGCGAACGTCGTGTCTGGTCTCCATCCTCCTAAATTGCTGCACAAACCAAAACATCAGCTCTAATGACCTTTGAATGTTGGGAAAATTCAGGTGCAGTTCTAGAGCCAAACACTCTGAGTGAGCCAATTGCTAAAATAAATTAAAAAAAAAAAAGTCAAACTAGATTTGCTATGAACTCTCTCCTTCATAACACCCTAGAAATTAGACCAGCCGTTGATCAGCTGATTTGTGCCCGCAGTCATTTGGAAGATTATCTTTTCATACTGTTTTATAAATCTAGTCAATGCAGCAGCATTCTCTTTCATTTAAAGACAGCCAGGAAATGAAATTTTCAGCGGAAGTGCTCATAAAAGTGCTATTTTTGCTACCTGCTTTGAAATAGCTGTGTCTTATGGGAGAAGGCCTGCAGTCCTCCTCACACATAAAATAAAAAATATATAGCTTTAATATTTAGAGACACACGGGCGGCAAAGCATTTCTCTCTTTCTCTCTCCCTGCATTTTGCTGCAGTGATTTTTATGTGATAAATCAGGCTGAGGAATTGTTTTTCAGTTGAACTTTTTTGTGATACTGCCTTAGGTTACTTCCCTATGTTATGCAAGTGCCTCTTGAATGCATGATTGTCGTCGGTAACACAGCAGGGATTATATTGCTACAAAAAGGCTGGGAGCATATTGAAATAATGGAGTAAACATTTCTTTTTTTTTAAATCTAAGTTTTTGTTTCAGCTTTCTAGAAACTTGAAAGATGTCCCCCCTTTTTATTGTACCATTCTTTCCTTCTTAACTTGGGACTAGGGTTCGTGCAGTCAATGGGAGTTTTGTCATAGACTTCCATGGAAACATAGTTGGGCCCTTTAGGTTTTATATTTCCATGTACTCTAGTCCTCAGAGCAAGTATCTTTGATAGGGGTGTGCTACTGTTGGAGCCACTTCCTTTCCATCCTTATTTCCTTGGGAAACCCTATTCATTCTTCCTGTCCTCACAAAGCCGTTGGTCCATGGTAACCTTCATTCCAGTAAAGAAAACTTAAAATATACAGGTTGAGATTTTCATAATCTAGGGGGATTTGGACGCCCAATTGCCCTTGTGCAACACTGGAAAATTCTCACCCATGCTCTAGAACCCACCGTTTCTCAAATGCGGCCATCGTGGGGTTTCCCTGTGGCCATGGCAGTTTCCTGTGCAGCGCCAGCACTTCCCCTTCCCCCCTGTTCCTCCTGTATGCGCTGCCTCTCTGGAGACACAGGTGGGACACACAACACTTAAGGAGCCAGGTGAGGCGAGGGTGAGGAGGTGAGCAGGGGGGTCTGGCTGCGAGTGAAGAGGCGAGCGGGGGAGAGGGGCAGGAGGCGAGCAGGGGTGGGGTGAGGAGGCGAGTGGCAGGGGTCTCTGGTGGAGTAAGGAGGCAAGCGGCGAGCCAGCTGCAGGGTGAGGAGGCGAGTGGTGGGCAGACGTGGGGGGTGAGAGGCGAGTGGCAGGGGGCCCTGGCGGAGGAGTAAGGAGGCAAGCGGCAAGCCAGCAGCAGGGTGCAAGGCGGGTGGGCGGGCAGGGGGGCGGGGTCTGGCCGTGAGCGGGAGAGTGAGGAGGAGAGCGCTGAGCCACCAGTGAGCAGGAGTTCTCGTGGCGGACAGGGGAGTGAGGAGGCGAGCAGCAGGTGGGGGAGTGAGGAGGGACACCGGAGGCAGGCGGGGGTGAGGAGGTGAGAGGCGGGCTTGTGGGAAATGGGTGGAGCCCCTCTTTGGAGTGGCTAGCCCCCGACTGCACCCCTTCTGCGCTCCTGCCCCTGGCAGCTGGAGCCGCGAGATCCCCTGCGCCTGGAGCCACAAGCCCCCAGCCCAGAGAAGCCCCGAGCACCCCACACACACACACTTCGGAGGAGTCCCAGCTTGGCCGAAGCCCTGAAACCTGCCCCCCCTCACCTGCCTGGAGGAGCTCCGAGCCAACCGCAGCCGTGCCTCCCTTCTCCTCCCTAGACCCAAGCCACCCAGAGATGTTTTTCATTATTTGGACTTCTGTTATGTAAAAGCATTTTTAAATTTACTTCAGCATTGTTATACAGATAGCCACTTTTACCAAAAAAGCAAAAGAAACAGTAATAAAAAAGACAAGAATGTGCAAAGCATCTTATTTATTTTTCTATTCTGTTAGGTCCAGTAAGGAATAGCGAGAACTGTGCATGATTTTTTATTACTGAGTCTGCAAAAAAAATAAACCCAAAACCTTACATAAATAAATTACAATGATTTGATGTATATATGTGCATATTACTTTATTAACTTTAGGAGAAATAAATAATTTTAGGAAAAAGTGTAAGTGTGGCCACCAGCAAGAGTTGGTGGCTGCGCTCTGAGGCCACCAAAAAATTTGTTGCGAGAACCCCTGCTCTAGAATATATAGTTTATAAAGTCACCCTGAGCTGAATTATTTTCAAATACACCTCTACCCCGATATAACGCGACCCGATATAACACGAATTCGGATATAACGCGGTAAAGCAGCGCTCCGGGGGGGCGGGGCTGTGCACTCCGGTGGATCAAAGCAAGTTCGATATAATGCGGTTTCACCTATAACGCGGTAAGATATTTTGGCTCCTGAGGACAGCGTTGTATCGGGGTAGAGGTGTAGTTTTAATTAAATTATAATTGTAGTATGTGGCAGCATCAGTCTTTGTCATGCTTTGCTGACTTGTCAGAAAGGTGGATGGGCCGGTGATTAAGGTGCTAGCCTCTGGCTTGGGAGATCTGTGTTTCCTTGCTTTACCACAGACTCCTTGTATGACTTTGGTCAAGCCACTTGAACCCAGCTCCGTTTCAATTGAAATCAGTGGAAGTTAGGAGCCTACATACTTTTGTGAACCTGGGCTCTCGTCTCTCTGTGCCCCATTTCCCCATCTATAAAATGGGGCTAACAGCATTCCTGGCCTCACAGGGGTGTTGTGAGCATAATTACATTAAAGACTGTGAGGTGCTTAGATATGATGGTGATGAGGGCCGTATAAGTACCGCAGACCTCCATGAAGCAATGGTAAAAAATGCTATACAGTTTCACAGTGGTACTATGCTACATTCCTATGAGAACATACAATACTTCTCAATGGTCCAAATGTTCCACTCTATTAATTTGCTTGAGCTCCATTGTTTCTCACCTTGTTCATTCATAATACATATTAATTTCTCTACGTATTACTCTTTTAATTTCTCTTTAAACTCTCCCTATTTGCCAGTCATTCCTTATTATTTGCTTTTTTTAGCTCTGTGCCTTATTCTACCTTTGTTACGGATTACTAGATAATTCCATATTGCTCAATTGGCTTAATCTCAGTGAATAGGTGTCTATCGAACATTGGATTACTTCTGTTGAGTTGCTAGGTAGTTTTAATGTTACCTGACAACATTTTTCTGGAGAAAAAGAACTAGATAAATTCATGGAGGATGGGTCCATCAATAGCTATTAGCCAGGATGGGCAGGGATGGTGTCCCTGGCCTCTGTTTGCCAGAAGCTTGGAATGGGCGACAGGGGATGGATCACTTGATGATTACCTGTTCTGTTCATTCCCTCTGGGGCACCTGGCATTGGCCACTGTTGGAAGACAGGATACTGGGCTAGATGGACCTTTGGTCTGACCCAGTATGGCCATTCTTATGTACTTATATTCTTGTTTGCCAAGCAGTCTGAAAGGATGTCTCCCATACCACCTTTGCCCCAAGAACTGTAATATTTTGCATTCGTGCATAGATGGTAACATCCTTTTTCTTTATGATGCAAAGACTGCTGGGTGACCTTAACTTCAGAGAGGCCACCATGGCTTCATGACACATTTTATATAAGATGGTTTGAGGATAGTCAGATATAATAACTGTGTCCATCCTCAGATAACCCCTCATAAGTTGTAATGTTCCTGAAATACTGCCTTAGGGCCAGATCCTGGATACTTTACTCATGCGAGTACTTCTTTTGGACAATTCAGTGGCACAACTCAAAATTATTTATGTGCATCAATGTGTTTACAGGACTGAATTCTTGATTAAGATAATATTGCAGCACCAGTGAATTAGTGTTTCCAAAGCTGTGACATCCTATGAAAAGGAGGTCATAAAGACAATCATGTCCAACAAATATGGAAAGAGGATATTGAAATTATTAATTTAAGCAAAGGTCAGGAGATATTTAATCTTCATGGTAATTTTCCAGCATTATACAATGCCTAGCATAGTCTTGCCTAGCCTCGCAAATGCGGGCTATATAATGGCAGAGATTTGTGATTTTTGTACAGATGTACAACAGTAAGTTGCATTTGGCTCTTACTACAGCATTAGTGTACAGGATCTGAACTCAGGGTGCATCTTTTCTTAGGAGAGACCTTCTTATAACTATTATGCATCCGAAGAAGTGGGCTGTAGTCCACGAAAGCTTATGCTCTAATAAATTTGTTAGTCTCTAAGGTGCCACAAATACTCCTATTATTTCGTAGGTCACACTTTCTATTCAGGGCATATTTAGAAATAATTTATAGATATGAATGATGAATAGACATTTTAATAAATAAGTCCATTGTTATATTGTCTAAGAGGTCAATTGGTTGCTTATAACCATCTTCAGCACCTTCTGCAGATGCGTTTAAAACAATCTATAACTCACACTACTAGAGTGACCAGAGGCCCCGATTTTATAGGGACAGTCCTGATTTTTGGGTCTTTTTCTTACATAGGCTCCTATTATCCCCCATCCCTGTGCCGATTTTTCACATTTGCTGTCTGATCACCCCACGCACTACTCATGTCTGTTATAACATCTATTAATCATTTATTAACCTTTTATAGACTGTTTATAAATCACCCTCACAATAAAGTGGGACTGTTTAAGATATATTATACTAGCATTCAGAGTCCCGATCAGGATCAAGTTCTCACTGTTAGGTGCTGTACAAAAGCATAAAGAAATGGCATGAAATGCCCATTGGAGTCAATGAGAGTTTTTGCCTTTGACTTCAGTGGGGCCAAGATTTCACCCATGGCCTCTACTCCAAAGATTTTGTAATCTAGAGAGATTGAATTTGGTTAGTCCTAAAAGGTTTGGCATATATTTTATTAAAATGTCAAAGTTTAAAAATTAGTCCTTACTAACCAATCATTGAATGGAGCAGTGCTATTAGGACAACCAGAATTTAAATTCTAATAGCATTGGTATCTATCTTACGATATGAGTACTAATATGTTAATGAGAGTTTTGACTTAGTTAGGACTGAGAAAGGAATGAAGGATTGGACTCCCCAAAATAGAATGTGATCTTTTGTTTAACATAATGGAGTTATTAATTTTATTTGCCTTTGGTTTACTGCAGCCTATAACGGAGACTGCATTTCTAATAAAATTATATTCTAGATAGATGTAAATTTATCCTAGAAATGTACACCATATTTTTGTTAGTGCCGGACTAATTTAAGAATCCAATTACAATGGAGTGGAGTAATCTTTCAAGTCGATTGGATAAAGGATTACACTTTTATTATCTTTGGGCCGTTACTGAACTTGACTCAGAGAGCCCATTAAATTAGCGGTGCAGTGAAGTTGTCCTTAGTGACCTATATGAGCTCATTGCTCACACTGATTTTAAAAATCAGAGTTAACTGTTCATCAGGCATTTCACAGACTCACAATAACTAGCTTTAAAGTTATTTTGACTGGCCAAATTCGGGGTGGGGGGTGGGATTTTGAGTGCTCTTTACCTCATTGATTTATACATTTTTCACACTTATTACATGAGTCCCGTAAAGATGACGGGTGAAGGGGGAAATGCATTATGGGATATCTCTGACTCAGGAAAACCCCAGAGCATACATGAGTTGAATAAAATAGGCAGCTAGAGCCAAGCAAAGAAAATGCCAAACTTGAAACCGCTTTCTCTTCCCCCCTGCCACTTCCTTGGAATATTACTAAAGGTGTGGGGGCCTGTTGGGCTCAGAGGTGGAAAAAGGTCTGGTCAGATGGAAAGGTAGAAGTATGTGGTTAGGCGAGGAAGAGAGAGGGGTGGGATGTGGCAAAGAGGAGGCAGGCAAAAGGAGATCAGTAAAGTCTTGGATAATTTAATAAAAACAACTGAACTTTAGGGACATGTCCAAATGAAACCTCCAAACAATGCTGAGGTTTGTTCCTACTACGTTTTCCCTGATAATATATTCATTGTGTGTATTTTAAGAAAATGGGGTTCAACTGGGGGCTAATTACCAACAGTCAATCTGCTGATTTCTCTCCCCTCCCCACACACCCTATTGCTGGGTCCCTAAAATATTAATCAGAGTTTCAAAATCTGAACCGCACCAAATTCACTCTTACTAGTCTCGTCTGTTTGTAGATCAGTAGCTTGCTATGGTTTGTGGTTGACTTACCACCTTCCTAAATTTCTGCCTCACAAATTATATTCACCAGACTTCTCCACGCTTCCTGTTGATACAGGTCTAACAAAGTGTCCACTTGCTACCTAATACTTTCCATTTCTCATTCTCCTGCCCTGGATTAGAAAGATGTTGGGTCCACAGGTAAGCTGACACTGCCATTTGTCTACCTGAGAGATTTCTCTTCACACTGGCTTTTCTACTCCTGAAACTTCTCCTTCCATGGAGAGCACCTATAAAATCTATTAAATCTAGCCTCAAACAAACCCTCTTAATGCTTAAATAATTGCAGTTGCTATCTTTTCACTTTTACTTGTTTTGACAGGGTTAATAGATGAAAGGAGTATTATCTTTTAAATTAAAGGGATGCTGGTTGACTTAGAGTCAACATTTAGGTTTTTATAAAAAGATTTTACAAAAACCTAAAGTCTCCACTTTTATTTTTAGTTCCAAAGAAAACAGTTATTTGTTATATTTTATTTTTAAATAGTCCCTTGAACTGTTACAGAAAGGTGATATAGAATGGTAACCTTTCTGTATGACTCTTAAATCATCTTATAGAATTCTACAGCAAGGAGATTATTCCCTATTAAATTCTGTAGGTTGGTTTAAAAATTGTATGGAAATAGAGATGTATCTCTATTACATCTTCTAGATTATGTTTTAGAGTAGAGTAATAGAAATAGAGCCCTATTTAATGTACATGAAGCAAGACTGGTTTCATCCCTATTAAATTATCTAAGACTTTTTTCCCAAAAGGACATTCTTGTCCACCCAAACGTTGCAGTATTGTACTCATGCCTAAGAACCAAAAACTGAAACTGTCTTGAAGCAAAATTGAAACTGATCTTTTAAATTTGACATTATGCATGTCTGGTGAATTATAATTTGTGAGGCAGAGGAGTAGAAAGGAGATGAAGCAAACACACATGATTAGGAGTGAAAAGTGAATTGGATTTTTAAAATATCCTTCAGTTTTGATGATTAAAATAGAAGAGGCAAGGACAGCTGATTATAAAATTAAAAAAACCCTATCTTTAAATAGGATGGTTTTCCTCTTAAGCTGCTGTAAAATGTATTTGTGCATCTGATGGTTTCCTGGTTTATTTAAAACGCTGTCTCCATTTTATTCTTATGGTTGCTGTGAGAGTCCTGTGGTCTCAAATCAGCAACCTGTCAATTTCCTCTGGCCCACACTGCTGCATTCATCAGTGTTGTGCTACTATCCACCTGCATTACTCTATTAAATAACCCAGGACTGCGAATGTAGGCAAGTTTTATGAATTTCAATGAGTGCGGTTCCATTACAGCCAGGTATTCTGTGCCCTAACTGCCTGTCGGGCTGTCAAGCGACAAAGAAAAACTTTATAATTATAAGGAATAGGCAATGCAACCGGCAAATCACCATCACTGGAGGTGCAAAAGGCTAGGCCAGAGACCCATCTTTTATGGATGGTTTGGGAATAAGGCAATCAAGCCTGCCGTGATGAAGTGGGCAGGACTTGATTACTTGTATTAGAGGTTCTATTTAACCTAAATGATTTCATGATGAGCACCCCTGTGTGTTAAGGCATCAAGTCTAACAGTTCAAGGCCAATACAATGGAACTCAGAGATCTTTTAAGCACATCTGAGTCCATGGGACTGATGTTTGTAATAGGTGCAGAGCTCCATCATCAATGAAAGAGAAGCTATTCAAAGCCACAAAACAGCCGTGGCACAAAGTCTGAGTGTATGTCTGCACAACAAAAGCCATGCCTGGACTAGCCTATCAAACTAGCTTGACTCCAGCTAACGCTGCTGGTAACAAGAACAATGAAGGCAGAGCAAGAGAGCTGCCGAGCAGGCTAGCGAGCCCAGTACATATGCAGGGTGTGTGCTGGGCTGGGCTGTACTTGTCTCTACTTGAAGCTCCTGCTGCGCTGGCTTCACTGCTATGGCTACCTGTGCTAGCTGCATTCACGCTAGCTCAGGTAGACTAGCCCGTGCATCGCTTTTGCTGTGTAGACGCACCCTTGGGGTGCATCACAACACTGTTCCTGCGATGCAGTGACTGCTAAGGTATCATTGTTCTCCCCCAGGCCTCTTTAGGCTCCCAATGTGAAGGGTAGCTTCACTCTCACCTGCTAGGATGAGGGAATCCTGCTAGCCCCTTTCCTTGCCCAGGCAGGGATGCTCCCACCCTATTTTGACTTGCAAGGAGTGGTTGGATGAAAGCCAGGCTGCACTGCCTGTGATCGTGTACCCTTTGCACTGTGGCGCTAATCCATAATAGAATCAATGTTGTTTCTATTGTGCTTCTATCTGAGGATCTCAAAGCACTTCCAAAACACTAGGGCATTAAGTTGGACATGTTTGGGGAGAGTTGGGAGGAAGCCCAATAGCCTCAGACCTGCTGTCCCTCTGCTGTCGCTATTCCAGCCTGTAGGCTGGGGGTTTGTAGCCACTTGAGCTATGCAAACATGGTCTCAGTGGCCAGTGCCCCTAGCTGCTCACTCTATGATGGGTTACACGGAGCTGGAATGAAACCCGGCATTGCCATGCTGGGAGGTTCTCTTACACTTGCTCTGTAGCCGCTCGCCCTTGTGCAGTGGAAATGCTTCTGTGCTCTAAGGGGAAATCCACCCCTGTGCTTAGGGCCAGCACAAAACTTGGGTTCCTCTTAAGGGCCTCAGACTAGCACATAAGTGGGTCATGAGCATTATGATGGTCCTTTGCAGAGGGATGAATTTCATCCATGGTGAATTAAACCCCACAACACAACTTTTACATAGGAAACTATTATCTCACTTGTATACGGCTAGAGACACTGAGGCATGGAGTGCATAAATAAATTGACCACGCTCATCCAGCAAGTAAGTATCAGAAGTAGGCTCTCCAAACTCCCCTCCCAGTATCCTGCCCTGCCTCTCTTGTAGATCCGATGAGACCTGCATACAGTTCGGCAGCTGCTGGCAGGGTATCGCTGCCCTCCAGCAATTCAGCTCTCACTGTTCCATGGAAGTTCCTTGGATTTTAAAAAGCGCCTTTCCCCAACCATTAGCTGTGCAGTAATCATCAGGCAAAAGAGCATCCACTTAAAACTAAACAGCTACACGATTTCAGCTCTATAGAAAAGGGGTGAATTGGAGTTATATGAAAAAAACCTATAAAACCACTTATAAAATAGTTGTCTTCGGAACCATTATTAAGGCTCTCTTCTTTCCCCAGCAGGTAGTAAAGTAGAAATAGTGAGGTATCCGCCATTTAAGAAAAAAAAAAAGAATTAAAATGCCTTCCTCCATAGACAAATGGGGAAGATAATGAAGCAACCACCTTAAAACATGTCAAGCGGCTACGCCGCAGCAGGAAATAAAAGGGAGGAGTAAATTAGAGGTACCACTACAAGAAGAAATTACTGAAGCACTTGGCAGCAGGGGGAAAAATTAAACCTGTCTTTTGTTGTAATGGATGAAATCATCAGAGCCTCGTATATGCAGGAAAGGAACGTGCCTGGCTTATAGCAGTCAGCACTCAATGCTCATTCGCTCTCCCTGCCAGGAAAATAAAAGGAAAAAGAAGAAACAGTACCTGGGAAAAGACATTCCCAATAAGGTACTAACTAGATTGGTGGTTCTCAAACTTCATTGCACCACAAGTCACGTCTGACAACAAAAAATATAATGGGACTGCAGGAGTGGGGGAACCCAAGCCTGAGCCAACCCAAGCCCCAGCACCCCGAGGGAGAGGCAAAGCCAAAGCCTGAGACCTGCTACCTCAGGTGTGGGGGCCAAAGGGCTTCAGTCCCAGATGCTCCCTGTAGCGTATTTACAAATAGGTTTGGAAAGTTGAGGGGGAATTTTACTAACTCGCTTTATAGCTGCTCTTCCTTCCTGCCCACCATGGTTTTGCCTCTGAAACGCTTGGTGCTGCCCAAAGCAGCAACTCTTAAGTAGGTGACAGGACCAGCAACTGAGGTTGGCTTATGACAGGCATATGGATGAACTGGGGTGGATTAGGAGGCTCTTCTTTTATGTTTGGAGTGAGATAGAAACAGCAGAGAAAAGACCTGAGGAGAAGGAAGGCAAGAGCCAAAATGGTACAGGTGGATTTGTAATGTATGCTTGTGTGGGGGTGGGGTAAGGGTAAACTCTAAACAGGGGGACTTCCCAACCAGGCACCATTATTCCATGGCTTTATTTGGATGGATTTCCCTACACCATGGGAGCTGCAGGGCTGGCAATTTGGGATTAAAAGGGACTACAGACACGGGAGTGGAAGAATATACTCACAGCTTTATGCTGGGCCACATTCCTCCCTCCCCCATTTAACCCCCTACAATTGTGGATTACTCCATGACATCCGCACTGCCAAAAGTGCAAGGGTCATGCAAGGATTCAAGGCTAAAAGCAAGCAGCATACCTAATTCACGATATTCCGTGCATGGACCATGCACCAAGCATAAGAGCAATCCTTCTGCTTTAGCCTGTATTGGCAATATTAGCCTTCCAGCATGACCATCCCTCTCCCCCGTCTATATTAGGACAATGCTGTAGTAACATGCTCCTGACTAATCCTGCTAAGTCCGGGGGGCAGTACAGAAAAAGAGAGAAGGAAGGATTCTCTCCTGTGCCAGAGAAAAAGGAATGTCAGGATGCTGGTCACCAGCTTCCTCATTCTCAAGGCCAGCCCTGGCCACAACAGTGCTCAGAGCTGCTTCCAGGCTGCTCTGTGATCTTCCACTGAGAGAAGATCCTATAACAGCCCCATTTTGTCACACCCCTACTTCTATCCTGATGCTGGGAGGGGAAAGCGGTGGGGCCCAGATCTAAGCTCAGATGCATTGACAAGCGGTTCCCCTACACAATGGTAGTTCTGTGCTGGCACTTGACAAATGGGCCAGATCTCGGGAGAGAATCTTGAAGGGCGGAAAAACACCCTTGGGATTTGAACTGACCTCTCCTAAATGAAATTGTAATGTGCTACTGCTGCGCAGCATGGCCAACCTGCTGTCATACATGTGATATGTTTGCTTAGAAGGTGGTCAGAACCTATTCTTCCCATGCAGTTTTCTCAGGATCTGTAATCAATATGTGAGCAGGGAAACTGGCTTGAAACAAAGCATCATTTACCTTTGTGGTTCAATATCTGATCTCAAAATCTGATCTCAAAATCTTTATTTAGTTCTGACAACCGTCAATTTAAGACCTCGGCTTTTACTTCCCTTGGGTCTTTATTTCCTTATTTTGCTGAGTTATAATTCCACCATGTCTTAGACCTTCCCAGTGTCGCTCATTTCAACCTTCAGAAAGGAGCTCTGTTTCTTTCCTGCTGCAAGGACATCCTGGCGACTGTGTAATCTGGAATTCTCAATCTACCTTGGACTTCCTTCAGTAGTCATCTGGGTCTGCAGTGGGAGACACCCCGGAGTAGTTAGGACAGTACTAAAAAGATGTATTAGTGTGTTGAGCCAGAATCCTGTGTCTTGTCAAAAGAGCTGCCGTCTCGTGTCATGTGAGAAATGGATTTTCCCCACAATTCCTGCTTAAGTGAAAATAATCATTAAGTTAAAATTTTGTCATTAAGCTTTTAGAGCACATGACAGATGTAATAGCTTTTATGGGTCATTTTTACAGTGAAATATCAGTCAGCGCACCATGGCTCTCAGGGATGTACAGTAACTGGGAAATTGCTTTAGCAAAGGCAGCACTTTTACTTTAGTGTTATAGCATCAGACACTCTTGCCGCACATATGTTGTGCAATCACTGTGGACATGCCAATCAAAGGCGCACTTAGCAGTGTCTGCACTGCTTCAGAACGACACGGTGAGCACTTGCAATTTGCATATTGAAATTAGTCAGTGAATTATAGAAGTGATTGGTCATAGGTACCTGTTGTCTCCGGTGTATAGTATGACCTGTTATGGACAACGAAGTCCGGGGTATGACTCTCTGTATAAAAACAATCAGTGATCAAACCCCACCTTTTTCACTGACAGACAGATTCTGTTCCCAGTTGAACTGGTATAAACCAGAGTAACTTCACTAAAGTCAGTGGAGGTACTGTGGGTTTACACTGACAGTCTTATCTTTCATGATATTATTATGAGTGTTATTTTGGATTCTCATACATTCTAAAGCCAGAAGGGACCATTAGAACATCTAGTCTGACCTCCTATATAACACAGGACAAAGAGTTTCACCCAGTTCCCCTACATTGAGGCCAATAACTTGTGTTTGACTAAAGTATATCTTCCGGAAAGACACCCAGTCTTGGTTTGAAGACTTCAAGAGATGATGAATCCACATTTCACTTGGTAGTCTGTTCCAATGGCTAACCATCCTCACTGTTAAAAATGTTTTGCCTTATTTCTAATTTGAACATGTCTGGCTTTAACTTCCAACCTCAGCTCTTGCTCTGCTGTTCTTTACTAAACTAAAGAGTCCTTTAGTACACTATATTTTCTCCCTGTGAAGGTACTTCTACACTGTAATCAAGTCACCTCTCAGCCTTATTTTTGATAAGCTAAACAATTTGAGCTCCTTAAGTCTCTCATTCTAAAGTGTTTTTCAAGTCCTTCAATAATCGAAAGTTAACCACAGGTTTAAGTTTTCTGGTGAATAGGAGCGGATGTTCTGGTGAATAGGAATGGGTGTTCTGGTAAATAGGAATGGGATTATTGACATACTGAAAATTAAGCACATACATATATGCTTGGTTGAACTGGGGCTGTAAAATATGGCAGAAGAACTAAGGGATATGTGCTTCTGAATTTGAAAGGTGGAGTTTTAACAACATATATGGACGAGGTCTGTGTGTACTAATGAGGGTAAGCTGGAGAAGAATGAGATTACTTTTTCAGTAATAAGCAAGTATTTCGGGTAAGGTAGTGCAGAAGTAGACAAAGTATTAGGTGGCAATGGGTTATTCCCACAGGAGATCTGAAATTTAGGAACCAATAATTATTTGTGGAGTTTTCTGATATTGGAGAACTACCAGATGATTGGAAAATAGTGAATATAATTCCCAAATATAAGAAACAAGATTCTAAGACAGAGGCTGAAAATTAGACCTGTAACTCTAATTGAGCAGAAGAAGAACTCTGTGAAGCTCAAAAGCTTGTCCCTTCCACCAACAGAAGTTGGTCCAATAAAAGACATTACCTCACCTATCTCATAATCTGTGACAAGGAAATGTTTTTAGTTGATATTTAGGACTAGTTTAAAAATACCTTTTTAAAACTACAAGTCAGTGGCTGTGACACTGGGAGTTCCTTTCACAGACCTGAAGACGAGCTCTGTGTGGCTCAAAAGCTTGTCTTTCTCACCAAGAGAAGTTGGTCCAATAAGAGATATTACCTCATCCACCTTGTGTCTCTAATATCCTGGAACCAACCCAGCTATAGCTACACTGCATACATAAGTCAGTAGGAGTAAGTCAGCGCTGAATTGTGTAAGATATACTATGTCAGAGAAATCTTATTCTTTTTTCACACTATTGGACTAGATAGAAGGGAATGAATACATTTAGGTTAGTACAGATACACCTTGATTTTTCAGGAAGCTTTTGACAATATCACATTATATTTTATTGTATAAACTCACTAAATATGATATAGGTGATAAATTAAGATTCCAAAGGAGTTGTTTAGTAGAGGGAAACCAGAGGATTGGAATTAACGATATTCTGCATTGAACTTTGATTCAAAGTAGAGTCCAGCACGTTTCTATATATTAAAGGTTTATTAATGATCTTTGCAGATGATTCTAAAATATAATATATGGTTAAGATGGTTGTAGATGTTTTCTAGGATAATCCTGAATGTTTAGACAAATTGATTCAAAAATGTAATATGAAATGTCATGTATCTATTTTAAGCATAAAGGGATGCACTGGGGGAGGAATAAGCTAGTAGTTTCAATTAGTAGTGAACTAGTTCACATGACAAAGAAAAAATATCCAGCTTTATTGTTGGACCCAAACTAAAGTTTTCAGTTAAGCACGCAACAACTGTAAAGAATGTCAGTAGGCTTGTATCAAGTGGAGTGTACTGTAGAAGTCTACGAAAAATGGGCTGTCTTTATAAAGCACTTATTAGACTGAAATAAAGGTAGATAATAGTGTTACCATTTTCTTTTCCATATGATATACTGGCATGTGTTCTTGTTTCAAGGACTAATTTGTTTTCCTCTTCCTAATCACTGGTATAGGACAAGTGCGCGGAATAGATTGCTGCTCCTCAAAGCATTTACATTGGTCAGACAAAGCATTTTGCATCCGAGTAGATCATCATGAGACACTGAACCTGGAAATCTGTGTTTTTCTAATTCTACCAGTTTGTTTTTCTTATGGGTTCATTTCAGTTTGGATAGGCTTATATCAGCCAACATCTCTCAAACCACTAGAATGAGACAATAATACTTAGAACCATTTGAAAGCTGGATTTCCAAGCTTCATGAATGTGTGAAGCATTGTCATCTAACTCAATTGGTTCTTGAGAGGGAGGCCATCAAAGTCATGTGAGAATTAAACTTGGGGGGGGGGAGAAGAAGCCATATGGTATTTATCAGAATGTGTGAATTTGCTTTCTGATTTCACACTAAACTAGGGGAGAGGTAGATACGCTGGAAGGTAGGGATAGGATACAGAGCAACCTAGACCAATTGGAGGATTGGGCTAAAAGAAATCTGATGAGGTTCAACAAGGACAAGTGCAGAGTCCTGCACTTAGGACAGAAGAATCCCATGCACTGCTACAGGCTGGGGACCGACTGGCTAAGCGGCAGTTCTGCAGAGAAGGAGCTGGGGACTACAGTGGACGAGAAGCTGGATATGAGTCAGCAGTGTGCCCTTGTTGCCAAGAAGGGTAACAGCATATTGGGCTGCATTAGTAGGAATGTTGCGGGCGGATTGATGGAAGTGATTATTCACCACTATTTGCCACTAGTAAGGCCAGATCAGGAGTATTGCATCCAGTTTGCGCCCCCCACTACAGAAACGATGTGGACAAATTGGAGGGAGTCCAGCGGAGGGCAACGGAAATGATTAGGGGGCTGGGGCACATGACTTACGAGGAGAAGCTGAGGGAACTGGGCTTATTTAGCCTGCAGAAGAGACGAGTGAGGGGTGGATTTGATATCAGCCTTCAACTACCTGAAGGAGGGTTCCAAAGAGGATGGAGCTCGGCTGTTCTCAGTGGTGGCGGAAGACAGAACAAGGAGCAATGGTCTCAAGTTGCAGTGGGGGAGGTCTAGGTTGGATATTAGGAAAAATTGTTTCACTAGGAGGGTTGTGAAGCACTGGAATGGGTTGCCTAGGGAGGTGGTGGAATCTCCATCCTTAGAGGTTTTTAAGGCCCAGCTTGGCAAAGCCCTGGCTGGGATAATTTAGTTGGAATTGGTCCTGCTTTGAGCAGGGGATTGGACTGAATGACCTCCTGAGGTCTCTTCCAACCCTAATCATCTATGATTCTATGAATTGGAATGACATGGTTTTAAAATCGTGTGACTGGCTAATGCTAAAATCACTGCATCGTTCTATTGGAAAGCTGAAAATCCCAGCTTGACTTGAGTGTTGTAATAAACTGAACCTTGTCATTCTGATGATACAATCTTTCTTTCCCTCCTCAATTCCAAAACTATTTTAGGCAGCATCTACACTATGAACTAGGGGTTTGATTCCTGACTCAAGCAGACATACCTGAAGTAGCGCATTAAAATAGTAGTTTAGCCACAATAGCATGGGCAATGTAGCTGTCCCTAGTACGTACCAAAGGGGTAAGGCAGGTTCATAATGCTGCCACTCACCACTGACCATGCCACCTCAGCTAGCCTGCTATTTTTAGTGCACTAGCTCAATGAGAGCTGTCTATTCAAGCTGGGACTTGCACTCCCAGCTCCAAATGTAGATGTAGCCTTAGTGCCTGCTGCTTCCAGAAGTGCTTGAGTTAAAAACCCGGGCTTCATACGTTCCAACAGCTTGGAACTCTAGTATAACTAAAGCACTAGGACCCGATCTTGCTCTCAGTTGCCTCATTGTAAATCCAGAGTTACTTCATTTAAACCGCTGGCCAAAAACCCCAAGGTCTCTGCCAATCTGACCTAGGGGGAAATTCCATCTCAACCCCAAATATGGTGATCAGTTAGACCCTGAGCATGTAGGCAAGACCCACCAGCCAGAGACCTGGGAAAGAATTATCTGTGGTAACTCAGATCCCTTCCCATTTAGTGTCACCGGCTGTGGGAGATATTTGCTGCTAGCAGTCGCAGATCAGCTACATGCCATTGTAGGCAGTCTCATCATATCAGCCCCTCCATAAACTTATCAAGCTCAGTCTTGAAGCCAGTTAGGTTTTTAGCCCCCACTGCTCCCCTTGGAAGGCTGTTCCAGCACTTCGCTCTTCTGATGGTTAGAAACCTTTGTCTAATTTCAAGCCCAAACTTGTTGATGGTCTGTGTATATCCCTTTGTTCTTGTGTCCACATTGGTGCTTAACTTAAATGATTCCTCTCCCTCCCTGATATTTATCCCTCTTGTATATTTATGGAGAGGTTTTCCATTCCTCAGATCATCCTTGTAGCCCTTCTCTGCACCTGTTCCAGTTTGAATTGATCTTAAACATGGGAGGCCAGAATTGCACACAGTATTCCAGTTGAGGTCTCACCAGTGCCTTGTACAATGGGATGTCTGGACCCAATCTGTCACACTCTGATGAGCAGAAGGCTCAGGCAATAGCCCCAGCAAAAAGGGAACACTTTGGGAGACTACTGTGTGTGCAGATCCTGGCAGTTTCCCTCTGTCCCAAGCCCCCTCTTCTGGACATTTCCATGAGATGGGAAGGTCCAACCCTATCTTTTGTGAAACGAACAAATAATGCTCGGAATCTCCAACTGTCCCAAGGTGAGAGAATGCCTCTTTCCAAAGCACCCTGTGTCTCACCGTGGCTGGTCATGGGATATTGAACCTTAAGTCCTAGATTTCTAGGAGATGGGAGATTTTGGGCACACTGGGTTTTGGGTGTCCAATTTCAGATACCATTCATAGATTCCAAGGCCAGAAGGGACCATTGTGGTCATCTAATCTGACCTCCTGTAGAACACAGGCCATAGAACTTCCCCAAAAATAATTCCTAGGAAAACATCCAATCATGATTTAAAAATGGTCAGTGATGGAGAATCGATCCCGACCTTGGTAAATTGGGCCAAAGTAAATTGTTGTTAAAGTAGCCTGATTTTTCAGAAAGTTCTGATCAGGAGCATTGAGTCTTAAAATCTGATATTGTGTCATTCGTCCCTAGATCTATCACTGCTCTCTTTGCAGTAGTCCAGAACTCACTATAGGGAGTCCCAGAATTCACACCACTAACTTTCAGTCCCTATTTCTCTGATGCCTGTGTCTCTGTCGCTTCCCCCCCCCCCACCCCCCGCCCCCATCCTCCAAGGATGATTTCTTTTGAGGCAGGCTACATAGAGAGTGCTGCGAAAAAGCTCCCATTCCTTTTATGGAGAGTGTGCAAGCCTCACTGATGCACAGGCACGTGCTGGAAATTCAGCCGTATTCTCTTGATTTGGAAATGCTGATTCTGTAGGTGCCTTGACAGACACATACAGTCCTGAAATGAAAAACAAGCCCTAGGCATCTTTAATTTAATGTGGTGTAGTCTAGTTGCATCCACGCTCTGCTTTCATTGCTAAGAGATTCATTCAGAACAGATGACATTTTAATGTAGATTTTTCTGAGAAAAATAGTTACTCTCTGCCATAGTTTGGATCATTTTAAGGTATTAAGTGCTGGAAACAGCACTTTTTGGTGTGTACTGGATTTGACAGAGCATCAATGCCCCCTACTGATAAACCTTAGGAGATCTGCGTTAGGAGAGCAGGAACATGAACAACATACATGGATGCTGAAGTATTTTAATAATACTTTGCAGTAATACCATTCTTCATTTTAAAAAAATCCAACATGCTTTCTTCTTGACAGTTTGATGTCTAACTTTCTCTTCTTGATACTTGCATAAATCTTACGGATATTCCCCAAGAGCAAAGGAGACCTAATATTTCATGCTGTTCATGGCTTATATGAAAACTACAGTGTAGACATCACTTAAAGTTTTGCGAAAGGACATATCCTGAAATCCTGTCACGTACAAGTCTCCGCTGACTTCACCTGGAGTTTTGAAGCCCATAATGACTGTTGCTTCAGGGACATATGTAACATTTTTATGACGTATTCCTGCTCTCATAAAACAAAAGGAGCAGATGACTTGTGCTCTTTTTACCTTAAACAGGTTATACTAATTGACTTATCGTATTTATCTTAATTATAGAAAAATCAGAGTGCAAAGTGTTATGCTGCCCCTGATGGGTTGTCAGCAGGGGATGAATCTGGGACCTCTGGATCTCTTTGTCTTTGGCTTGAGATCATGAGATCTAAAAACAGTGTCTTGGTGTTTGGGGGTGGGGGGGCTGACTCATGATTTATTTGGATTCACAGCGTTGGCAATCCCAACTAGGATTCTGAGCATAATTCAAGCAAAGTTATTCAAAGCGATGCCTACACATGTTCAAAGTAACATACAATGTATTATTACAAGAGTTTCTGGGGTTGACACAGACTGTGCCACACTGGAGCAAGCCAGTGATCTCTCACATCTAGTAACCTGCCACTCACGAATTCCGAGAATATTGGCCATTCCAGCACTTCCGGGAATGGGGTAGGCCCCGTCCCCACTGGTGTGACTACGCAGGCACCATGCACGCAAGGTCATGCTGCATGGGGGGGATGCCATTTTGAAGCGGGTGCTGCCCTGCCCCTGCCAGTGTGACCACACACAATGCATTCAAGATCAAGCCGCACCGGGGATGCCATTTTGAAGACTGCACCATTCTGCCCCCACAGGCATGATCTCACACACATGGTGCATGTGAGGCAGTGGGTCATAGCAGTATGCTCTTCAAAATGCTCTTCAAAACCCTGCCCTATGTTGGACAGAACCTCCTCTGGTTTTGTCTCAGTACCAGCTGGGGGACAAACCTTAGAAAAGTAGGACTGTCAGGAATGGCCTGCCTTCCTCCAGCAGTGGCCAATGTCAGCCAGACAAAAACTGGTCCAAAATGCCCCTGATGTGAAATTCTGCCCTGTGCAGAAAGCCAACACAAGGCTAGCCCTATTTTTGCTTTCCTGACCCCTGCAATGATCAGTTTACCTCCCGAATCAAGACTTTTGTGAGCTGTCTTCACTGTGAAAAAAGGTGTGTTCTTAACTTGTAAGCTAATATGTGGCAATTAACATGAGGTAAAATACTAGTGAAGACCAGGAAAAATAGTGTGTTTGTTTGCTAACAAGTGGTGACTAACATGAGGCAAAATCCTAATGAAGACAAGGCAGTTTGTAGCTTTAATAAGAGTTAGTAGGATGAGCTAAAGGCTTTGAGGAAACCTTAGGTTTATCATGACTTGTTAACTTGTGTTAAAACTACAACTACATCTTACCTAGGATTTTACCTCATATTAGTTACCACTTGTTAGCAAACACAAGTTAAGAACACTCCTTTTTGGCCTACTGAAGATGCACCCTTGTACTGCTTAACTACAGATGGTGGTGGTGGTCCTAAAATCAACCACCTCTCTTTTTTTTTTTTTTTAAATCCTATGGCTATAATATGATGGATTTTTGAAATCTGTATAATGCATGTAGCAAATTGTAAGCAAACTGTCCCATCAGAAGATTATCTGGAATTCGAGTTCTACTGTCATAAATTAAATGTTGAGGAAAATACACTTAGAAGAAAGCAAGTGAAATTAAAATCATGAAATACAACAGACAGCATTTTTTGTATGGTTGTTTGGTATTTTGAATTTAATGTAGCATTAATGCCCCCTGCTGATAAGCCTCAAAAGAACTGCTTTAGATTTAAGTAGAAACACAGATACATGAGCTCAAGTATTTAATAATATTTTGCACTAATATCATTCTTGAACTGAAAGAAAAAATCCAATATACTTTCCTCAAAACTGGTTTCAGTTTAAATAATAAAATTTAATTTTATGCCCCTCCATAGCAAAAGGCCTCTGTGCCTTGACAACAAAACAAAACCCCTAAAACAATCACTATCACAAATAAGCCCTTTTCTGGTGATTGTTTGGTAATAAGAGCAAGTTGACATAACATGGCTTGCTTGGAGCTAAATCTAATTCATAAGAGAAAAATATAACCGCAACAATAAAAAAAAGAAACCACTAACAATATTTTTAAAGCAAATTATTAAGCAGACCAAAAATGAAAAGCATCTTGCTTAAATCTAGAGACTGCAAAATGTTGAACAGATGTATTGCCATTCAGGTTCAGTCTGTAGAGAGCTAAATAATAAATCTTTTCACTGTATTCAGCATTATCTATTGCTAGCAAAAGAAAAGAGATCATTAATATAGATTTTATATAGTTTCTGTTGAAAATGTCGATGCAGATATTAAGTGCTTCAATAAAAGATCCAGGGATTTCATGTGTTTGACGGCTGAATTTATCTAGGAGAAAACTTAATTCCTGCAATACGTTTTTTATAGTGACAATTACACCGGTACACTTCTTCCAGCTAGCACCAATACTGATGGCCCTGCACCCGATCTGTTTGTGATGTATAACAGCCTCTGCATGAAACTCAGGGTGGGGTGGAGGAACCTCCAGTGCAGGTGCACCTAGGCTGGATTGCTTGGAGATAATAAGCTTGTAGGGGGTCCACTCTGTAAATGTTCCCCCTCTGCCTCTGATTCCATGCAGCCCCCTCTGCAGGGTTTAGGGATCCATGTGTAGGGGGAGGCTGCAGACCCACCAGGATCCGTGGGGTTTGCGGTCAGAACTGCTGGGGTCAAACCTTCCCTCCCACCTGTAGAATGATTGGGAGAAACCTGCTATGAGGGGCTTCTACCTGCCATCTTGTGCCAGGCCTCCTTCCACACCAATCTTCACAAAAAGGTTTGACTCAGGTCCTTGATACATACAAGTTCTGTAGGGAAACTGGATGTCTCCACGTTCAGTGCTATCCCTCCAACCCCTTTCACCAGCACTAAATTGACTCCAATTTGATTGGGGGAGGAGATTCTGAAAGAGAGAGGCACAGGGGAGAGGACTGTGATGACCCATACGACATCAGTGTTAAGGGGTTATGAGTCCGCGCTGGCAATACAGAGGGATAATCTGCAATGACCAATAGGATGCGAACAGCATTAGCTGGGGCAGGGGAGCCTCGGGGAGTCAAGAACATCAAGGTTTGGCTCAGATTCTGCTCTGCTATTAAACTCAGTTGTGCTGCATTGGTGGAAATGAGAGGAGGGTTTGGCCCTTGATATTGGAAGGCAAGACCAAATACAGAGCTTTTCAGAATGATGCTGCACCTCATGGTAAAGGGCTGTGCTCGTCTCTGGGGTCCAGACATATGGAATGTTACAGGAACAAACACAGGAATGTTAAACAGCAGCTGTAATACACCACGCCACCAACACTGGTGTCAGGGTCATCAGTGGAATGGGTGAGTGGCTCAGGGATAATAGAAGAAATGAACCTGGCTTTCTTCCTTCTGCGAATCGTTCGATGCTCGTTTAAAACAAGGAGCAATTCACTTGGGTACTGCAGCCTACCACAGTTGTGGCATACTCAGTAGCCGCCTAGGTCCTTGGCGTCCACTTTATTTTAACTGCACGTGGTCTGCAGAATTTACGTACTCGTACACGTTCTGCAATACCTAACAGCGCTCTCATTGGTAATGTGTGCCGTGCAGATGACGTAAAGCATAGCACTGGTGAATCCCAGCAATAGTTTGGCCACTGGAATTTCAACTCTTGAAAATAGAATTTGAAGCAGATCAAATCTTACCCTGTGATTCCTAATGTTTAGGGTCCTACCAAATTCATGGCCATGAAAAATGCATCACAGACCATGAAATCCGGGCTCCCCTCGTGAAATCTGGTGTTTCATGTGCTTTTACCCTGTACTATACAAGTATCAGGGGGTAGCCGTGTTAGTCTGTATCCACAAAAATAACAAGGAGTCCGGTGGCACCTTAAAGACTAACAGATTTATTTGGGCATAAGCTTTCGTGGGTAAAAACCCTCACTTCTTCAGATGCAACATACTGTACAGATTTCACGGGGGAGACCAGCGTTTCTCAAATTGGGGGTCCTGACCCAAAAGGAAGTTGCCGGGGGATCAGAAGGTTATTTTAGGGGGGGTTGTGGTATTGCCACCCTTACTTCTGCGTAGCCTTCAGAGCTGGGCAGCCAGAGAGTAGTGGCTGTTGACAAGGCGCCCAACTCTGAAGGCAGCGCCCCGCCAGCAGCAGCGCAGAAATAAGGATGGCATGGTATGGTAGGGTTACCATATTTAAAAAATAAAAAAAGAGGACACTCCACGGGCCCTGGCCCCGCCCCTTTCCCACCCCCGGCCCCGCCCCAACTCTGCCCCTTCCCCAAAGTCCCCGCCCTAATTCCCCCTCCTTCCTCCCAGCCACACGAAAAGGGCTGCCCGAGCGCTACCAGCTTCACGGTTTGCCGGGCAGCCTCCAGACCCTGCGCCCCTGGCCGGCGCTTCCCCAGCGCAGCTGGAGCCCAGGAGGGGAAGCGCCCAGCCGGGGGCGCAGGGTCTGGCGGCTGCCCGGCAAACCATGAAGCCGGTAGTGCTCGGGCTTCAGGCAGCCCCTATGCCTCCGGACCCTGCGCCCCCCGGCTGGGCACTTCCCCTCCCGGGGTCCAGCTGCTCTGCTCCTCCCCTGACTCTTCAGCTCTGTTTAAGAGCCGAGCTGCCCGAGCGCTCCGGCTTTGGGCAGCCCCCTTGCCTCCGGACCTCAGCCGCCGGCCGGGCACTTCCCCTCCCAGGCTCCAGCTGCTCTGTTCCTCCCCTGACTCAGACTTCGGCTCTGTTTAAGAGCCAAGCTGCCCGAGCCAGTGCTAACGGCTTCGGGCAGCCCCCTTGCCTCCGGACCATGCGCCGCCGGAGCAGAGCAGCTGGAGCCCGGGAAGGGAAGTGCCCGGCCGGTGGCTGGGGTCCGGAGGCAAGGGGGCTGCCCAAAGCCGGAGCGCTCGGGCAGCTTGGCTCTTAAACAGAGCCGAAGTCTGAGTCAGGGGAGGAGCAGAGCAGCTGCGGGAGAGGAAGTGCCTGGCCGGTATTTTTCCCGAACATGTTCGGTTTTTTGGCAGTTCCCCCCGGACGGGGGTTTGATTGCTGAAAAGCCGGACATGTCCGGGAAAAACCGGACGTATGGTAACCCTAGGTATGGTATTGCCACCCTTCTGCACTGCTGCCTTCAGAGCTGGGCGGTCGGAGAGTGGCAGCTGCTGACTGAGGACTCACTTCTGCAGGCAGCAGCGCAGAAGTAGGAGTGGCAATGCCATACCACCCCGTCCTTACTTCTGTGCTGCGGCTGGCAGCAGCTCTGCCTTCAGAGCTGGGCTCTCAGCCAACAGCCGCCACTCTCCAGCTGCCCAGCTCTGAAGGCAGTGCTGCCGCCCGCAGCAGCGCAGAAGTGGGCGTAGCAGTACCGCAACCTCCCTACAATAACCTTGCGACCCCTCCTCCCCACCCCGCCCCACACACACAACTCCTTTTTGGGTCAGGACCCCTACATTACAACACCTCGAAATTTCAGATTTAAATAGCTGAAATAATTAAATTTATGGTTTTTAAAATCTTATGACCATGAAATGGACCAAAATGGACTGTGAATTTGGTAGGGTCCTACTAATGTTCCTATAGGTCATCTTGTGTGATCTTAGGATACATATAAAACTCCTTCATTTCTTTACCCTCGCAGAGTTTACCTGTGCAACCTGGATCTGCTGGACTTGACAGTTGTGTTCTGAATTTTACTGAAGGCAAGAATCAAGCAACTTTATTTAACACTATTGGTGTACATTCATCTTAACTGATACGATTGTTTGCTTTAGGTCTTCCAGGGATTTTCACTCCTTGAGTCTGAAAAGGGTGTCATTCTCAGCATTTTCCACTAGAGGCTGGTCTGACTCTCTGGTTTTTCTTATTTCAAACCTTCTAGTGTTTTTTCAATGTGATGTGAGTGACACTAGTATTTATTTAGTGGTGGGCAGGAACCAGAACTGTCAGATGAGGGTTTTGTGCTACATAGCTACAACAGGTTAGAGCGTCACAGCTGGATATATCAGTGTATGGGTTAATAGTGTCCTGGCCTTCTCACTAGATGATCATTCAACCCTGAGCGCAGGCAATGTGGAAGATTGCCTATGGAATGAACCCTCTCTAGTACTTAATTCATGGACTATGCCTAGGGCAGTTCCTGCCATTGAGTCTGACCTGCAGCGGAGCAGCCCCTGATGGGCGAATCCCAACTTTTGACTAGCACCAACAAAATCCCATGCATAGAGTGGTCTCCTTTGTATGTATGATGCCAGCAAAGCTCAGTTGTTCAGCGGGGTGACTCAGACCCGAACGTGTCAGCTCTGCTCTCAGCATTCCAGTTGTTATCATTGACTCTTGTTAATTGACAACTCATCCTGAATGCAGAGAATTGATTTGTTTCAGCCAGGCACCGAACAGATTGCCATGGAAAAACCTGCAATAGCTCACTGGCGGATGGGTATTTCCCACACCAGCATCATGGGCACTGTGAGCTTTTGCAAGTGCTGTGGGTATCAAAATATGAAGACAGAGGAGACCCGTTTGGTAACGGGCAGTGCAGGGGACAGGCACATTCTGTAACCTTAAAACATCTGTTTTGTCAAAGGGAGAAGACTGCGAGACATTGCTCATTAGTGTCCCAGCATCATCACCTACAGGTCAGTGTACAGGGATTGAACTGGGGACCTCCAGAATGAAAAGTCTGAGTCTCTAGCTGTAGAGTTGTACCAGACCCACGTACTCTGTGGACTGGGCACAGAAGGAGGTGGAACCTACACTGACCAATGGGGTACACTATGGTTCAGGGCAACATAGAGGTTAGAAACTACCATGTGCATGTATGTACAGCACCTTGCACAACGGGGCCCTGATTAGGACCTCTAGGCACTCCTAGCACAAATAGCAACTAGTAAAAAGGAAAGACTTATTGGGTCATTTAGTAGGAGCGTTCTCAAACTATGTGATCTGGCCAATGTCTTGGTGGGGCCTTGAACTTTGTTTTAGTATTACAATTTATTGATTTACCACCTTGACAATAAGAAAATGGAAGTGGCTGTCTGCGATTCCTGGGGTGCTTGTCCCAGTTTCTGCTACAGACCCTCTTGCTGCATGGTAGCAACGGCTGAGCAGAGTTTTCCCACAGTCCCTTCTCCTCACCAGTGGGATGGTTGTGATGCCCCTCCACTCTTAACGCCCCCCTGCAGGTGCCCAGCCAGATGCAGCAGGGCCTTGTGGGTAGGGAAAGGGGCCAAAAGGAGGGACTGGGGCCTAATGAGGAGGTAAAGCTGAAGTGACCAAATGGGGAAGTAGACTGGAGGGAACAGAGGTTCAAGGGGAAACAAGCTGGGGAGTCAGGGGCTTCCCTTGAGCCCTTGCAGCCTGATCTGTTCTCCCGCGAGTGCCTGTTCCCCTAGTGGGGATCACGCCACAGTTTCATTACAGGGTGATCTTTCCACCCCTGTAAAAGCTCTGCTCAGAGAACCCAGCTCACCCCTCCCATTGAGCCCGTCTTCAGTGGCACCATTTGGCACAGAGTGGGCCTGGTTCTCCATTGCCCTGCATCTTGCATTGTCCATTTACACTTGTGCCAAGGGGACATAAGGGCTGAGAGTACAGCACTGCACCAAATGACTGCACAGGGCTGAAAGACGGCACACGGGTGGTGCCAAACAGTGTCGAATCAGGCCGCTTGTTCCATGTTTCAAACACCTGTTCTGGATCTCCTTTCCTTAGCGTGACACATCACGTACTGGATATCTGCATTTGGAAGCCATGGCTTCCATTAAATGTCATTCCTTCCCATCGTGGCTTTCAACAGAGGGTAGTGTCTGGTAAATTTTAATACATTCCACTCAGGCTTTCATTGTAAAGGTGCAGCTGATAAACCATTGAAACGTAGGGCTGGAAGCAGGGCCGGCTCCAGGCACCAGCTGAGCAAGCTGGTGCTTGGGGCGGCAGATTGTTGAAGGCGGCATGCCGCCCAATCCTAGGGCGGCACGGCCGCTTTTTTTTGTTTTGTTTTGTTCTTGTTCCGCTCCGGCCGCCCTGTAGGGGGCGGCGGCGCAGAGAACCAGAGCACCCTGCAGGGCAGTCCTCTTCCTTCCCTCCCCGCCGACCGGAGCGGAGCCCTCGCGGCAGGCGGCGGCGCAGCGGGAGGGGCCGTGTGGCAGTGCCCCCGCTGTAGCCCTGGCTGCCCCCTTCTCTCTCACTCCCGCCCGCTCCCTCCCCCCCCCCCCCAGCCGGTCCCCCTGCACCCGCTTTGCCGTTCTGGCCACCCCGTTTTTTTTGTTTGTTTGGTTGGTTGGTTGGTTGGTTGGTTTTTTGCTTGGGGCGGCCAAAAAGCCAGAGCCGGCCCTGGCTGGAAGGGACCATGAGAGGTCAGCTAGTCCTAGCCCCCTGCACTGAGGCAGGACCAAGTAAGCCCAGACCGCCCCTGGCAGGTGGTTGTCCATCCTATTCTTAAAACCCCCCAGTGACGGGGATTCCACAACTTCCCTAGGTAAATGAGGATGGCTATTAACCATGGATACTAGAAATAAAAAGCGATGTTGAGCCTGAGGGCACGTCTACACCGGCGCAGCTGCACTGCTGTAGCGCTTTAGTGAAGATGCTCTATGCTGGCAGGAGAGAGCTCTCCTGTTGGTGTCTTGAGAGACGGTAGCTATGTTGGCGGGGGACGCTCTCTTGCCAGCATAGCGCTGTCTGCATGGGGGGTGAGGTCAGTAGAACTACGTCGCTCAACGGGGTGGATTTTTCACACCCTCGAGTGATGTGGTTATGTCGATCTAGGGCTGTAGTATAAACCAGGCCTCATTCTCCACTTCTTTGTATGTAATGTTGTCACGAGTCCAAACGGGGTGCAAGAGGCTCCCAGATTACACCGGTCGTGTTTTATACCTACTCAGCATTCACTTTGCACTGCTGTAAATGCCTACACAGGGGGCCAGATTCTCATGTACAGCGCAAAGGAGCCTTCAAGTGGGTGTATATCATGCTCCATTTTAAGATTGCTTTACACTGCCACTGTAAAGAGGACTTAGTGCAAATCCTACAGTGTATAGAACCCTGCAGCCCTTCCTGCCACCCACCCACCCACCCACCCATACTGAGCTCCAGAATAACCAGTATCCTCAAGACACAAGAAGCAGCTGCTTTTTAGGAAGTTGTTTTCAGTCTCCACATTATTGTGAGCTTCCATCAAAGGTTTTAATTGCACGTGTGTGAGGAGGTGGGGAAATAAAAAGAAAGGAAAGTGCACTGAGCTGCGGTCAGGGGCCTTTGTTCCAGCAGAGCTATAATGAAATGTCTCTACACATACTGCTTCCAGCTTTCACAGGACAGGGGAGCATCACCCGATGGACTTGAAACAAGACAGTTTACCTCTGCTTTGAACAGGAAGCTCTCTCAGCAGTCAGGGTGCTGGGGCAGAGGTGGAAAAGGGAGGAGGGACTGCTGCTGAGGTCAGCTGCACTCAAGACAAAGATGATATCTGGCTTCAGTGGGCTTGGGCGGGGTTGCTTGCTGTCCTGATTTTCACAGGGCAGTGCCAGCTGATGTGCTCACGTTTGTCATGGCAAGACATCTTGCCCCGAGCTCTGTTCCCAAGTGGCAAGTCTACGTGACCTCCACGGCTGGTATTGGAAATACGGTCTTGGTAGGAAAGCCCCAGATTGACATACATATTGTAGCAGGAAAAGATGAAGTTAGGGATAACAGAATCGAATGTAATACTTACCCCAAAGTCAGGCCAGTGGGGCCCCATGTTCATTTCTGTATTAAAAGTCTGCAGCAGGAAATTGTCAGTGACTTAGTGAAGTTTGATACTCAGTTGTTTGGGGTTACTTCTGTGCCTAGATCTGTGGGGGACGAACTAGGCCATTATTAGGCTACTCTATTTTCACAGTTCCTTCCCTGACAGCATGTGCCCCTGACTGTTGTCACTCTTCCTAGAACTGTCTCTCCAGGTAATATCCAGAGAACCTATTCCTGCTTCTGTCTTGGGTGGCTGTGTCTAGTATCACTAGCCTCAATCCCCAGCACTTGCTTATTTGGGATGCTGCAAGCCACTAGGAGATTTTTTACATACTAAAATTTAAGGATTGTGGCTAGTGATTGAAAAATTGCAATGTTTAGATTCCAGCTGTTATATTTAAGATTTTACAAACTTCCATCGAACTACGCACAAATCACCTGTTCCACCTTGACTTCAGGATACCAGCAGCAGATCCAGATACCTCTTCCGGTGATGCTAGGAGCCTGGTTGTTGTTTGTTGTAAGGCCTGGTCTACACTGAGATTTTATACCAGTACAACCATTTTGGCTAGGAGTGTGATTTTTTTTTAAATCAATATAGTTACACAACTACAACCCCCAATGTGGACACTCTTATACTGGTATAAAGGTGCCTTACTTCAATATATTAGAGAGACAAGGTGGGTCAGGTAATATCTGAAACCAGTATAGTTTATTCCCCTTCCCATACCAGGGCCGCCCGGAGGGGAGGGGGCAAGTGGGGCAATTTGCCCCGGGCCCCACAGGGGCCCCCACGAGTATGTCGGAAGCTCCTGGGAGAGGGGGTAGTGGCATAGTAAGGGGCCGGGCACCCCCCCCCCCCGACCACATCCCCCACAGCCCTGACCCCCAGCTCCAAGCCCAGCCCCTCTGAGCCGGAAACCCCCTGACCCCATCCCCCCCACAGCCCTGACCCCCAGCTCCTAGCCCAGTCCCTCTGAGCCGGGCACCCCCCCCGACCCCATCCCCCCCACAGCCCTGACCCCAGCTCCGAGCCCAACCCCTCTGAGCCGGAAACCCCCTGACCCCATCCCCCCCACAGCCCTGACCCCCAGCCCCTCTGAGCCCAGCCCCTCTAAGCCAGACACCCCCCAGTCCCATCCCCCCCATAGCCCTGACCCCAGCTCCGAGCCCAGCCCCTCTGAGCCAGACACCCTTCTGACCCCATCTCCCCACATCCCTGAGCCCAGCCCCTGTGAGCTGGGCACCCCCGAACCCAGAGCCCAGCTCCCCACCCAGCCCTGGGCAACAGCAGCACCACCCCCAGGCAGCGACAGCCCATTGGTACCAACCATCAACATCACCCAGCGACAGCCCATTATGTAATTGCAAATGTATACATACCATTACAGCTTTTAATGTTTTTAAATAATCTATTTAGTGTATTTTCAAATTATTACAAATTAATTTTTGAATGTATTTCACTAGTTATTTTTTACATTTCCAAATACATGTTACTATAGTATTGCAACTTTTTTTTATGGACGGGGCCCCCGAAATTGCTTTGCCCCAGGCCCCCTGAATCCTCTGGGCAGCCCTGTCCCATACAGAAATAAGATCTACTAGTGAAAGCACTTTTATACCAGTATAACGGTGTCTGCAGTAGGGGTTGTACTGGTGTAACTATACCAGTATAGGTGAGCCATGAGGATCCTTTACATTCCTCTGGCAGTGAAGAGGACATTCAGAATGGATAGAAAATCTTTAAGATCCCTTTACACTGACAAAATGCTATAAAGGGGCATTAGTGTTCCTGGAAATGAGAATCAGATGCTATGTTTTTAACCTTGTGACGAAGTGTGTGTATTTTCAGATGCTTTAGGATCTTGTAGCATTCTCAGAAACTTCCTTTTACTGTAACAGATGTCTTGAGAAGGCACCAAGGGCCTATTTTGGCAGAGGGGGTCTGCTTCCGTCTTTATAAGCCATTCTTCTTCCTAATTTAATTATTACAGTAAAATGGTAAAATACAATTAATTCTTGGAATAGACTCCTAGTGAGCTCCAGGGAGACCACTCTGATTCTTACACAGCTCCAACGTCAAAAGAGCGCCTCTGCTAGTAACAGCTCCCCAGCATCCATGTGGCTTTCCAGCCTGTGTCACATTGCTGATTAGAGTTGAAACGTCTTGTAGCAAAGCCGTTTTCTTGAACTGAATGCTTTCAGAGCAGATCATGACTTGTGCTCGCCACAGCCGCTTAAGAATGCTCCATCTCGGAAATCAGGTTGCAAAGTCAGCTACCTTGGATGCAGAGTAGAAAACGCTGTGCTTAGGGATGTGAGGCAATGTTTAAATATATATATGCAGGCTTTTATGTATGTTCTGATATTATTTAAAAATATGTATTGTGCATATTAAGGCCACTCATTTAGAATCATTTCTTTAGTGCACAGAAACAGAGTCCAGGTTATTTTTCCTCCTCACTGCAAGTGAATTATTAATTGTATAAGCAGGCCTCTCGCTTCCTCTCTGTAGTGTCTGGACTTCATTGTTGGTATAACGTTTTTCACCTATGACAAAGATTGCTCACTGCATCGAATCGCTCCCCAACCGTGCAAGGTTACAGAGAGGGCCAAATCCTTCCTGCCTTTCTCGTGCAAATCTTCCATGGACTTCAGCTGGAGATTGCACGAGCAAGATGAGCAGGAAGTGACCCCCTGCTGTGTATATGTTCTTCCCCTGTTCTGTGCGCTTGGATGTACTGTAGACCTATCAAGATGAGCCATTCTCCCAAAGAATGTCATTCATGATTAAATGGAATAGAACAGATGCTTAAGCAACTGCTCTATAGGCCTAGTCTTGTGCCGATTCCCAAGGAATTTAAATGATTAAGTTGCATTAAGATGCAACGTTAATGGGAGCTACAGATCTAATATCCTCACACCTCAATGGGAGAATAGACTTTGTAGCAGTTAGAAACATAGAATTGTAGGACTGGAAGGCATCTCAAGGGTCAGCTAGTCCAGTCCCCTGCACTTAAGGCAGGACTAAGTATTATCTAGACCATCCCTGACAGGTGTTTGTCTAACCTGCTCTTAAAAATCTCCAGTGACAAATCGTAGAATCATAGAATATCAGGGTTGGAAGAGACCTCAGGAGGAGCAGGGCCAATCCCCAACTAAATCATCCCAGCCAGGGCTTTGGCAAGCCTGACCTTAAAAACCTCTAAGGAAGGAGATTCCACCACCTCCCTAGGCAGGGCCGGCTCCAGGCACCAGCCCACCAAGCTTGTGCTTGGGGCGGCACCTGGAGGGGGGCGGCGCGGTGCTCCGGCCCCCGGGGAGAGTGGGGCCACGGCCGGGCTCGCCGCCCTCCCCCCAGCGCTCTGGCCGCCCTCCCCCCCGGCGCCCTCCCCCCAGCTGCCGGGGGGAGAGCATCGAGCCCTGGCTGGGGCTCGCCGCCCTCTCGCCGCCCTGCCCCCTGCGCTCTGGCCGCCGGGGGGAGAGCGGAGCCCCCGCTGGGGCTCCGGCTGCCCTCCCCCGCCCCGCGGGGGGGGGGGGGCAGCCGGCGGCTTTTTTGCCTGGGGTGGCAAAAAAGCCAGAGCCGGCCCTGTCCCTAGGGAACCCATTCCAGTGCTTCACCACCCTCCTAGTGAAATAGCGTTTCCTAATATCCAACCTAATCCTCCCCCACTGCAATTTGAGACCGTTAGTCCTTGTTCTGTCATCTGCTACCACTGAGAATAATCTAGATCCCTCCTCTTTGGAACCCCCTTTCAGGTAGTTGAAAGCAGCTATCAAATCCCCCCTTATTCTTCTCTTCTGCAGACTAAACAATCCCAGTTCCCTCAGCCTGTCCTCATAAGTCATGTGCTTCAGCCCCCTAATCGTTGTTGCCCTCCGCTGGATTCCCTCCAATTTTTCCACATCCTTCTTGTAGTGTGGGGCCCAAAACTGGACATAGTACTCCAGCTGAGGCCTCACCAATGCCGAATAGAGGGGAATGATCACGTCCCTTGATCTGCTGACAATGCCCCTACTTATACAGCCCAAAATGCTGTTAGACTTCTTGACAACAAGGGCACCCTGTTGACTTGTATCCAGCTTTTTGTCCACTGTAACCCCTAGGTCCTTTTCTGCAGAACTGAAGATTCCACAACCTCCCTGGATCAGCATCTGGATTGGATGGACTTGTAATTATCATGTTGTCTCAATCTTTTTCATTATCCGTGTTTTTGGAACGTGTTCCTTCCTACCGGTCAACCTCCAGAATATTGAAATTCAGGCTGTCTTTAGAAAGTTAGATTTAGACTCATTTAAGGCCAGAAGGGAACATTAAATCATCTAGTCTGACTTCCTGCAAAACACAGGGCTGAGAATATTCATCTCCTCTGGGGCGAATTAAGACAGGATTTGAATCTACCACCACATGCACACACAGAGATGATGCTTTTTGCTGCTCCACTGCATTTATTGTGTGGAGATGAGGAGGGCGCACTATACATGCGCTGTATGGCAAGATGTCCTCAGGTTGCACTACAGTTTGCATTAGTTTTAACTGTTGCCAAGATGCCCATATGCCAGGGCAATTAGCTCTTGTATAGCTAAATTCATACAGTATTATTATGCACTGTTGAATGGTTCCCACTGCCACCTTCTGGACAACATCCAAACTGCTTCCCTGTGCATGTTAAGACACTGCTGCTAAGAGTTAAATGAGGCTCTCCATTAGCACAAAGAGTAGGGCTCTCTTACGGTGACCAGATAGCAAGTGTGAAAAATCGGGACAGAAGGTGGGGGGTAATAGGAGCCTATATAAGAAAAAGCCCCAAATATTGGGACTATCCTATAAAATCGGGACATCTGATCATCCTAGGCTCTCATCTTTTTGGAGCAGATGATGTGAGTCCCATCCTTGGTGTCCTAGCTGGCCATGGCTGCAGCCCACTGATGCCATGAATTTCCTAGATGACAATGGGCTTATTCCACTACAAGTAAACTTGTACTACTTACAAGCACGGGCTCAGTCCCATTTTTTCATACCGTGTCCCAGGAAATTCTTTAGGATGCTTGAAATGACGTAGGGTGAAATCCTTGTCCCATTGAAGTCGGTGACACAGCTCCCACTGGCTTCAATAGGGACAGTTTTTTGCCCCAGGTTTATTTTATTAACAAAAACATTTAATTATTTTTTGACAAGTAGGAAATGTTTCTTCAAGAGACATGGATGCACTGCCTCGAACTTGCTCTGTATTTACTAGGAACAAAGAGTCCACTGGAATATGAGAACAGTATGATGAACAGTGTTTTGGGTGACAAGGAACGTCAAACGAGTGTGGGTGCTATCAAAGCTGTTCCTTTGCTCAAAGTGACCGTTAATGACACTTCTTTGGTGTTTCATGATGAGCTCATTGAGACAATCAGGGTATGTCTCTACTGAAGCTGGGTGAACATACCTGCGGAAGCTCAATCAGAGGCCCCAATCACTTACACAGCATGTTGTATCTTTACCTCCGAATGTGAAACACGTGACTCTGAAGTTGAATTAGAAATAGATCATTTAGGCCAATACGTTAGTGTAAATTATATTCTATACTACTTTTAGCCTGTGCAGTTTTAAATGACTCAAACACTCTCAATGTCAAAGATTCTTTCGGCATAACATCTCCTAGTTATGGCCTTTCCTACCCATCCACACAGCTAAAACTCTTGTCCAGGCTCTCATCATCCTTCATCTTGATTTCTGCAACATCCTTCTCTCTGGCCTTGTCAAATGCAACCTTGCCCCACTCATCTCCATTCAGAATACTGCTGCACAGATCACAGCCTGCGCTTTGACCATGTCATCCCCTCTTTGAATCCCTCCACCAGCTCTCTCTTCTTTATCACATCAAACATAAGCTGCTTGTCTTCACTTTCATGGCCCTTCATGACCTATCCACACCAAACCAGTCCTGTCTCGTTCGCTGTCAGGATGTTGACTTCTGCCTCCGATCGGCCCATGATGCCACCCTCCATCATCCACTTGTTAAATTTCAAACAAGCCCCTTTGTGCTCTCTCCCATCCTGCCCCTCACACTGGCATATCGTGCTGACCAGTATTGTCTCATTGTTTTCTTGATTAGGATAACATGAGTACTGTATTGACTTCTGCACCCGTACAGAGCCCTGTTGATTGCATTGGGGCTTCACATGGGTGAAGGAATCTACCTGTGTATATGAGCTTGCAAGACTGGGGCCTAAATTAGTTGCTGTTTCTAAAGCTTGGCATCAGAACTGTACGGACTGCCACTGTACTGTACAAGAATGTAGTTCAAACACAAAACTGTCTCATGTTTTGTAGTCTTGTAAATCACCCGATTATGTTGTGGGCCACGATAATTGGCAATACAATTACTAGGCGATTAAGTCTTATTGGGTATTAATTCTTTCCAGTAGAGAAAACAATAATGCACAATGACCATACTAGGCTTAGTCGTGTAATAGCTGTAAATCTAATTAATAAGCTTGAAACAAGGGTGGATTGTAACTTTCCACTACAGCCCACGCTGTGTTTGCATGTGAGGGAAGGAGCGCATGGGGCGTGTTCCTGAGAGAGCTCTCCATGGTACTTGCACATTCTCCATTACCACAGAATCTGAGGGTATGTCTACAGTGCAGTTAAAACCCTGTGGCTGGTCCGTGCCAGCTGACTCAGGCTCGTGGGGCGAAAGCTGCAAGGTGGGAGGATCCCAGAGCTCGGGCTGCAGCCCAAGCTCAAACGTCTGCACTGCAATTAAATAGCCCCACAGCCCGAGTCCAGCGAGCCGAGTTAGCTGGCACAGGCCAGCCGCAAGGGTCTAATTGCAGAGTAGACGTACCCTTAGTGCCTCACAATCTTTAATGTATTTATCCCCGCAAACATCCCCGTCAAGCAAGGCAATGCTATTATCCCAGAGAAGTGAGAGACAGAGAGACGTGCGTACATGTACACTTCGAGCTGCGGGGGGGCGGTAATTCCCAGCTCAGAGATATTCCCATGCTAGCTCTGACTGAGCTCGCACACTAAAAATAGAGTGTAGGTGGAAAGGGCAGGAAGGGCTGGCCATTCCAAGTATATGCTGTGTGTGACGGGTTCAGTCAGAGACCCTCTTGGGACTGTCACCTGATGTGCTGAAATTACCTCTGAGCCCGTTTTCCCTGCCAGCTTGGGACTCCAGAACCCTACCTTGTTGAGCCAGACACGTTAGCCTGCTGCAACACAGACCCAGGGTCTGGTCCATGCCCCCAAAGTTGCAGATTTAACTGAAAACAGCTCAGCAGGTTACCTGTCCCCAGCACCCAGACACCCAGTTCCCAATGGGATCCAAACCCCAAATAAATCCGTTCTACTCTGTATACACCTTATACAGGGTACATTCATAAATTGTCCGCCCTCTATAACACTGATAGAGAGATATACACAGCTGTTTGCTCCCCCAGGTATTAAGCACTTACTCTGGATTTATTAATAAACAAAAGTGATTTTATTAAGTATAAAATGTAGGCTTTAAGTGGTTTCAAGTAATAACTGACAGAACAAAGTAAGTCACCAAGCAAAATAAAGCAAAAACATGCAAGTCTAAGCCTAATACATTAAGAAACTGATTACAGATAATATCTCACCCTCAGAGATGTTCCAATAAAAAGCAACAGAGGGTCCTGCAAGTGCTTGCATCTGAAGAAGTGAGGTTCTTACCCACGAAAGCTTATGCTCCCAATACTTCTGTTAGTCTCAAAGGTGCCACAGGACCCTCTGTTGCTTTTTACAGATTCGGACTAACACGGCTACCCCTCTGATACTTTTCACAGACTAGACTCCTTCCTAGTCTGGGCCCAATCCTTTCCCCTGGTACAGTCCTTGTTAGTTCCAGCAGGCATCTTAGATGGAAACTAGGGGTTTTCTCATGACTGGCACCTCCCTTTGTTCTGTTCTACTCCCTTTTATATCTTTGGCACAAGGTGGGAATCTTTTGTCTATGCTTGTCCCAACCCCCGCTTCATCAATGGAAAAGTACAAGGATTAAGATGGATTCCAATATCATGTGAAATGGTCATGTGTCACTGTAAGACCCCTAGTCTCCATTCTTCCTGGGTTGACCCACACATACACAGGAAGGCTTTCAGGTAAATAAACCATTTACAACCAATTGTCCTAGTCAATGGGAGCCATCAAGATTCTAAACCAACATTAATAGCTCACACTTAATTACAAGAGGACCTCAGAGTTATACTTCATATTTCTAGCTTCAGGTACAAGAATGATACATGCATACAAATAGGAGGAATATATTCAGTAGTTTATAACCTTTATTATGATACCTTACAAGAGAGCTTCTGCATAAAGCATATTCCAGTTACATCATATTCACGTTCATAAGCATATTTCCATAAAATGTATGGCGTGCAATGTCACACTGTGCATCTTGGAGGGGTACGTAGTCCTGCTGCTCACGCCACCCTCACCTACCCACTGTCTTTACCTGCTAGCTCAATCAGAGCTAGTGTGGGTATATCTGAGCTGGGAACTATACCCCCATCTCAAAGTGTAGACATCCCCTCAGTGACTTCATCAAAATCGCACAAGAAGCCCAGAGTGGAGCACTGAATTGAACCCAGGTTTCCTGAACTCTGGGCTGTTGCTATTATTTATTACCATACCACCTAGGAGCCCTAGACGTGGACCAGGATCCCACTGTGCTAGGTGCTGTACAAACACAGAACAGAAAAACCGTCCCTGCCCCAAAGTGTTTACAATCTAAGTACAAGACAAGAGACAACAGTCAAATAGATGGGTGAGTACAAGAAAACAATGAGACAATATTGGTCTGCATGCCAGGCAGTGGTATCAGCACGCCAGCAGCCTAAGCTTTGTCAAGCTTTTTGCAGGCATCATGGCAAACGAGTTTTAAGGAGGGCTCTGAAGGAGGATAATGAATGAGTTTTATGGATGTTTGTGTCATTCGTCCTAAGCCTGAGGGGCAGCATGGGAGAAAGCATGAAGGTTCTTGTTTGAAAATTTAACAAGCGGGTGATGGAGGCTGGTATCGTTGGCACATCGGAAGCATCAATTTATATCTCAGTAGCAAATGAGAGATGATAGGTTGTTAAGAGCCCTTAAAGTGATCACAAGCATCTGATGTTCAATCCAAGGAGAAGGGAGAGCTAGGGGAGGAATTCAAAGAAGGGGTGACATGGTCTAAGTGACAGGTTAAGAAAATGTTCTTTGCAGCTGTATTCTGAATGGCTATGACGGAGCAAGATTGCAGTTGTCAAGGAAAGATGTTGCAGGAATCAAGATGCGAGAGGATGAGAGCTTCCATCCTTCCTCTCAAGGGAATTTTGGCGGAGTCAGACAAAATTCTTTCCAGGGTTTGGGGGAAATCATGTAGAGGTGGCAACTGAGTAATTCTTGCTCTAACGTTACTAAAGACGTCACCCTTGGGCAGACATCCAGCCTGGAAAATAGCAGCATGATCAGTAAAAGTAATATACATGCAACTGAAAAAGTGACTCAAAGCCTGGACACAATCGGGCAACCTTAATTAGAGCTATTACTGCATGTGCCAGCTATAATAAAGTGTGTGTGTGTGTGTGTGTGTGTGTGTGTGTGTCCATGCGCACACATCTGTACAGAGATAGACATTTTATTTTTAAAGTGTGAGACTAATACTAGCAGCCTCCAAAGGCTCCATTCTTTCAATTAATTATCAAATTAGGGAAACACTAGACTGTGTAAAGAACGTCTGGGGGCAGCACAGTCGCATACAGTGCAAGAAGTAAACATTTACAATGGGCTTTTCTTATCCAAAGCCCATTGAAATCACTGGAAAGACTCCTATTGACTTCAGTGGGCTTGGGTACGGTCCCTAATGTACCTTAAAATAAAGACAAGGGGCTACGTTACTGGCTTTCTTTCTTTAATTAGTATTTAATTATATAGCCCAGACTCTAGTATCATGCAAGATACTTTCAGTATGGCTTTGGTGTCCATATTGAGGATGCAGTAACATTTGTCTATTTCAAGGAATCATGAAAGTTTCAATGGGAATTGGTTTCTCACATGACGCTTTACTATTAACAATATTTGAATTGTGTATTTGGAAAAAAAAATAATAACCTTTCAGTGCTCCAGGTCTTTTTTTCTTATTCCCAAATGTCCTTTAAACACCCAGAAAGCACAAGAGAATAAGGGTGGTCTTGTGGTCAAGACACTGACACGGAACTCAGGAGAACTGGATTTAATACCTGGCTCAACTACATATGACCTTGGGCAAGTCATTTAATCTCTGTCACTCTATTCCCCACCTGTAAAATAAGCATGATAACACTCCAACACATTGTTACTCTTGTCTGGTTAGCTGTGCGCCCTTTGGAACAGGACTGTCTTGTAAGGTTGGTCTAAATGCACATGTTGTACCGATGTAATGATATCAGTTTGGAAAGTTTTAGAGCAGGACAAAGGTGCTTATATAGGTAAAGCTCATGAAATAATATAAGCACCTTTATATGAGTGTCACTGTAACCAACTAAGAGCTGCACGAGTTTAAGTATCTCTTTCTAAAACAGATACAACTACATTGGTCCAAAAACTATCTACCAAAACCTGGGTAGGTATTCCTCATAGTGCATTGAGCGTAGTACTATGTGACCTTGCTCTTAATTGGTGCCCCTACATGCTATCGTAGCTATAACAACAATAATTAAGGCAGCGGATCTTTGAGGCTGATATCTTCGATAAATATTGACTTCCTTGTCAGCTATCTTTGAAATAATCCCCTCTTTGACACAGACAAAGAGAATGTCAGATTTCCATGGTTTGGTAAATAGACAGGTTATTTCTGAGGGGTGGGCTGTGGACACGGGGAAGGGGTTGTACTAGCTTTCAAGCTTGGAATCTCCATTCTGGATACCAGGCCCGAGGCTGGGATTTTCAAAGGGACTGGTTGGCTATCAATAGAAGTTAGGCAGCGTTACTCAGTAAAGCCCAGAATGGGGCAGCACATTTTAAAAGGAGAGGAGTTTGTAGATTTGGAAACCGTGGCAGTAATTTATGTGGCCTTTTATTCCATTTTGGAATGAAATTGATTAATACATTTCTTTTAAAAGTGTAGCACATTAGTACACTAAGCAAGACAAATGAAATAATGGACAGAATGTTTAAAACCCATTTTATTTGCAACGTGCAAACAGAATGGCAAGTTAGCAAATGGCAAATATTTATTAGGATGAGTCATGCTCTAATTAGTCATCTTGATATGGAGGCTAGGTTGGCATGTGTATTTTAAAGTGTGGTTTCACTTTTTAAATAACGATTATTAGAGTTAGATGGATCTTAGGGTTTTATGTGCTGTCCATCACCAAAATATCTGAGTACCTTAATAAAATTAATAGGAACAACAAAGTCTCTAGTGCACTTTGTGGAGTCTTCATATTATCATCAGATTCATTAGGTAAGCAATTTCAGACTGGATCAGTACTTAGGAGACCACCGAGTGGCTAGAGAAATTGTATTTCAGTCAGTAGATGCTCTTCGTAATGGGTCAGTCCCTAAATATGATGCTAGGGGTGCTATGCCACTGGAATGCTGCTTTTCTGAAGAGATGTAAATTGAAATCCTGATCACTTGTGGCCATTTAAAATGAAATATCTCATGGCTCCTTTCACAGAAGTAGAATGTTAATTCCAGTCTCCTGTCCTCATGCTAGGTTGGATGATGATGATTATTATTTATTTTATTTTATTTTATTTTATTTATTTGCTGCCTAAACTCCCCTTGTAGTTATCATGTATTACTCATTAAATGCTAACAGAGTGATTGGTGCTGTACAAGACCCAGGAGAAGAGGTGGTCCTTGCCCTGAGCAGATAGAGAACACAAACCAGACACAGGAAACTCTGAGGAACAGGAAGCATGCCCCTCCTTTTGCAGAACAAATGAGGGTGCAGCTTCCAACGCTGAAAGAGGATTTTGTGCAAGCTGACGATACAAGAACTGCCCATGCCAAGGCCCCGTGTTGTGCAACCCCTCTGGTTCTCTTGGCTCATTTGCTTCCTGCGGTGCCAGAGCTCAGCCACCAGCCACTGTGCTTGGAATTCCCCATTGTGCTGGATTCTGTCAGGTGGAAGGGGGAGCACTTGGGTTAATATTGACTCTATAAGTATTAAGTGGATATATGACTGGGTGGTAAGATGGACATAGAGTAGAAGACAATCCAACCCATCCCCCCCTTCTACCTACTCTCCTAGTGTCAATGCTGATTCCTAGGGCGATGGGGTATCTAGTGGGAAGAGAAAAACAATACTACAAAGCTGGCACTTCTCCCTCCTTGCCTTCTGTGCAATGCAGATCTCCCCTTGCAGATGGAGGTGAAGATCTGAACTATAGCACTGGGATTTCATCAATTCCTATCCTAGTGATCGATGTCAGCTTTCAGCAGGGTAGGGTGTCCCCAATTCATGTAGACTTAGTTCCTCTCCTAGAAGGCTGCGTTAGTGGGGCGATAAAGTGATGAGCGTCTTCGTTGTTTTCAGATCTCTGGGGAGACTTGCTCCTTTGTCAGTTATGTGGATTTCTGGCAAAGCAGATGGCTTAGCTCTCATTGGCTGCAAGGTGATTTATTGTAAAGTCTCAGATTTAAGGACTGTCACTCTGTGACACTCTGTACCTCGGGGGAACGCTCTGCACCCCCATTTTCATCCTTATAATATGATTGTGTAGTATCCAATGCAAAGTTTGTCATGTCGGGTGTCTTCGGAAGGCTCATGATGCACTGACCATTGTTGTTATAGTGATGTTATAGGTTGTAATTTCATGTATATAGTTATGAGGCTGAAAATGTGTCCTCATGGCTTAAAAGAGGCCCAGGCAAAACTCTCCAGGAGCAGAGGGGCAGATCACACCTCATCAGGGCAGGTATGGGACAAACCCAGCCCAGCCTCACAGGAACAAAAGACACTGGCCTAGGCAGCAACAAAGGATCTGTTGGACTCTCGAGTGAGTCACCCCCCTTCCTTTGGTCAGTTTGGGACTGCGATGAGGTAATGCTCACCTGACCCTGAAGAGGGGGGGCAAAGCCAAGAGGAAGAAAGAACATGATAAAAGGGAGAGACGTTTGCCATGCTCTCTCTCTTCCATCTCCATCTACAACCACCACCACCAAGCAACTGAAGCGCTGATCAAAGGGGAGAGCCTGGCTGAAGGGCAACCAGCCACCTGTGGTGAGAGGCATCGAAGTTTGTAAGGGCACTGAAAGTGTTAAGATCAGCTTAGAATGCGTTTTGCTTTCATTTCATTTGACCAAATCTGACTTGTTATGCTGTGACTTATAATCACTTAAAATCTGTCTTTTGTAGTTAATAAATTTGTTTGTTTATTCTACCTGAAGCAGTGCGTTTGGTTTGAAGTGTGTCAGACTCCCTTTGGGATAACAAGCCTGGTACATATCAATGTATTTGTTAAATTGATGAACTCATATAAGCTTGCAGCATCCAGTGGGCATAACTGGACACTTCCACAAAGAGCCGTTTACAAGATGATTGTGCATCTATCTAGCTCCTGGCCTGACCTTGAGTCTAGATGCCTCTGACATTAGAAAGTTTATTGAAAGTTAGGAAAAGTGATGATTCAGTAGGGTCATTATGACCTATGTGTTTTGTAAAAGTTAGTTATAAAAGATTAGCTAATAGAGTGTACTTTGGAGCAGTCCTCTGAAGCCATCTTGAGAGATGTTTTTCCTGATAGCCTTTCTCCGCGGTGGGTGAGCAACTGTCCACTGAGAACCTGTTGTTAATTACTCAATACCATTCCAAATGTTACGTAAATATCTGGGATGTTCTAAACCTATTGCTTATGTTTGTGTGTGCTTAAATCTAATAAACTGCAGTGTTAGACAAGAGCATGCTGACTTGCATTTAATCCTTGATCAGACAGAATCACTGAGTTCTTGTTGATTTATTCTTAACACCACCTAGAGCAAAATAGTTTAGTTGCCCCTGTTGGGGGTTCTGAAAACCCCGGTAACAACATAGCCTCTTTTTTAAAGTCTTACTCAAATAGAAGGACATTTGGTAATTAATCCTTATAATTAGGGACCTACCAAATTCATGGTCCATTTGGGTCAATTTCACAGTCATAGGATTTAAAAAATCCTAAATTTCATGATTTCAGATATTTATATCTGAAATTTCACAGTGTTGTCATTGTAGGGGTCCTGTCCCAAAAGGGAGTTGTGTGGGGGGGGGGGGGCGGGGTGTTACAAGGTTCTTGTAGAGTAATTGCAGTACTGCTACCCTTACTTCTGCGCTGCTGCTGGCAGTGGCGATGCCTTCAGAGCTGGTTGGCCAGAGAGCGGTGGCTGCTGGGCCGGGAGCCCAGTTCTGAAGGCAATGCCGCCACCAGCAGCAGCACAGAAGTAAGGATGGCATGATATGGTATTGCCACCCTTACTTCTGTGCTGCGGCCTTCAGAGCTAGGTCTTTGGTCAGCAGCCACCACTCTCTGGCCACCCACCTCTGAAGGCAGCAGCGTGGAAGTAAGGGTGGCAATACCATACCATGCCATCCTTACTTCTGTGCTGCTGCTGCTGGCGGCGGCCCTTCAGAACTGGGCTCCCGGCCCAGCAGCTACCGCTTCCAAGCCCACACAAACATAAGCAATAGGTTTAGAACATCCCAGATATTTACCTAACATCTGGAACGGTATTGAGTAATTAACAACAGGTTCTCAGTGGCCAGTTGCTCACCCACCGCGGAGAAAGGGTATCAAGAAAAACATCTCTCAAGATGGCTTCAGAGGACTGCTCCAAAGTACACTCTATTAGCTAATCTTTTATAACTAACTTTTACAAAACACATAGGGCATAATGACCCTACTGAATCATCACTTTTCCTAACTTTCAATAAACTTTTTAATATCAGAGGCATCTAGACTCAAGGTCAGGCCAGGAGCTAGATAGATGCACAAACATCTTGTAAATGGCTCTTTGTGGAAGAATTGCAAGAGGGGTATATTAAATGGCTCTTCCTATAATCTTGCAATACTATATTTTTAATCCATTGCAAAGTGACTTTAAAAAAAAAAAAGACAAATTAAGATTTGGGTTTTATTCCTGCCCTGATTTTTTTCCCTGGCTCACTACTAAGTAAGTAGCTTTGCATTCACGACACCTCTTGAAATATACGCATAGCTAATGTGCCTCCATTGTGAAAGATGATTGTAAACAGGATCCTGGATTTTGAATTTTTGTTACTCTGCACCTTGTGCAGGCATTTATGGCGGTACAAAGTGGGTGTGAAATGCCACCAGGTCAGCATGTGTTCATGGGCTACACACAGCGCAGAGTGATGAAGAATCAGGCCTGCTTTGTACTGAATGGTGCCTCTAGCGGTCCGGCTTTGGACTAGCCAGCTTTTGCTCCTGCATAGCTCTGATTGGTGGTCAATCATACAAAGGAAAAGAGCATTTTGTGGTGTCTTTAGAGTGTTCACAAGACAACATGATAACGTTAAAAAAATGATGTGCTGGATACAGGTTGTTGTACTTAATTGGTCCCATTGCAAGCTGGCAGAGAGGCCAAGCAGCGAATGGGTTTATCCCAGTGGTTCTCAAACTTTTGTACTGGTGACCTCTTTCACATAGCAAGCTTCTGAGTGTGACCCCTCCTTATAAATTAAAAACACTTTTTACATATTTAACACCATTATAAATGCAGGAGGCAAAGCGGGGTTTGGGGTGGAAGTTGACAGCTCGTGACCCACCACGTAATAGCCTTGCGACCCCCAGTTTGAGAACCCCTGGTTTATCCTCTCACTTCTGTGGCATAATCCCTCCTGGTCAGGGCTGAGGGAAGTGGGGGTCAGCAATTTGAGGAGGAGTTTACACTGCTGTGGCCCTGTCAGATCTGTTTGGGGATAAATGGAAGGCTTCAGTCTCCAGGGCTGCCAAGCCAGCATTGTTCACCAGCAATACATTATCAAACATTACAGTGAAACAAAAAATGAGACCAGGATGGATTCTGGTGCAATAAGCATGTTTGAAGGACCTGACTCAGCCCAGGGTCTATGTTGGAGCAGACCCTGAAAGGGATCCTAGTAGTACAAAAGTAGGCACAACATCTGCCGTTTGCTAGGAAAGGGAAGGGGGGGCTGTAGAAAGCGTGAAGCCCGGAGCAGAGAAGTGGTCACAGAATTTGCTGCTGGGTCTGGGAAGCAGGCTGGGTCCATTGTTCCCCTTGGCAGATTTTGGGCTCCTCCTGAATAGATTTTTAAAGTTTCCCTTCTAAGTGGCAGCTCCATGAAAAGGCAAACTCGAGATTCTGCTTTACCTGGAGAGTAGTCCCCGTTCTGGGCCACACGGGGCTTCATTGGACTAGCACGGTATATACTCTCCCCTGCCCTGGCTGAATTCCGCCGGCTTTTGGTCCCCACAACCCTTGTTCTTTCAAACGCCCCCTCCCCACCCCCCCCCACCCCACCCCCCGCCAGTATGCGCTGATTTTTAGGTTGTTGCCACCAAAGTCTGTGGTGCTGCCTGCTGTCCTGTTAGTTTGCATGGAACGTCGCTGCTGGTGACACTCGTACGCCTTTTGATAAAGTAGCCGCCAAAGTGCCAGTCCCTCTGTGAGCCATGCTGCAGACCCACTTCGATCTGAGACATTCATTAGTGTCGTTTGCCAAAAGGTTTATGTAACAGATGTTACAAAGCAGAGAGCGAGAGAGAGAGACACACACACACAGAGCAATACTGGAAGAGCTGTTGGGGTGATGGAGGGAGGATATTCCGTGGGACTAAAGTAGCTCAGAGACACAGCTGCATCTGCTAAACAGCGACTAATGTCTCTGTGTGACCATGCTGTATTTTCAGCTTGTCATCATGGCTGGGACCGTTCTGCTCGCCTACTACTTCGAGTGCACTGACACTTTCCAGGTGCATATCCAGGGTTTCTTCTGTCAGGATGGCGATTTGATGAAGCCTTACCCAGGAACGGAGGACGAGAGCTTTATTTCACCTCTGGTGCTGTATTGCGTGCTGGCTTCGACCCCGACAGCTATTGTAAGTATAAAACCACTTTCATTCTTCAATGCTGATGCAGAAAAAGAAAGAAAAAATCCCTGTAATCCCTGATTTTTCCTTTTCCCCTCTCTTCTTTTCAACGGTAGTTGATGTATGTTTCTGTTGTGGCAAAACAAAGAGAGCAGACTCATAAAATCCACATCAGTTTTCCACTGAGGTTCTGGTTAATTCTAATACTTAAAAAAAAGCAAGATGAAGCTGCCTGCAGTTTAAGAATGTACAGTAACTAGCTCACTTTAATAGTTGGCTATGAACTGCATGGTTTCCAGAGAGGCCCCAAATGCAAAGATTATGTGTTCTTGGCAATGAAATAACCGTAATAAGATTTGAATCAGATCTGAAATGATACAGCCAGGACTATTTGCTGCTATTCTGAAAGGACTGCTGAGGGCTCAGATGAGGGGGAAACTGCTCTATAACGGTTTCTAGTTATTGACAAGTGCAAATGTGCTTTATTTTTATGTGTGTCGCTCTCTCTCACACACACATAGTGAACTCTCTTCTTTACCTGTTTTTCTTTTATGATCCCACAAAACAATAAAAACAGCCCCCGTGCTAAAGCTGTTTTCAAGTTGCAGGACACCAAAAGCTCTAAACTGCTTCTTAAAGTCACTCTAACCTCAAAATATTGTGTTTCTTCTTTTTTTGCACAAAAAATAACAAATATAATTAATAGCCAGCTTTGTTAATAATCTAGCTAAATGAATGCAATTTAATTAGATATTATCCTTTTTGTGTGTCTTTTTTCCTGCAAAGTTATTAACTCGTATATGTGAATCTTTAAGACGGGTGATTGCAGAAGTGTATGTCATTAAATTTCTTGGGGTTTCTTTTTAGTCTATTGCAACTTTGGGATCGTAATTGAACTAATAGCAGACACAGACAATACAAAAAATAATCAGAAAAATAAGAGGAAGACTTTCAAAAGTGGCTAAGGGATTTAGGTGCCCAAGTCCTACTGAAAGCCAATGGGACTTTTATGTCTAATTCCCTTAGGCACTTTTGAAAATATTCCCTACTAGCAGTTGTATTTTCTGCATTAGCACTCCAAGCTCAATAGGTAATTTGACTTGGTCGAGTTCACTTAATGCTGCACCAATTTCAGGGTTTGCAAATGAAGGAGTTGCATTGAGATCAGGGAATGTTGTCGCTTTACACCCATCCTTTCCCACCAAAATGCATTTTGTGCCATCTAGGGAAGTAGCTTTTGGAAAGCAGTGTTTGGACAGGGAGGTTTAATGCACTCCTTGCTATGGATTTGATACTGCACAATTGAACTCAATGGGAGACTTGTCTTTGACTTCAGGGGAACAGGTTCTGGCATGAGATGGCCAAGTATTAGTACAATGCTGCTCTCTGGGAACTTTTTCCCTTGGGAGTCTTCATGTGAGCAGGACAAAGTTGCTGTGGCATTTTAAATGTTGTTTCACTGGGGGAACATTTTCCCTCCACCTCAAAGGTCAGTGACAGAGCTTTCTTTCCTCAGGGCCCTCAGCTACCTTCCTTGGCCAAGAAAGGCTGAGTGGGGTTATCTTTGGAGTCCTTCAGAGCTGATCCTTCCCCAATCACACACTAATGTGATGTCCTTCTGCTGCCAGGAGCTGATCAGTGCTGCCATTGTAGCATACATAGCCCTTGCCAGCCCAGGGAATGGAAGATCAGGCCTGGGAGTCAAACTCAGAGCTATTGGACCAGCCATCTGAAGCCTGTTTTGTCTCATATTCAGTATATTCTGCTGTCTAGCACTGGGTTCTCTTTCCCAGCTAATCCCAAAACAAAGCATGTGCCAGGGGCTGTCTCATTTCTTCAAACTTGAATGTGTCAAAGTCAGACTCAGGACTCACAATTTGTCAGACCACTCTGTTTATTAGCAAAAGCGCTCTGCTAACACACCCAGAAAATGTGAGCCCCATACAAGGCTCAAACCACCTTATTTATACAGAGAAAAGGGCGCGAAATTAACAAGATTACAAAAGGAGCAGAACTGATAAGTTTACCTGGGTCTAGACACATATCTCATGTCCTTATTAACTCTCACCAATCTCCTGTTAATGTCCCACCATCAGTTTAAGTGGACCCATTGTTCAATACCTTAATGTTCCTCTTCCTGACAACTTTATCTCAACATTCCTCATTCCTGCTTTAAAGGAACATACAGCATTTCATTAATTCATTCTACTTCTACAATATAATTCATTCTACTTTCACAAATGGTTCGATCTGAGTGAGTTCAATACATTTCTAAGACATCCACACCCATTTCTTTCCGGGCCACCATTTCCTACCCACCCCCAGTACACTCAGGCAACAGGCCCGCATTCCCACTCCTAGCAGCTCTTTCTATGCACGCCTTCCTCGCACACCAACCATTAGAAGCATCATCTCTAATCAAGCCTCAGCAACCCCTGCCATACTGTGGCATCTCTAAACTGTCACCCACATCCCTAACCTGCATGACTTGGTCATTGTGCATTGCACTGCCTACCAAATCACCCTGCAATACACATCCTTCTTGTTGCTTACAGCCTTGGCAGCTCTTGCAGCCGGGGGCATGATCTGAAAGCCAGTGGAACCCACATGAGGTTCAGCCAAATGAAAGGATCCTGTCTCTTCCATTTATGCTATGGCAATTGTATCCTCAAGAGAACAACCCCAATTCAGGTTTCCTTCTCAAACACCAAACTGCATCCCATTAAGAACTCCTCTGTGGCTCATTGAACAGACGATGTTCAAGGTAAAAGTTTTAGGTGTGCTGGGGTTGGTTCTCCCCTCTGTGTATCTGCCTAACTCTGCTTCACATGAGTGAGAGTCACAGGTGCATATAGAGACCCATGGCCGATGCTACCATTAAGGCAAACTAGGCGGTTGCCTAGGGTGCCAAGATTTGGGGGCGTCAAAAAGCAGTGGCCCCAATTTTTTTTTACAGCGTTCCTGGCCTGGGCTGCCGGCGGCGCGCTGACACGTGCGGCTCAGACTCCTTCTCCCAGTGCAGCGGCCGCTCCACTTCTCCCGCCTCCCAGGCTTGCAGCGCCAATCAGCTGTTTGGCGCCGCAAGCCTGGGAGGGGAGGAGAATTAGAGCGGGGGCAGCGTGCTCGAGGAGGAGGCGGAGCAGAGGTGAGCTCGGGTGGGGAGCTGCCGCACGGCTCCCCGGAGGGGGGGGGCAGGGAGCTGCCGCAGGGCTGGAGGGGCGGGGGGGGGCGCAAGGTGTAAGTTTCACCTAGGGTGCGAAACTTCCTTGCACCGGCCCTGTAGAGAGCCTACACTCACTGCAGGTTAATCCACAGCTTCACTCTCGGCACTCTGCTATCAAGAGTAATCATTGTCAGCCCACAGCCAGGCCTATGGAGAGTGCATTAAAATCAAGGGTAATGTCAGTCCTCTTTTATAGCAATGATCCTCACAAGTGAGATTATTGCTGCTGTTCTTACAAGATGATCTGCAGGATCATTTGATAAGAGCTGTCTGCACTGGGTGGGGGGGGCTAGTAGATACTACCCCACTTCAGATTAACCCATAAACCATGAACAATGTGCTGCTTCAGGCTTACCAAACACACTGCATGCGCTTGTAAGCAGAGTCCAAGTCAGAGCAATGGGTCAGTTAGACTAAGAGGATTTATTACTGTGAATCTGATTTGCCCTATTTTATCACAGTGCCAGCACCACATGGCATGAGGGAAATAACTATTAACCCAGCTTCTTGGCATCTCAAAGAAAAACAACTAGAGAGAGTTTGGTAAAACCACACGCCTACCCTAGTGCGTACACTGGCATACAGCAGCCAGGCATGCACATGTTTGAAAGTCCTAATTCTAGTGCAGCTTTGAAATGTTGCAGGATTCGAAGGGAGCGTGTTAGCGAATACGGAGCATCTTGTGGAAAGTTTGTTTTGTTTGGGGTTTCTTTTTGCAATCCAAGTTGGAATCAAACAACTTGGGTGGCAAAATGCATGCATAAATCTATGTACCCCCAAGCAAATCAAACGCTTATCAGAAACACTCTTTTCATTTAGTAACATGCTGTGTGCTTTTAGCTATCTAGTACCTGCAACATGAATGAGACTCCCCTGCTTCTGCTCTCGTTGAAACTTGCTGTTGTGCAAGTGGATCCATTAAGCTATTTTCCCTGCTGCACTGAATGTTTAATCACTAGGCTCGTGCGTGACAAACATCTTTTGATATAATATCTGACGTAACCTTTTGCTGTCAGGAAGTCCCTGCAAGGGGAAGTGCTTGCCTCTCATTGGGTCACAGTTAAATAAATAAAAGGTACACACACTGGTCTCAAATCTCAGAAATGCATTTTTCACCCCAGTGTTCCATTGAGGATAGTTCAAAGGGTTTCATCTTGCTGTACTCAGTTGTCATTGGAGACTCTGAGTGCAGTGAAATTAACATCTTCTCTGTAAAGCAGCAGAAAAGTAGTGAATGAAATGGTAATTTGCACCCAAACAAGGACAGAGTGGCTTTTTTCTATTCCAAAGCAACTGCTGGCATTTTTATTTCTGATTTAATAACTTGCCCTCCTCCGGATCATAAATCTTCACCTCTTGAGTCTTAACATTTCCTTTAGCTTTGGTGTAGAAGAATCGTTCCTGGAGTCATGTTAACAGGAATTGTGTTTATTTTACATGCTACCTGCAGTGCTAGATAGTTCCTGGCACAGTGAAAAGCTCAACAATACAGCAGGGTTGCATCCTCATCTGGTGTAAATGGGGCCAGCTCCGTTGACATCAGTGGCGCGACACTGATGAACAGCAGCCCGACTGCGCAATTTAGTTTTGCCGGGGGGCCCCATAGTGTGGGACCCAGGGCAATTGCCCTGCTTGCCACTGCCTAACGCCAGCCCTGATTCTCGAGTAACACAGAGCACTGGGCTGGTGTAGCCGTTTTTGTTGTCAGAAGCGGGTTGCAGTGCAGTGAAGTTTGAGAACCACTGGGATAGATGTTAGGAAAAACTTTCTAACTAGAGTTCTGAACTAGGTAATAAAGTTCTGAAATAGGTTTCTAATGGAGGTTATGGAATCTCTGTCATTAGAGGTTTTAAAGAACAGGATGGACAAACACCTGTCAGAAATGGTCTAGGTTTACTTCATCCTCCTTCAGCACAGGGGGCTGGACTTGATGACCTCTTGAGGACCCTTCCAGCCCAACATTTCTATGATTCTATATTAGTGACCTCCTCACAGAGCTTAATGTGTGTGGGTAAATAGGCTAGCACTCTATTGTCTGTGGAATCCTCCGTTCCTCTCTACAGTGTTTCTAACCTCTTCTTGCAAACTTCCTTCATCACTGAACCATGCCTTGAAGAGATTGCAGTGTACAAAGTCCGAATGCTGCTTGCCATAGCGCCGTAAGTCTCCATCGGGTATTTCTGTCCTGGACTGAAGTTGACCTACACAGAAATCACTGCACATTCAGAGAGCCAAATGTTTTTAAACTCTCAAATTAGATGTTGCGGAGTTCTAATAATCCAAATGACACTAACCAACCTTTCATGCCAGTGATTTAATGGACAGATGTCCCTAGGGAAGAGACAAAGTGGCTGTGGGGATGCTAACATCATTTTCAGAGCTGCGTTTTCAAAATGAGAACTGCGCATTTGAGATATATAGGATACATACCTCATAATCTTAGCTGGCTTTCCAGTGATGGGAATCCTAAAAATCAAGGGTATCATAAAAAAAATCAGTGCAATTCATCTGCATGTATAATCCACACCCACGCAGCGTGGCACTCTGTCCCTCCTAGTGGTGGCTGGGTCACATATAAAAGTTGATGAGCCTGCTACAGCTTTGACTAACAGAGTTGGTTCATAGAATCATAAAAGATTAGGGTTGGAAGAGACCTTAGGAGGTCATCTAGTCCAACCCCCTGCACAATGCAGGACCAAAACCAACTAAATCATCCCAGCCAGGGCTTTGTCAAGCCGGGCCTTAAAAACCTCTAAAGATGGAGATTCCACCACCTCCCTAGGGAATCCAGTGCTTCATCACCCTCCTAGTGAAATAGTTTTTCCTAATATCCATCCTTGACCTCCCCCACTGCAATTTGACACCATTGCTCCTCGTTCTGTTATCTGCCACCACTGAGAACAGCCGAGCTCCATCCTCTTTGGATGTTGAAGGCTGCTATCAAATCCCCCCTCACTCTTTTTCTCTGCAGACTAAATAAGCCCAGTTCCCTCAGTCTCTTCTCATAAGCCATGTGCCCCAGCTCCCTAATCATTTTCGTTGCCCTCCACTGGACTTTCCCCAATTTGTCCACATCCTTTCATTAGTGGGGGCCCCAAAACTGGACGCAGTGCTCCAGATGTGGCCTCACCAGTGCCGAATAAAGGAGAATAATCACTTCCCTCATTTGGCTGGCAATGCTCCTACTAATGCAGCCCAATATGCCCTTAGGCTTCTTGGCCTCAAGGGCAAACTGCTGACTCATATCCAGCTTCTCATCCACTGTAATCCCCGGGTCCTTTTCTGCAGAATTGGCACTGAGCCAGTCCGTCCCCAGCCTGTAGCAGTGCATGGGATTCTTCCATCCTAAATGTACTTGTCCTTGTTGAACCTCATCAGATTTCTTTTGACCCAATCCTCCAATTTGTCTAGGTCACTCTGGAGCCTATTCTTACCCTCTAGCATATCTTCCTCTCCCCCCAACTTAGCATCATTCTGAGGGTGCAATCCATCCCATCATCCAGATCATTAATGAAGATGCTCAACAAAACTGCCCCAGGACCGACCCTTGGGGCACTCCACTTGATACCAGCTGCCAACTAGACATCGAGCCGTTAATCACTACCCATTGAGTCAGCTTTCTATCCACCTGATAGTCCATGAATCCAATCCCTACTTCTTTAACTTGCTGGCAAGAATACTGTGGGAGACGTATCAAAAGCTTTGCTAAAGTCAAGGTATATCATGTCCACCACTTTCCCCATATCCACAGAGCCAGTTATCTCATCATAAAAGGCAATCAGGTTGGTCAGGCATGACTTGCCCTTGATAAATCCATGTTGACTGTTCCTGATCACTTTCCTCTCCTCCAAGTGCTTCAAAATGGATTCCTTGAGGACCTGCTCCATGATTTTTCCAGGGACTGAGGTGAGGCTGACTGGTTTGTAGTTCCCCGGATTCTCCTTCTTCCCTTTTTTAAAGATGGGCACTACATTTGCCTTTTTCCAGTTGTCCAGGACCTCCCCCATTCGCCACAAGTTTTCAAAGATAATGGCCAATGGCTCTGTAATCACATCAGCCAATTCCCTCTGCACCTTCGGATGCAGCACATCCAGCCCCAGGGACTTGTGTGGATCCAGCTTTTCTAAATAGTCCTTAACCTGTTCTTTCACCACTGAGGGCTGCTCACCGCCTCCCCATACTATCCTGCCCAGTGCAGCAGTGTGGGAGCTGACCTTGTCTGTGAAGACCCAGGCAAAAAAAAAAGCATTGAGTACTTCAGCTTTTTCCACATCATCTCTCACTAGGCTGCCTCCCCTATTCAGTAAGAGTCTCTTAGTGCTTGGTTCTTTTAGCTCAGGGAGTAGAGGCTCATGCTTTAAATTCTAAGGTCCCAGGTTTGATCCCCACTGCCATTGACCTAGCCCGGGACATCACGTTGCACATCTATAAATATGGTATATACATAAAGTAGACTTCAGCACCCTCCATCTCTTGATGCATGAGACCTGAGTAGCAACAGGACAAAAAGATGGTTCAGGCCATTTTACTGCCCTTCAAAACTAATTTTCAAAATATGGGTTGACTGTGATTGGGCGAAACTCTAGCCTATGCCAACTAATCATTACAGAATTCAAGACTTCTACTTACACTGGCCTGTGCATTATGGTTTGACTGTTTGGACGGAGAACTTATTTCAAAAAGAGAAAGTTCTATGCTGAACTGAATTTGGGGTTGCAATAGGAAATTTTAAGCAGACAGGTGTTTTTTTTAAACAAGTTTAAGTCGTGTCCTTAGCATTTTCATATCATCTCTAGTTTTCTTGGTGGGGAAAAAAGCAACCTTTGTGTGAATGGATTGCACAGGCCAAAAGGGATGAGGATGACATTTCCATGTAGTATTCGGTCAAGCCAATCTCTAAATCCAGTGATGATCAAATGTGTACAAGGCAGGAAGAAACCCTGTGCAGCTTTCCCCCTAACCCTTGAATCTGTTCCAGAATGATTGGAAATGTGCTCCTTTGAAATGTGTTTTCTCTCCTTCCTGACTTGTGTTGGTTTATTAGAACCGTATTATTATAGTGATTTATTTCTAGAAGAGAAGCCAGGAAAATCCTGCATTGTGTTGGCTGAGTCCTCCTCTGGCTGCTCGGCAACAGATGCTGAGGAAACCAAAAGGGAGTTAATTCAGCTCGGGGTTGTTTTACAGTAACATCCGCCCAGATTTTCAGGCAGAAATCCCTGAGCACCAGAGAACTCCAGTGCCAGCGCAAGTTGTGAGGGTAAAGTAGAGGGCTGACAATTCTCTGTGGAAAGGGGAAACGTGTGCCTGCAGCATCTGCTCCACACCGTCATCTCTGTGGTATTGTGTAATACAGAGCTTTCCAGTGTCTCTCATTTCACTCCCCAAGTTCTCTCTGTTCCACATAAATGTTGGTTCCTCTGACTTCTACTGTTGGGAAATGATTTACACCAGAAATGCAGAACCATGAGGTTACTGAGACAGGAGGAAGGAATTCTCCAGCATTTCAGGTTTCCCTCATAAGCAATCTGTGTCTCCTAGGGTTGTCAACTGTCTAGTCACACAAACACAAACACCCTTGCCCCGCCCCTTTCCCGAGAACCCATCCCTGCCCCGCCCCTTCTCTGAGGCCCCGCCCCACTCCCTCCATCCCCCATCCCTCTGTCGCTTGCTCTCCCTCGCCCTCACTCACTTTCACTGGGCTGGGGCACGGGGTTGGGGTGTGGGCTCTGGGCTGGCGTCGAGGGGTTCGGAGGGTGGGAGGGGGCTCTGGGCTGCGCCTGGGGCATGGGGTTGGGATGCAGGAGGGGATGCGGGGTGAAAGCTCTGGGAGGGAATTTGGGTGCTGGAAGGGGCTCAGGGCAGGGGTTGGGGTGCGGGAGGGGGTGAGGGGTGCGGAGTCCGGCCAGGCGGCACTTACCTTGGGCAGCTCCCGGGCGGTGGTGCAGCGGGGCTAAGGCAGGCTCCCTGCCTGCCCTGGGTCCACACTGCTCCAGGAAGCAGCTGGCAGCCCAGTGGCCCTGGTCGGGGGCAGGTGTCTCCACGCGCTGCTCACACCCCGAGCACCGACTCCGCGGCTCCCATTGGCTAAGAACTGTGGCCAATGGGAGCTGCAGGGATGGAGCCTGCCTTACCCTGCTGTGCCGCCAATTGGGAGCCGCCCAAGGTAAGTGGGGTCAGGGGGCTCTGCCCGCTCCCCCCTCCACGCGCCGCTCCCAGAGTGGCCAGCATGTGCCTGTGGCCCCTGGAGGGGGGGCAAGGGGAGCTGCGCGCTGCCCCTGCCTGCAGGCACCGCCCCCGCAGCTCCCATTGACCCCAGTTCCTGGCCAATGGGAGCTGCGGAGTCAGGGCTTGGGGTGCAGGCAGTGCACAGAGACCCCTGCCCTCCGCCCCACCCCCGCAGGAGTAGATATTAAGGGGTACATATTGTTGTCTAAACATTTTTAGGCAAAAAAAAATCACTTTTCAACCAAAACAGAAATGTTCATGGAAAATTGTAAGTTTGAACATTTTCCAGTTTTCCAAAAAAAACAAACTTTTTTTTGAAAAGTGAAACTTTTTTTTTTTCCAGTCAAAAACCCAAAATATTGCTTGCAGGAAATTTCAGGATAAACAAATGATATTTTCGACACGCAAAAATTGCTGCTTTTCGACCAGGTCTGTTAAGGAGAGGAGAATCCAGGTCCAAAGAGACTTGCACAGCAAGACAGTGACAGATGCATGTAAATAACTCATCTCTCCCAATTCAGTCTCCTCTTCTAATCACCTGGGGCTTATCAAGTCCAGGTGTACATGGCTGCGCAAGGAGCAAGACACTGGAAAATCGGGCTTGATATCGGGCTTAGCATCTCAATAGAAAGACCAGTGTAATGCTCCAATAATTGTTTCCTGCAATAATTCTTTTCCATACTTGCCCTAAAATAGATTATGGATTTCTTTGTCACGGCCTCTTTTATTTTCAAATAATTGTGTCATAAATGGAACACAAAGGGAAGAATTCAAATTTTGGTTCTGTTCTCATCTATGGGATCAATGGATCCCTGGATAGATTTGCCCTGCAGTGTTCAACTGACTGTCATACTTCATTTTCACGTGTAATTAAAGGCACAAGACTATAGACATACCTATTGAAGCTAAGCCGGGTCATCCTGGGTGACAGTAAGGATGGGAGATCTCCAGAGAACAACTCAGGTGATGCACTGACTGGTATTGGGAACTGACTCTTCCCTCTCAATCAATATTGAATCTGTGTCCAGGCCTGAGACCTAATCCAGGATCAGGCCCATGGTACTATTGTTGTTGTTATTTATTTGTATTATTGTAGTGCCTAGTAGCCCGAGTCAGAAACCAGGACCCCACTGTGCTAGGTGGAAGAAAAAGATGCTGTCTTTTGGAGGGGATATAAAGGCCGGGTGCTGACCATTTGTGCTCTCAAAATCCCATGCTCTTTTTCACAAGAGCAGATGTGCAGTGTTATGGCAAATTCTGTGGGCCCTATGTTAAGAATTGATGAGGTTGGTAAAGCGCTTTGGTGTCCTTCTAGATGAAAAGGGCTATGTGAGTAGAAATCATCAGTCATGGTTTCAGTACTTTTCATACTCATTGATAGTCTCATCATCTGGGTGTCAGTTGAGGGAGAATGGAGCTCCTCTTCTGAATGTATTTTAACAAAGATACACCTCTACCCCGATATAACGTGACACAATATAACACAAATTCGGATATAACCTGGTAAAGCAGCGCTCCGGGGGGGCGGGGCTGCGCACTCCAGCGGATCAAAGCAAGTTTGATATAACGCAGTTTCACCTATAACGCGGTAAGATTTTTTGGCTCCTGGGGACAGCGTTATATCGAGGTAGAGGTGTATTAGCTTAATACACATAGGGAGAAAAAATAAGGATACCAGTGCTTCCTCTTGTTCAGTGTTTGCTACCAGAGACTTGCTTATGGAATATCAAGTATCCTTGGATCTCACAACAAAATTATAGGTAGCAGATACAAAAGCTGATTGATAGCTCTTTAAAAGTGCAAATTGTCTTATTCTTAAAAGCAACCGTTGAGGAGATTTTCAAAACTGCCTAAGGGAATTAGGAATACAGATCCCAATGAAAGCCGGTGGAATTTGTGATGGGGCATTTACCCCACCAGGCTCTAAGAGGGTTAATGTGGACCTAAGAGGCCAATTAACATACCAGGCTGGACCTGGAGGGAGAGCCAGGCTTAACTGAGGATGAAGCAGAGCTGTGGAAGGGCTAGGATAAGAGTTTGAGCAGAGGGAAAGTGCAGGGAGAGAGTCTGCCGTCGCTCTCCCAGACTAGAAACAGTAGAGACACCCAGGAGACAGGAGGTCTCTGGGAAGGGTCTGGGGAAGGCCGACTGAAAAAAGGCCACTGGGATGGAATGAATCCTATGATGGGCCCTGGAAAGGGGGCCAGGCACAGAGAATCAACCCTTCCAGCAGAGAAAGGAGCTGGGGGGGACTCGGCAGCAAGCCAGGGGACTGAGACTCAGAAGAGAGGCTGCGTTAAGCACCCGCTGCAGGGAAGCAACACAAGGGACTCGGAAGTTACTCAGGGAAACAGCAGCAGCACATCTGAAGGAGCAGACCTAGCTGCTTAATACAGGGTCCCTGCGTCAGAACCCAGAGCAGGGGGTGGGCCTGGATTTCCCTACCAGCCACAAGGAAGGGGTGTACAAGCCCAAGGTGGGAGCTGAAGACTGATCCTGAAGGAGAGGCCAAGAAATAGCCCACGAGCGGTGGAAGAATCTCTTGTGTTGGGACACTTCTAGACTTGTCATTGTACGTTTGTTACCCCAGAAGGGGTGGATTTAAATCATGATCTGGCCGGAGGGCTGCGTTACAGCAAGAGAGACCACCGCAATGCTGGAGCATCCATCGGCAGGGGGCACCGGATGGAAACGGAGCCATTATGCCACTCCCGGCCACGAGGAGATGGTGCTCGGGGCTGAGTGAACCCCCTCTCGGTGCTCCTCAATCTGTTAGACACTCTTGAAAATATACCACTGTGTAAGTGACGATAAACGAACTGGAACCATGAACCACTTTACAGCACCTGGGTGGGGGTGATGGTTGCAACTGGACTCATGCACATCCTGAGGGATCAAGTATCAGAGAGGTAGCTGTGTTAGTCTGAATCTGTAAAAAGCAACAGAGGGTCCTGTGGCACCTTTAAGACTAACAGAAGTATTGGGAGCATAAGCTTTCGTGGAAGAAGTGAGGTTCTTACCCACGAAAGCTTATGCTCCCAATACTTCTGTTAGTCGAAGGTGCCACAGGACCCTCTGTTGCTTCATCCTGAGGGATGTGAGAGAGCGAATGTGCTTGAGTGTTTGAGCCACAAGAAAAGCAAAAATTGCTGGATCACTTGCTGGCTTTCAGTCATCTTTCCTTCACTTAAAGTTAAACCAGCTGCAGTGACTTGGAAAAGGTCACATTGCAATGGTTGTGTCTGTTTGCATGGCTTTGCTCGACAAGACAGATTTGTTCCAGGGAAGGTAATTTTTCAAAGCTTGAGGGTGGTGGTTGCATGGGGTCTTAAATATTGGTTGATTGAGGCTGAGAACACAGTAACTTTCAGCAGTTTGAATCCTTCCTTTCCCTTTTCCTTGCTGATTTGCTCACAGTTTGCCTCGTAGGGTATGTCCTTCTCCTATGGGATACGTTCCTCCACTGCAAATCGAGTGCTGTGCTCTTGATTAATTTAGTTCATTCTGCTGTTGTACTCTGGCATTAAAAATGCATCTGCGCAAATTTTCCTATACACTAAATTCAGTCAACATCCCACAGCACTTAGTTGCTTCATGCCTTGAATTGATAGCTGGTAAGGTGTACGCGCCGTGTCAGCATCTCATTGAAAGGGAGGAAGGATGATTAGGGTGCTACTGCGGAACTCCGGAGACCAGCATTCAGTTCCTTACTCCACCACAGACTTCCTGTATGACTTCAGGCAACTCTCTTTACCTCAGTTCCCCTTCTGTATCATGGGGATAACTGTGCTTCCCCACCTCACAGGGGTGTTGTCAGAATACCTATGTTAAAAGATGGTGAAGCTCTTGGATACTGCGGTGGTGGAGGCTATTAAGTACCTAACAGAGAGAGCTCTCAAAAGCTGCGAGAGTCTGTGTGGTGTAGGTCCTTCCTTTTATTTTTGTCTGTTTTTCTGGTGAGAACTGGTAAAGGATGTTTTTTTTAATAAACAGACTTTAAGACAATTCCAAATTAGGGCAAAATTTTAGTACCAGATCTGCCCTCGATGGATCTCAGTTGACTTTCTGTCCTCTCTGCATGTGTTTAAATCTTATTAACATAAGTATAATAATTTGTGTCCAGCATCCTTCAGACAAACCGTATGCCCCCCCCCACACACACACACATGTTTGCAGAGTTAAATAATAGAATGACTGTGATAAATAATAGCTGAGGGAGAGATGTAAGGAAGGGAGGGGAAGAGGGTATGTTTTCAGCTGAGGTTTGAAATGAGATGGAGATTAAGGGAGGTGGAGAGAGAGAGGAAGTTTGTTCCAAATGAAGGCTCTTGCATCTCACATGCTGAGTGTGTGTAGAGGAACACAGAGGAGGCCAGTGCTAAATGAGCAGAGAGAGGAGCCTTTTCAGATAGGCTGGAGTGAGCCAATAGTGGTTATGAAGAGCAAGGAGAGTGATTCTAAATTGGGCCCTGAAGCAAAAGGATAGACAGTGAAGTATGGTGAGACGCCAGGCAGCAGCATGGTGCCTGCTGGGACTTAGCTAAAAGGGAGTTTGCTCAGGGAGGCCAAGATACAAGCAAGGCATGGAAGAAGACTTCAGCAAAGGCAGAGTTGAGGCTGATATACAGACATGGAACATGGTGGGCTTATTTGGGGTTAAGAATGATGCCAACTTTATGGACAGTAGAGGCAAATAAGAGTCATTTGGCAAGAAGACAAGACCGAGGAGATGCCTACACAGCTATCTAGTAGAACTAGTTGGAAAATGGGAACACTTCCTTCTCCCTCTGCCTCCACTGAAAAATTGAAAATTGAGAATTTTGAGCAGCTCCAGAGGCAGTCGAGGAGGATGGCACGAACCATACTGTCAAAAGCTGAGCTGAGATCAAGGGGGATGTGGAGGAGGAGAGAAATAAAATTTCAATACAAGGAGGGAGGCAATTGGCCACAGGGAGGATTGTGGTTTCCATGCTATGGCCTGTCAGATGAGAATCTGTCCAGGATATTGTTATGTGATATGTGCTTTGTTCGCTAGAGAAATGAGAGGCGGCCTCTTTATCGCTCTCTTTGCCAAGAAAGGAGAGGTTAGAGGAGGATCAGTCACTGGACAGCATGTCAGGCTCCAGGGGGAGGGAGTAAGGAATTCATTGACAATGGCAGATTTTTGACAATCGGGTAAACTCCTATATTGAAGGGAACGTTTTTGTTGACACTGGAGAGGATGGACAGAACAAGGGCTGGGCAAACAATAGGAAATTAAGGAGGTCGTTTTCTTCTAGAACTGGCTGGTTGTAAGCAGAGTACAAGAAAGGGGAGCGCCACTCATTCAGGGCAGGAATTGTCTCCGATCTGTGTTTGCACAGTGCTCAGCACAATCCCTGTTGGGGGCCTATGGGCATTCCCAGAATATTTGAATATAATAATGATAATATATCAAAAGCAGAATATCAGAGCAGAGAACCAACACACACATCCTTCCCTTGTAATTGCAAGCCTTTTCAAGCTAGAGGTGTCCTCTGTTACATAATGTAGTGGTCCATGAAATAAACGTCTAATACCTGGTGAGAATAGCTTCTTCTGTCTAAACTGTCAGACATAATACTTTGCTACTGATCGGTCAACGCTGCAGAATTGATTCTATTTTCTGTATGTATGTGCAGTGTTTTTGAATGCTTGCTTTAAAATGGCAGACTGTGTTTAAAAAACAGTGAGGCGATGCATTAATAACGAGATCCCCCGAAAGCAGAAATGTAAGAAAATGTACAAAGCTTATTGCAACAACCAGATATCACTGGGCACTTTATAGCTCCTGAACCTAGTCTCATAGCAATCTAACTCCATTGAATGTAGTGGCGTTACTCCAGATTTACACCAGTGTAGGTGAGATCAGTATCAGGGCCAACAATTATCTAATACCGGCTTTGTTTCCTTTTGCATACGTCACCACAGACAGCACATCATCAGTTCTTACTGCGCTGAATAAAAGGCCCCACCCTCCAAGGCAATTTTCTTGTCAGCTCTACTGTTTAATTAAGTAGGAAGCTCGTGTGAAACGGCAGCTTGTGAGCCTTACTTTTTTTTTCCCAGTGGAAGTAACAGTAATAGATGCTTTATCTAGAAATATACCATACGCCAATCAAATCTGGAATTGAATTCCATTTACAATGGCCTCATTCTTGTCGAACAGTGGGTTAATATCCTGATTTAACAAAGTCCTTTTGTGCATAACTTCAAGCATGGGAGTAGTCCTAGTGAAGTCAGCAGAACTATAGAGATGCTTAAAGCTGTGCATATGCTCGAGTACTCTGCCCTATTGCAATCTGCATCAGAAATGTCTACACCCGTTACACTGCTATAAAACTGGTTGGAGAGAAAAATCAGGCCCATTGTGTCAAATCATTTGGTGCTACCTCACAAACACTATCTAACTGCTTCTTAAGTGCTATGCTAATTTGATATGCACAGAAATCCACGGGACTGTGGGTATCTAGTTTTTGCTCTTAGTCAGACTGGTCTAAATCTGGAGTAACTCTACTGAAATTAATAGATTGTTTTTAAAGGAGATGTTTTATTTTGATCAGTATTTTTGTGTTTTATACTTAGATGTCTCCTGACTGAAAACGTTTGGTTTTTTTAATCCACCTAATTGTACCTCGTCTTAAATTAGATTGGAAGCTCTACAGGTGCTGTACACATGCTTAGCACAATGGGGCCACAGTAATGACTGGGGCTTCTGGGTACTGCAGTAGCACAAATAATAGAGGGGAACAAATCATGTGTCACTTTTAAACTGTATTGGTGCTCAGGGTCTTTTATTTTCTTCCACTCTAGCTACTGAATTGAACTCTGCTGAACTACGTGCTAGCTCTGAGAGCAGATAGAATAAACTGGATAAAGACAATATTTCAATGCAGCCTCACGCTTTGGCTCTTCCCTCTCAAATTCCATTTTTAATGTGCATTTTATAACACTGGCATCTCTAACCATCAGCGGTTAGAATTACAATGGGGCTGGGCATACCTGGCTTGAATCAATAAGGATACTCATCCAGGTTAATAAGAATAAATTATTGTTGCACTTGAAACAATATACTGTTGCAACAAGTAAAGTGGTCTAAGAGTAGTCATTTGATATTTATAGGTGAGCTCAGTGAATGTGTTTTATTATCTACTACTTGGGCCCTCTCCTAATGGCGTGGTTTCTTTTCCCACATCCTTATTAGCTCAGTTACGTAGAATTGCTGTGAGTACACCCTTTGTATAAAGTTCATTTATGCTACTTCAGTCTGGCTTCTTTTTTCCACTGAAGTCCATTATAAATATATAATGGTCAAATTCCACTGACTTCAATGGCAGCAGAGTTAGGTGAGTAGCAAGAGCTTTTGAAAACCCAACCCAAGATAATCAGCTTCTAGTGACCCTATCTCAAATAAGTTTAATGATCTCAGACTAGTTGCCATTGAAATGATGTTCATATTAATTCCAGTTAAAAAAAAAAAAAGAGGCCCACAGAATCCACAGTTGCACCAAATCTCTGTTTATTTTTGCTTGTCCTCCAATCCCCAGCATAATTTAGAGTGGTCCCAAGGCTATTCTAAGTTATGCGTAGTTGCAGTGGCTCCCAAGAGGCCTTTATGTAGCCACGTTGTACATTCCAGCCACCCTATGCTAAAGCCAGGAGGGGAGGGCATAGGAACTTCTTTGTGCCAGCTGAGGGTTCCTCCATGCCACGGGAATCCTCAACTGCCTACCTAAGGAGGCTTTACGGTCCTGTTACATCTCCAGAGCGTGGGCCAGGATTTGGCCCAGAAAATTGAGCTGCATTTTCCAGTGTGGACGCCTCAGTTGCATTCACACACAAAAAATGTGTGTGTGAGTGTTGGCTAGTTAAGGGATAAACACGGTGCCACTGAAGTTCATGGGAGCAGGATCATGCTTGAGGGGCTTTTCTTCACTTGGAAAAAGGTGTGTTCTTAAGCTGAGTTAGCAAACTCGAGGTAAAATCCTAGAGAAGACAAGACTGTTCACATGTGCTAACAGGTTGAGGTAAAGATTATGGGAGAGCTTAACCTGCCAGTGCGTATGAAAACTACAAACTGCCTTGTCTTCACTAGGATTTGACCTCCTATTAGGTGTCTTGAGTTAGCTAACTTAAGAACACACCGTTTATTTCCTGATGACAATACAGCCTAGGTATTGTTACCAGCTTTGCCTGTTACTTTGGGGTATGCTCACTTATTAGGGTTACTCTTCTGGGGTTGGAGAGGGTGTTCTGTACTTCTATCAATGTACTGCTTGTGTCACTTGTGTTCTCATATGGAGCTCTACTTCTCCTTGCTGCAAGTTCCCTCCCAATGGAGCTATCCTGCAGGACCTAGGTTCCCCAGGGCTGGGTTCCTCCAGCCCCAGAATCAGACGAACACACACATTAACAGAGCACGTCTGAGAGGACCGGGATAATCCGCACTTCCAAGCTGACCCTTTATATGTCCCTGGACTCGCAGGCTGGGTCGAGCAGCACTTTCAATCTGCCACCCTCATGTGTCCCACGTTCAGCACGTCTCTATCCCCACTTTCCCATTACAATTGTTCTGGTAGTAACCCACTTGGTGAGCAAACCCCACAGGATTTTTGGGCGCTGCAGGGATCTTTTAGCTTAGGTACGAGAAGCGTTGCTACAGAGCGAATGCGGAAACCAAAAAAACACCCACGAGGCGGACAGAGAGAGAGAGAAGCAACCAGCTCAATCATGAAAATTATTTATTGCCAGGTAATAACCATAGGGGAGCCAAACAAACAAAACAGTTATAATATTAAATCTAACTTAAACTTGATTATAAAAGTCAGGTTTAGAAAACAATAACTGATCACACAAGTCAGGGTCAGAAGGCTATACCGAGAGAGAGAGAGTTAGGTTCTCACCAGTCTGTGAAGCTTGAATCGATCGGGGGTCCCAGGTGGTGGGAGTAGCTGAGGGTCTGGAGTGCTGGAGACAGGCAGAGCCCCCAGCACAATCAGTCAGGAGAAGATGAAGTCCCAATGGAACTGATGCAGATTTTGGATCCAGGCATCAGAACACTTACTTGAGCGTGGGTAGGTTTTTTTGTAGAGAAACAACACAATGGTTCAAGGGAGAACACTAGATTTGTTTATGTGTAAACTGATGGCTCAAGGGAGTATAACAAAGTTGTTTTGTTCAGGCTAGACAATAGGAACTGATCATTCCTGGCTATGGGCCGTGTTCCTTGGAGGGAGCTCACAATGCAATTAGGCAGCTTTCGTATTTTGGATACCAATAAAGGATTTATTACTAGAATTGGTCTGATAACTACTGAGTTGGATGTGTGCAGGCGTGGGTTCATTAACATCTGGAGCAGAGATCCCCCATCATGCAGTGCTTCCCTGCTTTGCTGGTCCCAGAGTTCAGTGCAGTTCTTGCCTTGGAATCTCTGTTCTCCATTCTGTCTGCTAATGGAGATGCCTCCTTGTCCCATCTTCGATGCAAATGAGGCTAGGGGAGTTGCCTTAATTCTGTCACCCTTATCCCAGGGGTTTAGGTGTGTCTCCCACTGCCTTTTCATTGCTTTTTGTAAGTCTTTCTTCTGATCAGTTTTGGTTCAAGCAGAGGCTGGCGGGGGGGGTGGGGAGGGTGGTCTTTTTTGAGTCAGACAGGCTGGCTACTGCGTCCTGGTTCCCCTAGAACACAGAGCTGACAGGTAACAGTGTGTAAGTGCAATGTTCTGTAGGCACACTAGTGCAGAAGTATTGTCTATGGCCTTGATTTTGGCATCCACCTTTGAACATGTGTCCTTATGATTCTTAAACGTCCCTTTCTCTTTTCCCCACTGCTGCAGATTTTTATCGGCGAGATCTCCATGTATTTCATAAAGTCAACCCGAGAAACCCTGATTGTTCAGGAGAAAACTATCTTGACCGGAGAGTGCTGTTACCTGAACCCATTACTTCGAAGAATTATACGGTTTATAGGTAAGTGTCCGTAAACACAGAGAATTTTGCCCCTGCTTGCAAAAACAAAAGAACACCGACTTCTTAAGATCTACAGCTCAAAATTAAGCTGTGAAATCTTTGCAGGCTTCTTCCACCTTAGAGGGATAGTCCCCCTCAGGACTTAATGTTTAAAATGCGCCAAATCACGCCATATAGAGCTGATTTATATGCCATTTTGGTAAGTATAATGCTTCTCCTGGACCCTGGAAGCAAGGTTATGCCCATTAAATCCTTATCTGAATACTTCTATCATTGATATTACACATTACAATTTTTTACTCAGCAGCCCATCTCTTCACCCTTTTTTCTCTCCAAATATAAATTAACCTGAGAAGCAACAGTATGAGCTGAACCAACAAACAAACCAAACACAGAGACCCCGGACATAATATTCCTCTCATTTTTCATTTGAGACTTTATTGAGTTAATTGCTAAGGAACTGGTGGAAAAAAAATGCGACTTCCAAACACTTTGGAGGCTTCCTCTGGTGGCATTTACCAGCAGCTATGTTTAGTTCGTGAATTTCGCTTAAGGGAAAAGTAAACTTGGCAGCTGTCACTGGGAATCATCCTATAGTTATTTCAGAGCGGGAAGAACAGCACAGTAGCTTGCACTGTAAAGCAAACTGACTGAGGGCTAGATTGTCCCACCTGTGGGAGTGAGAACCTCTTTCTCTCCCCCTCCCCCCACCCGCTACTTGGACTCCTTGCATGGCCTACCACGATCTTGGGACTGGGCATGTACAAGTTAGCAGGGCTACTTGCCCACTTACTCCCAAGTCTTTGGGAAGTGGGCAGCTAGAGACAGGGGACGGGCACAGCCTGGGCTCCACGACCCCCACTCGCTGGTCAGAGTAGCTGAACCAGCACACAGGTGGGGGAATATTAATTTATTGCTGGTATAAGCCAGCCATAAGTCCTATGCCCCACAGAACAAGAGCAGGAACTGAGACTCAGAGGAGACGCACCGCTCCCTGCTCAGGGCTGTGCCTGAAGTCACAATCTAGCCCAAAGGAAACGAGGCATGAAACGTTAGCGGGGGTTTTCCCCTCGCAATGCTTTACAGTTTTGCATGGAAATGAAAGGGTGACGTGCTGGTGGTGAAGGGCTGCGTTGCTCCAGTCAGACCCATCCTGGTTGGGAGGATTGTGCTTCATGGACCCCTTATTCCTCCTTGAGCTCTCCTTGTGAAGCTATTCCCCTGGCTGAGCCTGGTCTTCTCCACTCACTGCTGCAGACCGGGCATGGTCCTACCTCCTCTCCTGCTGCCTCTGGGGCACTTTGCTCCACCGGGGGCAAACTGAGAGCTCAATCCTTCCGCAGTAAGACTCCTTGCCCCTTCTCCCACTCTACACCCGCCCTAGACACAAGGGGCAGGCACAGTCTGATCCTCAGCATGGCACTCCTCTGATCAGTTATTCAGCTGTGCCGTGTAGGAAAATAAAAGATCAGGGAGCTGTCATTAAAAACCAAATACCCTTGAAGTTCAGCTAGCCTGTAACACACGTTAATGGGTAGTAAACTGCTGTCCCAGCATTCTCTGCGTGTGACAATAGACTGATCAAATATTCTCGCCTGTGGGGCCAGCGCTAAAAGAGCTCAAACCAACGAGGCAAAACATTTGCTGTACGTGTTTTCTTATATGTCGCTCTCCCTGTGCGTAGCCTTCATTTGAATTAGCTTTATTCCTGAGCATTCGCTCTCGCCATTTCTCATCTGGGAAAAAAAATTACCACTGTGTACAGAGAGCAGCAAAATATTAACTTCTCCCCACAAATCAATCTCAGCTCTGCAGGTTTGTTTGTTTTCCGGAGGGAGAGGAAGTTAACCTGGTTATAAATTGCTTTAAACATGGGTCTTGTTATAAACAGGGGAGGCATATGCTGTAGGCTGGGGGTGACCTTGGTTTGCCCTCCCAGTCCTTTGGGCAGCTGCGAATGGGGGTAGATTTCTGGACAGGTTCATAGGGTGGCAGATTTGCCTGGCCGCCCCACCATCGTGGCAGAGGGATGGTTGGGCCAAATTTGAGTGGCATTGCAACCCCTCACTCTAGGTCTCAATGCCACTCACTCAGATTGGGCCCAGCTATCCTTCCCTCATAGCAGGACAGCCAGGCCAAATCTGCCACCCAAGCCCTATGCGGAGAGGGAAGCAGACTGTCTTGAGTGGCTTCTGCTGTCTTACTGGCCGGACAAGAAGCAGCACTGCTGTCCAGGGCCGGAGCTGGGCGTGGTGCAAGCCAGGCCCCAATCCCTGACCTGGGCCAGCCATCAGTAAGAGACACGTGCACATGACCTGCTCCCCCTCCTCACTCTAACCTCAGGATGGAATCGGTCCACTAACACCCCATGAGCAGCCATTGGCTCAGTGGGGAGTCAGAAGTAGGGGTGCTGACACAATTTCACCTCCTCCCCCTGAATGTTTCTGAACTGCCCCCCTGGTTTTAAAGTGAGATTTCTTTTCCCCTTATGGTGGAATAAGACCTTTTTAAGGAGCATCCTGTTTCCCCTGCAGAATGTAAGAACTGGAGCTATTTGAAAAATGGGGTCCCTTCCCCTCAAAAAATCATGCAATGTTTTTGCCGAAATTTCACTTTTTTAATCAAAATTCCAAATTTGATATTGAGTGGTGATAGTCACTGGTAACTAAATAATAGTTGTTTGTTCCAGAAAGATAGGTAGCTGGTGGAACATATAAATGGGGACAAACAATCAGATTGTTTGCACGTGGCTTCTGTTTAGGCTGTTTCGCCCACCAAATCTAAAAGAAAAAATTCCAATTGACTTTAGCCTCCAAAACACTCATCTTCCAAAGCCCATTGATGTCAAAGGAGAGAGTCCCATTGCTTTCGCCAGCCATTAGTTCAGGCCCTGAGTTCTCTCCGAACCTGCCCCTGAGGCTGTGGTGATCTCCTGGGAGGAGGGAGGCCCCTCTGCTCCCACTGGCTTCAGACTCTGGGGAGCCAGAAGTAAATTATTTTTCCTAATGTGCCGAAATCAGCTGGTGTAAAAAGATCCAGCTCCGTCGACTTCAAGGCAGCGCTGGTGAGTTACACCAGCTGAGGAGCTAGCCAAATATCTAGTAATAGAATAGAATCCGAGGCCCCTTCATGATGAATTCATGTATTATCCTTGTTGCTTCAATTTCCAGTGCTGCTTCATTGCAGTGAACTTTAAATTAAACTGAATTAAAATAAAAAGCGAGTTTCCAAGTATTGTGCTGTTCCCCTTAGTTTGGCAAGAATGTGGGGACTGACTAGGGCCTGTGCTGAATGTCTCCGGTTCCAGTGATTCCAGTTCTGAATTGTATTAGTCACTAGGCATGAAATTCACCCCACCGGCATAGAGACATGATAATTTCCCCTCCACCAACCCAAGGACGGAATGTAGGCTTGCTGCACAGACATGCTCCTATTCCAGCACATAGAATAATAGCGGAAGCCCTTATGCATCGGGTTCAAAGGATATGGGGGCCAGGCAATCTGCATACACTCAGATCTGCAAACACTACTTGGCCACCACCATTGGTGGTCTTCTGTGCTGGAGTATGTGGGCCCAGCGCCGAGATGTGACATGTGAGCACTGTGCTGAAGTGGTGCAGAATGTTCGACACCAGGAATGAACTTCTCCCAGGGAATTGTGTTTTCAGAAAAGGCTGAAATTAAACTCTTCCCACTACATCTGTTTTCACTAACAAAACATTGTGGTGGCTGGAACAGGGTTCAATATTAGTTCCTTTGGGGGCTGTAGCTCACAGCGTTTGTAGTTGAGTTCAAAAGATTAACTATTAACTATGTTACTTCAGGTCCAAGCTGACCTTCTGAATCATGCTTGCAAACAGGGTATGTGCAGATATTGCATTTCCCATCTCCAGCCCACATTTGCACGTACAAACTGGGACTGTCGACCCAAATCCAGTATTTGTGGGTGGAGTGGGCATATAGGGAAACTTTTTTTCTATGCATTTTAGCAAGGTGATTGGGAAGACATGGCCACTGCTGAGCAAGGGTCCTATTCTATAAGTTGCACTTCAACTCCCTTTAAATTCAGCAGGGGCTCATAGTAATGTCCCATAGTTATATTCTCTGTATTTGTGCCACCATCACATTTTGTCTGTTCTTTGGATGTATGAAGGTTCTAAAGTTGAAAGTAAAGAAATGGTAGAAAACAATTCAGAAGTTAGTACAAAAAGTAAAAAAAAAAAAAAAAAACCCTTCAGAATAATTGTCAAAAGTTTTGCTATTTAGTGCCTTTGACATAATTCTCAATACTGTGCTCTCAGTATCAGGAGAGAGAAATTTCAGTCATCAGCACAGATTACTGCAAATTTCAGCACATAAACAAGTGTGTTTAAAAGACAGAATTAAAATTATGTTCTAATATATATTGAGTGTGACTGAGCAAAGCACAGAATAAAGCCAGCCATGAATCCACCAAGATCAATTGAGGGTCCTGTGGCACCTTTAAGACTAACAGAAGTATTGGGAGCATAAGCTTTCGTGGGTAAGAACCTCACTTCTTCAGATGCAAGACTTGCATCTTGCCACAGGACTTGCCACAGGACCCTCTGTTGCTTTTTACAGATTCAGACTAACATGGCTACCCCTCTGATACTCAAGATCAATTGGATACTCTGAGTGACAGATGCAGTGTAGGAGCAAATGATGGCATGTGGAGTTAGTAAGTTAAAAGACAAGCTAGGTACGGTAATACATTGTAAGTCCTGGAGAACATTTAAGATCCTGGAACTGAGTCCTGCTTGTAAAGGGGGAGCCAGTGAGGACAGTGCATCATGAGGTTAATGCTCTGTCACTTTGCAGAGCACAAAGTCCACCCAGTGAATTCATTTAAGCACATACAAATACTATGGCTCAGCCATTGGCTGAGAGTGTTGTAGTTATCACAGCCATTTGTACAACCTGTTGAGTCAGTGTAAGATGTGCTACACAATAGTTGAGGAGGATGCTATCTGGAAGTGTTTGTAGAATTAGAACACAAGGAGACAGATCCTCAGCTGCTATAAATTGGCAGAGCTCTACTGAAGCCAACTACGTTGTATTGGATGTGTTGACATCACCTCCAAGACTAGGGAGACAAAGATTGAAATCCCAGTTGTTCACCTAGCCTAATCTATGAGTGAAGCATTTGTTAATCTAGAAATGGATAGCATTTCAACTGCAAACAATTTTTGACTATAATCCTTCATTGTTTATCAAGGCTGGCATTTATACATAGCATCTGCTCTAGGGTGATAGTCTGTCTACTGTATGGTAGCTTTATCCCATTACAGGTTGCTAATTCCTCACATGGCCTCTCTTACGTGGATTCCCTGAGCGATCTGTTCTGTCACCCTTGCTAGCAAAGGGACTGTGGCAAGGATCACAGTGCCATCAAAGTGCAGGTCACAGCAGTCTCTACACTACGCCTGTTTACGGAGGTCTTCACTGCCTCAGTGCTTAGCTAAAACGGACCAGGGTGAGAATGAGCCTGTAGGTTGAGGGCAGCATCTAGGGAGTATGGCAGGAGTGGTGCCTATCTGTCATATTGAGGGGATTTGTCAACTCTTTGTCCAAGAGGTTCTACTTATTGGCGCTTTAGGATTCTGGATTCCCAGGATTGATGGTGGCCAAAAGCACCTTTCTGTTTAGCTGTGAAGGGATTTTAGTCTTTTCTCTCATCTGGCCACAGTTATCTCTATTCTCTCATGTTTGGTTGGTTTTGTTTAACTATAGCCTTAACTTGGAATTTCCACTGTTCAACCCTGGTGTCGTATGCGAAATCTGCACTGTTACCTGAATGTCTTTTCCCCTGTCAGTGACTGATAGATATTTGCAACCTTAACTCCAGGTAACAAAAATTATTGCTGGGGGATATATTTTGCACCAGTATGATGGTTAGTTTGGGGTCTTTTGATAATCGATTTAATTAAATTTTGTTAAGGCACCCAGGAGCCCTGAGTAGTCCATAACAATATTATTATTATTATGAAATAAAACATCCAACCCTATTCATCCTACTGAATGGCATGAATGATGCACTGCTTCATATCTGTCCAATGCACTTGCTCACATTAGACAACAATTGATTTAAATTGACTAGAGTAATGCACTATGGGTGGGATTTTCCAAAGTGCTCGGCATTGGCCTAACTCTGCTCCCGTTGAAGCCTGTGGCAAAACTCCTCCCATTGACCTGAATGGTGGCAGAGTTGGGTCGAAGCCGAGCACTTTGGAAAATCCTGCCCTGTGTTCTTTCTGGTGTTTAAGCTGGTGTTAAAATAGCTGGCCAAGGTATGGGTTAGGTAGTCAGATGCTTATTGGGCTGAGGGGAATAATGACCTCATAAATCAGGAGCCCGCAGTCAGATCTTTCTAGGCTCCCTAATTGTAGCTAGCAAATTAAGGCACTGTCCTGCATTTTGCAGAAGGCACTCAACACAGCAGAATAGGTCCCTTCCACTTTCAGAGCCCGTTTGTCATCTGTTAAACATGTGCTGGGCCCAAAACTCCCTGACCGGAGCAAGGATGAAACAGGAAGTGTAATGTCTACTTAGTATGTTAATGTTTGCAAGTTCATTTTCACAAGTCAAGGGGCTAACTCCCTTTCTATGGTGCTTCTGCAATGAATGCATTCTCTGGTAGGCTTTTATACTAGCGGGCCAGTTGTTCCATGTACTACAGACTGCCTGGAGCTCAGAGAAGGAGCCAGAAGTCTGACTGGGGTTTACATATATTGGGTTTCTGTCCCCTTTTGCTGACACGAATGGGTGCAGAATTTGCAGAACTAAATTTTAAGATGGGAACTGAATTTCTTTTCACAGGTTGAGCCATCAAACTGTGTGTTGTTGAACACAGAGCTGTGGTACATCCTACAGTGAGAGCAACTGCTCTTTACCCATTGGTGATTGTGGGTTATAGAGCAGTGGTTCTCAACCAGTGGTACGTGTACCCCTGAGGGTACGCAGAGGTCTTGCAGGGGGTATGTCAACTCACCTAGATCAGTGTTTCTCAACCTGGGCTCGAAAATGCCTGAACCATTTTAGTTAAAACTTCCCCCAAAAATCTCATCCATGTCAGACAACCTTAACTATAAGCACTCGAAAGTTAGGAAATCCCAGAACTAAGGTTGCCCATGCAGGCAGAACATCAGGTGTCTAAACCCTACATCGCACTCCTACAGCTCTAGCTCCAAGAAGTCCTAAATCAATGGAGCACAATGAGTATTTGGTTTGTTTATATACAGTGGCTATAGCCTCATTGTATTGTGGCTTGAAACCTTACTGACTCCGGAGCTGGCAGGGTGATTGGAGGGTGTGTTGTGGAGTGTTTCACTATATTAGGGTTTCTAATTCATATGATTAAGCTATCGACCTGCTACCAGGCAAACAACCTCTCCTGTTTAGACGTTTAGAAATGCAACACATATGGATTTGTTGCCAATAGCTTGTATTTTACGACTGCATGATTTGTGTTAACAAATTCATGGCTCAGCTTCCACCCACAGCTTAATTTAAAACAGTGACACCTAACACGGGGCCGCTGAATAATGGAATGAAGGCTTTATTTCAGCAAGTAAAGGCTTACAGGGTTTATATGCTTGTTGGGTTTATTAGGATAGGAAAGATATAAACCAGAGAGCTTCTGAACTCACTTCCCCAGGCAGCTGCAGTGTGTAATTCACATGCCTTTATACTGGTGCTGTACTTGACTCAGTGCTCTAAAATTTGTAAAGCAATGCATGCCCTGCTGTCATCCTATCAGCACTTAACAGAGTTAAAACCATCTCTCATCCAGGCCAGGCTTCCCAGCCTGCTACCTGGTTCTTCCCTGGAGCTCAGTGCTCTGTGGTCCAAATGTGGAGGCTCAAGCTAGTCCTGAGTGTTAGGGGGCTTATTCCTTCACTCGCTTACTTCCCTGGTCCTTCTTGCATGAACAGAGAGCAACAATACCCTAAGTCCGAAGGTGCAAACAATTTGATGTTTATTGGGGTGAACTTCCAGCAAGCAATGATTCCAATTTCCTTCCTCAGTGTCCCCCTTCCCAGCTCTGACACCACAGAGCCTTGCCTGTGTCCCTGTTCCTATTCCCCCCCCCTTAGCAAAACACGATTCCAATTTCCCCAACCCCATTCCCCCCCTTACTTCCTGATTGACTGCAGACTATATAGTAAAACTTCAGTTCTGCTTAGCTATACCTTAACCAGTCATTTTACTGAAATTTAACTAACAAATCCTAACATATTGTAACAGGATTATCTAACCAATTATATCCCACCACCTTCATTGGTTTACACCCAACCAAATTAATTATACAGCAGTCGGAAACAATCACAGAACCAGACAGAGATTATACAGACGAACAATAGGGAAGCGGAGACTACAGTGATAGAACAACACAGAAATGAGGATTTCACACCCCAGCTATTGATAAGTGAGGGCTGGTCTTCACTACCTGCCTGGATCGGCGGTAGAAAATCGATCTCTCGGGGATCGACTTATTGCGTCTCGTTCGGACGCGATAATTGATTCCCGAATCGACGCGTGTACTCCACCAGCCCAGGTAGGAGTAAGCACCGTCGACGGGGGAGCCGCGGCGGTCGATTTGCCACCGTCCTCACAGCGGGGTAAGTCGGCTCAGATACATCGAATTCAGCTACGCTATTCCCGTAGCTGAATTTGCGTATCTGAAATCGATTCCCCCCCCCATAGTGTAGACGTAGCCTGAGTTCTTGCCAGACAGGATGCTATCAAACTAAGTTTCCTTTTACATCTTCTAGGCTCTTCCCTTTCTCTGGAGGTGATAGGAATATCAGGACAGGATTGTATTCCTAACAGCCCAATAGCACCTTATTTCAGTGTGACTGGTGAGGATGTGACCATTCATTTCCCAGTTTATGGCTGCCCCTGCTACTTAGCGAAAGGCCTTAGCCTAAGAACAGGGCCTCAGACTGTCACAGTGAGAGAAGGCCCAGACACCGGTAGACAGTGATTTTGATTCTTTCTTTTATACCTCTATAACTAGCTAAGTGATAAGAATACACCTAAATTCTTAAAGTCTAGGCCTTTGCAGATAGGCCTGAATATCTATATCCTAACACCGAGGTCAGCGTCTGATTGCTCCAAGGAAGCCTGGTATATTGCAGTCAGTGACAAACTTCCCAGTAACATAGTGGGAGTAGGAACTGGCCATTAATCTGCCACTTGCTAGCAGATATCAGAGCCAGACTCATGCAAGCTCAGTTTTCCCCACACCTCCATTCCCCAGAGCAGAGAGTACTCAAACCTCCTTGGCCCCAAAAAATCTGTGGAAGAATCTGAAACACAAACCTACCACGTAAACATAAAGTCTCTATAAAGGAGTGTGGCTTTGCGGGTGAAGCACTAAACCTGGACTCAGGAGGCCTGGGTCCTCGTCCCTGCTCTGCACCTGGCCTGTTGGGTGACCTTGGGCAAGTCTGTTTGCCCCGTGCCTCAGTTTTCCCCATCACTAAAATGGGGATAATGATCGTAACCTTTTTTGTAAAGTACTATGGATGAGAAGTGTTGTGTGAGAGCTAGCTCTTATGATGTTACCTGCATCCCTCAGCAGAACACTTAGAATTAAATTGTAAGCTGGTGGCTTTATGCTTGGGTAGTGGTTGGCTAGAGGACCGCAAAGTCTCCAAAGACAGACTGAGGATCAGCATTCCTCTGACACTCAGAATCCTGCCGGACTCCCTATAATTGTACTTTTCAGGAGCCATATGATGATATCACTTTTCTATGGCAGATGAAATTGAACATGACAAGTACGGTGAGTCCACTGTGGGCTTTAAGGAAACGTGCCTTACAGGAGACCTGGATATGTAACTTGCAGGAGCAGCGCTTCTGATGTCCTGCACGCCCTTCAACGCACTGTTTCTCTGTCACTTTACTTACAGGGCTTCATGTTTTTTCTGTAATAAAGGGCTTCTGCTCCTGATTCTCCAGCCACTCGCCTCCCACTCTTCTCCTCCCCCTGCCTTCTCAGATGCTTTTTTACTACTCACAGGCAGCTTTTTTTAAGAAATGCCATTTATAGTTACCATCAAGTATCCGTGCCGCCGAGAGTTTCCATGGAGTCTGCTACCTGCTGACGTATTGGAGTCAGAGAGCTCTGGGGGAGGAAAGGGTTGAGGAGGGAGTCATGTGGGGGGGAAAACAGGTGTAGGGGGCTGTAGGAATCAGATCTCAATGAGAGGAGAGAAATCGAGCTGATTTGTGGGGAAGATGTCAGCAGTGGAGGAAAAGTGGACACATTTGTAAGTCATGTCAGTCCTGATTCTCAGTTCCTCCATCTCCAGGCTTGGTTGGGGGAAGGAGGCGGTAGCCTTAAGCCCCTGGTGTAAATTAGAGCAGTCTCAGGGTGGCTCTAATGTACTCTCTGCTTCCCGTGGACCTCTAGTGGCCTGGGAAAGAGAATAGACATAGCACAGTGCTTTCCAGCCACAGTGGCTGCCCATGACAAGCTGCGAGCAAGGCCTGTATAGAGCCCTTATGCCAGCTCTCTGCTGGCCAGGGAGTCCCCCTGGCAGGGAATATTTTCGGGGACCCTTTCTGCTCCCTGAGCAGGTTATAGGGGCCTTAGTATAATTGAGAATAAGGCCCTTTGTGTGTGTTCCACTTTTGCTGTATATCTAATAGCACACTGCTGTCTTTTGGAAGCGTCGTTTCCTTATCTCAGGGATCAGCTTGTGCCCTCTGACTTGGGCACCGCCATCCTGTATCGTTTTATCCCGAATTTGGGAAGGGAGCTCAGTCCCTGGTTCTCTGGGCCAAGGGGCACTGAAAATATTATAAATGGGGTCAGTCCCAAGGCAGAGGGCACACCTGGCATTGTTCTGGAGCAGCCCCTTCCAAGCCGCGAGGAGATGGTCACAGCCTTGTTGATGGATCTGGGAACAGGTGTGAATTCACAGGACCCGATTCACCTCTCGCTTCCATCAGACTTACTCTGGCATGTCACCATTGACTTCAGCAGAGCTCCCGCTAAAGAGCTGTGGCTTGTAACCTTCACGGTAGGGCTCTCAGTTGTGATTCCTGTGCCTTTAAAAAAGAAAAGCTCTGTGTCGCTCAGAAGCTTGTCTCTTTCGCCAGCAGAAGGGGATCCAATAAGAGATATCACCTCACCCACCTTGTCTCGCATTTAAAAAGATGTCAGCCTAGTCTCTGAATTCCTGTGCTGTGGTCAGTTACTTTAGCTACTTTAGGCAAAATCATGAAGTGACTTTGTGGAGACACATAGATTCCCCAGATATAAAAGCTATTAGGGGACTGGACCCTCGATATTCATGTACACTAGTGTTCAAACCTTAAAGTCAATTATGGGTGAGCCCAAAAGCCATCTGGAAGTATTCGGAGAATGTCTGACATGTAAGCCGTATTCTCTGCAAGGGTTAAAACCCAGCCAGCTGAATTCATTGCTGTGCATAGCTGTAATTTTCATAGAGCACAGTTTGGCAGAGCTGCAAAACGGGAATTACAGTGATCAATCTACATCACAATAAGAGCACGATAAAGGTTTCAGCCCTAGCCTGACCTGCTGTATCCTTAGTGCTGCCGCCTTTGGAAGCGGAAAACAGGCCAACTTGCATTTACTGTACTACGAGAGCACTGATCAAAATCCAGGTCTTAAAAAAACATGCATCCGAAGAAGTGAGGTTTTTACCCACGAAAGCTTATGCCCAAATAAATCTGTTAGTCTTTAAGGTGCCACCAGACTCCTTGTTGTTTTTGTAGATACAGACTAACACGGCTACCCCCTGATACTTGACAGGTCTTAAAACTCACTCTGCAAAGCCTTGGAACCCCTTTGCACGCTGCCTGTAGCGAGGCGGTCTGGCTCCCCGCTGCCCCGGACGGGGACAAGTCTCCCTGGACACCAAAGTGGGCGGAGCCAGCAAACCCTGCACCCCCCCCCCCCCCCCACACACACACACACACAGGTCAAGGCACAGGACAGCAAGTATAAAAGCCCAGAGCTCACTTGAAGCTCGGCCACCGGAGCGACCAGACGCTTGTGGTGTAGTTCCCGGTGGGGAGACCACGGCGATCGGCGGCCGACCCGAGGACTGGCCAGACCAGCCAACGCCTGATGCTAGCCCGAGCCCAGATACGCTGCCAAGCCTACTGCTTGCCCGTTACCCCGAGGAACTGCCAGGCCTACCGTGTGCCAGTTACCCAGAGGAGCTGCCAAACCAACCGCTCGCCAGCTACCCCGAGGAGCCCATGGTGTGTGACCCTGTGGGGGATGCCGTCCGGACCCAGGTACCTCTAGAGGGGGAGGTAGGAAGTAGCCCAGGGGCAGCCGACCCGAGTCTGGCGGCAACACACCCAGAGCCCATGTCAGTGTGTTGCGGTCAGGATCCCCACTGACACAGCAGCGGGTCTTCTGCCGCTGCTAGGGCCCCGGGCTGGGACGCAGTGGAGTGGGAGGGCCTGCGTCCCCCCTGCCACCCACCTCGCAGGTGGCCGTCTCCCCCTCTCCCCGGCTGCTCAGAGCCAGGAGCCTGAGGTTTGCTGTTCAACCTGTTTGCTCAGCCCCTGCCTGAGGGCCTGAGCTAGTGACGATTTGTTACCCCGCCCTGACCTAGGGCCTGGGCTTGCCAATACTGAACCTGTTTAACCAGCCCCTGCCTGAGGGCCTGAGCTAGTGACGGTTTGTTATCCCGCCCTGACCTAGGGCCCGGGCCTGCTCATATTGAACCTGTTTGCTCAGCCCCTGCCTGAGGGCCTGAGCTAGTGACGGTTTGTTACCCCACCCTGACCTAGGGCCTGGGCCTGCTCATATTGAACCTGTTTGCTCAGCCCCTGCCTGAGGGCTAGAGCTGCTGACTGTTTGCCGCACAGCCAAGCTAATGCCCCGATACACCTGACCAAAGTAGCGAGGCCATCTGGCTCCCCGCCACCCCAGAGGGGGAACGAGCCCTGGCCAAACCTCCCTATGCTGCCCCAGAAGGGAGGATATCTGCACTGCTTTGAGAGTGGACCTCTTCATGTCATCGTATAGGCCAGATTTGCAAAAGTCCATGTGCATTTTTGCACGTGGGCTTTTGAACACCTGGCACTAAGTGTCTCAGCTTTTACCTGATTAGTTTATTTGTAATGTCCATGGAGCAAGGATTGAGTTTTTCTCCTGTATCGCACAGGGCCAAGTACACGTATGGTGATCAGTAATTAAAAATAATCATAGCAGACACTCTTCCCCCCACCTCCTCCCAGTTTGGTTCACAGAACACAAGAGCTGGAATTTACTGATAATTCAGCCATCATATTTTTAGACCTAAAACAAAAGGAGTCACATTCGCCTCTGGTGTAACACCATTGGAGTCAGTATTGTTGCACCAGGGAAGAATTTGGTGCAATGAATTCTTTTTAATCAGGATTTAAGGACCTGAGCATGTTTCTGTTGATACCGATGATGCAACTTCTCTTGATGTCCGTGAGACCAAGACCTGGCCCCTCGCTTGTGGATAAAGGGGAATAAGGGGACAGGAAGCCCCTCCTCCAGCCCCTTTAAAATACAAGAAGGTTCTTGGCCAGATCCTCAGCTCCCCTCCCCCCACCCCCTTATGCCAGGGAATCCCTAGATGGGGTGAAGCCAGCATAACGGTCTATGCCACTGCTTCTGGCCCCCTAGCACAACAGGCATTCTGGGCATGTGCTGGGTGGGGACACAGCGTGACTGAAGCATGCTGTCCTCCAGCTGCCTTAGGTTGGAGCAGTGGTTCTCTAACTTCTGTACTGGTGACCACTTTCAAATAGCAAGGGAGTGCGACCCCCCCCCTTATAAATTAAAAACACTTTTTTATATATTTAGCACCATTATAAATGCTGGAGGCAAAGCGGGGTTTGGGGTGGAGGCTGACAGCTCGCGACCCCCCATATAATAACCTCGCGACCCCCTGAGGGGTCCCGACTCCCAGTTTGAGAACCCCTGGGTTGGAGGAATGCACTCCAGGTTGCAAGTTCTGGAGTGCATTCCTCCAAGTTACAAGTTATAACAGCCCTGAAACTGCTCTAACCTATGCTGGGAGTGAAACCAGCTCCTGGATACCCCTGGGATTTAGGGTTGGGAGACAGAAAGGTGGCAGAAAGTCACCTGTACCCTCGCCACCAAATTAAGTGAACAGAGTTTCAGTGCATGTGTGGGTCTGGCCCGGGGGGGTTAAAAGGGCCAGGCTACAGAGGGTATATTTTAATAACAGTTTGTTGCCCCATTCTTTCTTGCATCAAGACTTCTGACCTCTGGTCAAGCTTTTCCACCCCAGATGGCACCTGGCTTGACTGTGGTAGCTGCTTGATAGCGGTGTTTGTATGTGTTCTATGAAAACCCACAAAATCTTTCGCATCAAACCTAGAGAGCATAAATCTGAGAACATGCCCCCTTCTGCAGCCCAGAGCCAGCCATTGTATTATACTCATGCAGCCCTTTCCCTACTCCAGTATGTGGCAAAGCCCTCATGGGGATAACTTTCCATCCAGCATGGAGGATCCTCCCACTGCCCTCCCAACAATACAAGGCCTGCAGCAGTTCAGGGAGGTGTAGAGTCAAGCAAGCAGGGTGATTGTATCTGGGGATTTTCCCCTTCTCCAGAAGGATTAACTGGCTCCATTCTTATGTGAATCCAGTGGCTAAGAACCCCTGGCACTGAGTGGCCTAGCAGCCACATTGGGTCTGGGCTGTGTTCTTGCCCCCCCGCCCCCGTTAGCTCCTTGCGCACAGCCCATTCTTTATTATTGCCATTTGGTTATTTATACAGCATTACGGATGTGCATGGTACTTTACAGACAAATAAGAGTGTCCCTCCCCCACTGCCTTGGCGTATTTTCCCCCAAAGGCCAGTCTGTGTTGCTTAATATATGGAGATATGCCTATCTCATAGAGCTGGAAGGGACCCTGAAAGGTCATCGAGTCCAGCCCCCTCCCTTCACTAGCAGGACCAAGCTCTGATTTTGCCCCAGATCCCTAAATGGCCCCCTCAAGGATTGAACTCACAACCCTGGGTTTAGCAGGCCAATGCTCAAACCACTGAGCTATCCCTCCCTACCGCACAGGGATGTCGTGAGGGGAGAGACAGTGTCTCAATCTCTCTCTCTCTCTCTCTCTCTCTCTCTCTCTCTCTCTCCTTCCTTCCTTCCTTCCTTCCTTCCTTCTGGGGACCATGTAAGAGCCTAAGACAGATATTTGTACACCAACATAGCTACGCTGGTACAAACTCCCTGGGTGAGCTACACTGGTACAAGCCGCATTTTACATCGGTACAACATATGCTAGGGGTTTGCACTGGAGTAGCTATGCCAGTATAAATATCCCTACATAGACGCTCCCTGAGTAAATTGGGTATATGTTACTCCGTCAATTACTTCCCTTCTATTGTCGGTCTGTTATTAAGTGATGGATTACTGTATCTATGGCAGTTTCCTTTGATCCTAGTTAATTTTATGAAAAGTGCTGTTCAGTGAATTGTACTGCTGGCTTCTTACTTATGTCACTGTTTGGGATGTCTATCACTCTGAATATAGCAAGAAAACACACAGCTTACCAGTGAAATAAACATAACCATAGTGTTTCCAGCGTTTGGGATTTCATCAAGAGATTAGGTGTTTTTCTTGAAGCTCCAGATTCTGATTTTATGTGAATACCTGTGTCAAGGCTGTTTCCCCACTTTGAACTTTAGGGTACAAATGTAGGGGCCTGCATGAAAACTTATAAGCTTAACTACCAGCTTAGCCCTGGTCCGCTGCCACCATTTCCAATGGATTCCCTCCCTGGGAAGCCTTGAAAAACCTTCACCAATTCCCTGGTGAATACAGATCCAACCCCCTTGGATCTAAAACAAGGAGAAATTAACCATTCCCCTCCTTCCTCCCACCAACTCCTGGTCAATCAAGATCCAAACTCCTTGGATCTTAAAACAAGGAAAAATCAATCAGGTTCTTAAAAAGAAGGCTTTTAATTAAAGAAAAAGGTAAAAATCATCTCTGTAAAATCAGTATGGAAATTAACCTTACAGGGTAATCAAACTTAAAGAGCTCAGAGGACTCCCCTCTAGTCTTAGGTTCAAAGTACAGCAAACAAAGATAAACACTCTAGTAAAAGGTACATTTACAAGTTGAGAAAACAAAGGAAAACTAAGACGCCTTGCCTGGCTATTTACTTACAAGTTTGAAATAGGAGAGACTTCTTTAGAAAGATGTGGAGAACCTGGATTGATGTCTGGTCCCTCTCAGTCCCGAGAGCGAACACACTCCCAAACAAAGAACACAAACAAAAGCCTTTCCCCCCCCCCAAGATTTGAAAGTATCTTGTCCCCTTATTGGTCCTTTGGTCAGATGCCAGCCAGGTTACCTGAGCTTCTTAACCCTTTACAGGGAAAAGGATTTTGGAGTCTCTGGCCATGAGGGATTTTATAGTACTGTACACAGGACAGCTGTTACACCCTTCCCTTTATAGTTATGACACGCCCCGCAAATCACAGATAGTGTTGGACGTTCGGTTCTACACTGGCTGTGATTTCTTCCTGGAGTTCTAGGAGAAAACAGAGTTAATAAGAAGAACAGGAGTACTTCTTTTTGCGGATACAGACTAACACGGCTGCTACTCTGAAACCTGTCATTATGCAAGAGTTAATAAGATACATGTACCTTTAGACATACTACTGATTATATAAAAACTAACAATATGTTTAATTCCAAGAACAATTGTTAACCAGTTAACTCTGGGAAACTTTCCTGGGAGATTTCAGAGTAGCAGCCATGTTAGTCTGTATCCGCAAAAAGAAGAACAGGAGGACTTGTGGCACCTTAGAGACTAACAAATTTATTAGAGCATAAGCTTTCGTGGACTACAGCCCACTTCTTCGGATGCATATAGAATGGAACGTATATTGAGGAGATATATATACACACATACAGAGAGCATAAACAGGTGGGAGTTGTCTTACCACCTCTGAGAGGCCAATTAATTAAGAGAAAAAAAACTTTTGAAGTGATAATCAAGCTAGCCCAGTACACACAGTTAGATAACAAGTGTGAGAATACTTACAAGGGGAGATAGATTCAATGTTTGTAATGGCTCAGCCATTCCCAGTCCTTATTCAAACCGGAGTTGATTGTGTCTATATATGTGTATGTGTATATATATATCTCCTCAATATACGTTCCATTCTATATGCATCCGAAGAAGTGGGCTGTAGTCCACGAAAGCTTATGCTCTAATAAATTTGTTAGTCTCTAAGGTGCCACAAGTCCTCCTGTTCTTCTTTTTCCTGGGAGAGTGCATCAGCTTTGTTAGAAGCTCCTGAAATGTGTTGTATTTCAAAATCAAAATCTTGGAGAGCTAAACTCCACCGAAGAAGTTTTTTTTGTTATTTCCTTTGGCGGTATGAAGCCACTGTAGCGCAGCATGGTCTGTTTGTAGTTGGAAACGCCGTCCCCAAACATATGGGCGTAGCTTTTCCAGCGCGTACACAATGGCGTAGCATTCCTTTTCGCTGATTGACCAGTGGCTTTCCCTCTCAGACAGTTTCTTGCTGAGAAACACGACAGGATGGAATTCTTGATCCGGTCCTTCCTGCATTAAAACTGCTCCCACGCCTCGCTCGGACGCATCTGTGGTTACTAGGAACGGTTTGTCAAAGTCTGGGGCCCTTAGCACAGGGTCAGACATGAGTGTTGCCTTAAGCTGGTTAAAGGCCTTTTGACACTCATCAGTCCACTGAACTGCATTTGGCTGTTTCTTTCTGGTTAGGTCTGTCAGCGGGGCGGCGATTTGGCTGTAGTGGGGTACAAATCGCCTATAATATCCAGCCAAGCCTAAGAAGGATTGGACCTGTTTCTTAGACTTTGGAACCGGCCACTTTTGGATAGCATCCACTTTGGCCTGTAGGGGATTTATAGTTCCTCGACCCACCTGGTGCCCCAGGTAAGTCACTCTGTTTTGGCCTATTTGACACTTTTTAGCCTTAACAGTTAGTCCTGCATGCTGGATGCGCTCGAAGACTTTTTCCAGGTGGTCTGCCCATGAATCAGAAAAAAGGGCCACATCATCAAGGTAGGCAACTGCAGATTCTCCCAATCCCGCTAGGAGACCATCTACAAGTCTTTGGAAGGTGGCGGGTGCATTTTGCAACCCGAAAGGGAGTACATTGAATTCATACACCCCTGCCTGGGTGACGAAGGCTGACCTTTCCTTAGCGGGTTCATCTAGTGGTACTTGCCAGTACCCCTTGGTTAAGTCTAAAGTAGAGATGAATTGGGCATGTCCCAATTTCTCCAATAGCTCATCTGTGCATGGCATTGGATAATTGTCAGGACGAGTTACAGCATTTAGCTTACGGTAGTCCACGCAAAAGCGTATTTCCCCATCTGGTTTGGGAACTAGAACCACTGGAGATGCCCATGCACTATTAGAGGGGTGGCTTATACCCATCTGTAGCATGTCCTGGATCTCCCTTTGTATAGCAGTTTTGGCATGAGGTGACTCCCGGTAGAGTGGGGTTCTAATTGGGTGAGCATTACCTGTGTCAATGGAGTGGTATGCCCGTTCGGTCCATCCTGGAGTGGCTGAGAAAATTGGCACAAAGCTTGTGCACAGCTCCTTGATCTGCTGTCGCTGCAGACGTCCAAGGGTCGTGGAGAGGTTCACCTCTTCCACGCCTCCATCCCTTTTTCCTTCGTAGTAGACACCTTCAGGCCACTCCGCGTCATCTGTTTCCTGGGCTGTAAACTGGCAAACGTTTAATTCTCTGATATAAAAGGGCTTCAGAGAATTAACGTGGTATACCTTAGGCTTTATGTTGGAGGTGGGGGAGGCTATGAGATAGTTAACAGCTCCTAGGCGCTCCTGGACCGTGAATGGTCCTTCCCACGACGCTTCCATTTTATGGGCCTGGAGTGCCTTTAAGACCATGACTTGGTCTCTCCTACTTTGAAGGACCGTTCTCTGGAATGTTTATCATACCAGGCCTTTTGCTCTTCCTGAGCATCCTTTAGATTTTCTTTAGCAAGGGCTAAAGAGTGTCGGAGGGTGCTTTGTAGGTTGCTTACAAAGTCTAGAATGTTAGTTCCTGGAGAAGGCGTAAACCCCTCCCATTGCTGCTTCACCAACTGTAATGGCCCCTTAACCTCGCGGCCATACACAAGTTCAAATGGTGAAAACCCTAAACTGGGATGTGGTACAGCCCTGTAGGCAAAAAGCAACTGCTGCAACACTAGGTCCCAATCATTGGAGTGTTCATTTACGAATTTACGTATCATGGCCCCCAAAGTTCCATTAAACCTCTCCACCAGGCCATTGGTTTCATGGTGGTAAGGGGTGGCAACCAAGTGATTCACCCCATGAGCTTCCCACAGGTTTTCCATGGTCCCTGCCAGGAAATTAGTTCCCGAATCTGTAAGGATGTCGGAGGGCCAACCTACCCTGGCAAAAATGTCTGTTAATGCCTGGCACACACTTTTAGCCCTGGTGTTGCTTAAGGGTACTGCCTCCGGCCATCGGGTAGCAAAATCCATGAAAGTCAGTACATACTGCTTTCCTCTGGGTGTCTTCTTTGGGAAAGGACCCAGAATATCCACAGCTACTCACTGAAATGGGACCTCAATTATGGGTAGTGGCTGGAGAGGGGCTTTTACCTGGTCTTGGGGCTTTCCCACTCGTTGGCATACCTCACAAGACCGGACATAATTAGCAACGTCCCTTGCCCATTCCCTCCCAGTGGAAGGACTTCCCCAACCCATCTTTGGTTCTGTTCACCCCAGAATGGCCACTGGGATGATCATGGGCTAAGCTCAAGAGCTTTACCCCATACTTAGTGGGAACTACCAACTGTCTTTGAGGATGCCAATCTTCCTGGTGCCCACCAGAAAGAGTCTCCTTGTATAAAAGTCCTTGTTCTACAACAAACCGGGATCGGTTCGAAGAGCTGAGAGGCGGTGGGGTGCTCCGCGCTGCCGCCCAAGCTTTCTGAAGGCTGTCATCTGCTTCCTGCTCGGCCTGGAACTGTTCCCTTGATGCTGGAGACATCAGTTCCTCCTTGGACTGTGGACTGGGGCTTGGTCCCTCTGGAAGCAATGCAGGTGCTGGGGCAGTTTCCATTGACTGTGAACCGCTGTCCGCTGGTGCACTGTGTGGTATCTCAGGCTCTGGCTGAGCCTCTTGGATAGGGTTATCTGCTGCTTCCGCCAGGTCAGGCTCGCTGGTGCCCTCTGGCGTTGGAGTTGTAGACGGGTTTGCAAGCGCTGGACTCAGTGCTGGCAATGGTTCTGGTGCTGGTTGCGTTGCCAGTTCCGGTTCTGGTACTGGCTTTGGCTGGGTCTCTGGGATTGGATCCACTACGGCTGTTGCAGTCGTGGGCAGGGGATCCGGTTCCACCACCTTTGTTTGGGTCTCTGGTAACACAGACAGGGCCCTGGTGGACGGCTCAGGAACAGGGATGGGGGTGAAAGCTTGCCTAGCCTGGCTGCGGGTGACTATTCCCACCCTCTTGGCTAGCTTCACATGGTTGGCCAAATCTTCCCCCAGCAGCATGGGAATGGGATAATTGTCATAGACTGCAAAAGTCCACATTCCTGACCAGCCCTTGTACTGGACATGCAACGTGGCTGTAGGCAAGGTTACAGACTGTGTACGAAGGGTTGAAAGGGCCTGGAGCCTCCGGGTTGATGAGTTTGGGGTCCACTAGGGATTGGTGGATAGTTGACACTTCTGCCCCAGTGTCCCTCCAAGCGATAACCTTCTTTCCGCCCACTCTCAAGGTTTCCCTTCGCTCCGAGGGTATGAGAGAGGCATCTGGGTCTGGGGATCTTTGGTGTGATTGGGGTGTAATGAACTGTAATCGGTTGGGGTTCTTGGGGCAGTGAGCCTTTATATGTCCCAGTTCATTACATTTAAAACATCGCCCTGCTAAGGTATCACCGGGGCGATGTTGGTTGGTTGGTTGGTGGAGACTGGTGTGGTGGGGTGAGAAGGCGTCTGGGGTTTCCCTTGGGATGTGGGTGGGGCCCTGGGTTGTCCCCGGTGGTAAGGGTTTTTTTCGGCTTGCCCCTTCTGATATTCGCTCCAACTGCTATTAGTTTTTTCTTTTCTGCCACCTCCACCCATTTGGCTCCAATCTCCCCCGCCTCAGTTACAGTTTTGGGCTTCCTATCTAGGATGTACCTTTCTATTTCCTCAGGAACACCCTCTAAAAAATGCTCCATTTTTACTAGGGAAACCAGATCTTCCAGAGATTTAACATTTGCTCCTGATACCCAGGCATCACAATTTTTGTCAATGTGGTAGGCATGCCGGGTAAATGACACATCGGGGTTCCACTTTAGGGCTCTGAACCGCCAACGGGCATGCTCAGGTGTTAGCCCCATTCTGATTCTGGCCTTGTTTTTAAAAAGTTCATAACTGTTCATGTGTTCCTTAGGCATTTCAGCCGCCACCTCTGCTAAGGGTCCACTGAGCTGCGGCCTCAGCTCTACCATGTACTGGTCTGGAATGATGCTGTATCCAAGGCAGGCCCTTTCAAAATTTTCTAAGAAGGCCTCAGTATCATCGCCTGCCTTGTAGGTGGGGAATTTTCTGGGATGGGAAGTGGTACCTGGAGGGGGGTTGTTAGGATTGGCTGGTGCATCCTGCTTAGCCTTTGCTACTTCCAGTTCATGCTTCCTTTCTTTTTCTCTCTCCTCCATCTCCTTTTCTTTCAGCTCCATAGTTCTCTTGTGAGCCTCCTCTTTGGCTTTTTCCAGCTCCATCTCTCTTTCATGGGCCTCCTTTTTGGCTTTCTCTTCTCTTGCTCTCTGCTCTGTCTCGAGTTTTGTTAATTGAAGCAGTCTCTGATGTTTTCTTTCATTTTCTTCTGCTTCTAGTTTGGCCAGTTCTATTTTTTTAGCTACTTCTTTTGTAGTCATTTTCCTGTTTTCTTGTGCTGGGTCACCCCCTCTGCAGTTGACTGAAACTGGGAAGCTCTCAGCTCTGGCTGCTGCTGAGTTAACAGAGACTTTCTAACTAGCTACTCCCGAGGATGTAAAAACAATTTAGCTTGTAAATTCCTTTTACCCTGTTCTTTGTTTGCTCATTTGAACACTTCTCTTAACAAAGGACCTTGTTAAAAAAAACTTAACACCTCTGCCTTCAGGCAAGGAGAGATAAGATATGCATCTATCTACCTTCAGCTCTGCTTCTCAAGCAGCTAGAAGGAAAAAAAAATCTCACTGGCTTTTGGGTTTAAAATGATGCCACCATGTCAAGGCTGTATCCCCACTTTGAACTTTAGGGTACAAATGTAGGGGCCTGCATGAAAACTTCTAAGCTTAACTACCAGCTTAGCCCTGGTCCGCAGCCACCATTTCCAATGGATTCCCTCCCTGGGAAGCCTTGAAAAACCTTCACCAATTCCCTGGTGAATACAGATCCAAACCCCTTGGATCTTAAAATAAGGAGAAATTAACCATCCCCCTTCCTTCCTCCCACCAACTCCTGGTGAATACAGATCCAACCCCCTTGGATCTAAAACAAGGAGAAATTAACCATTCCCCTCCTTCCTCCCACCAACTCCTAGTGAATCAAGATCCAAACTCCTTGGATCTTAAAACAAGGAAAAATCAATCAGGTTCTTAAAAAGAAGGCTTTTAATTAAAGAAAAAGGTAATCCCAAACAAAGAACACAAACAAAAGCCTTTCCCCCCGCCCCCCAAGATTTTGTTAGGTCCAAGGAAAATGGAGTATAGAACAGGTTGTTTGGCCAGCTTAGCCAAAGTTAGGCTAACTGTAGTTGCTGGGCCATTCCTGTCTCTCTGTGAAACATGAGGACATGCTTGCTTGGGCTTCAAAGAATGAGATAAAGGGGGGGCCACATTCTTGTACCAAATGTACTAGGAACGGTTTGTTTGGACTTATGGAGACTTGCAGTCTCCACTCCCTGTTTCTGTTCTTCATCTGTACTCAACTCCCTCCTTTCTCCTAGTTTCTGGTGCATGACGAAAAAGCTGATAAGAAGCTGCTGAGGCATCATGAACTGTTTGTACTGTCAAAGAACATAGATATGCATGAATATTAGAAGCTTTTAACTAGTAAAGGGGGGGATTGGGTTGCTTTAACTATGACACGACGGAACTGTCTATATAATCTCACTAGTTATTGTAATCGTGGCTGGTTCTCTCTGGAGACGGGCCGCTCTCTATTGTTGTGTGCACTCTTCAATAAAGAGCTTGTATTGGACCTTGCTGGTGTTGCCTGTCTCTCACTCTGCGGTCAGACAACGAACCTTGCCGTCTGGGTTAAAAAGTCCCCAACAAATTTGGTGACTCTGCCAGGACTCGTCTGACTCTCCGGTGCGGGATCAGACTCCGAAGCAACGCAGCGCGCATCCTCTGGCTTCGAGGAGCCTTGCCCGGTAACCTGATCCCTGCGTCGGCGATAAGGCGAGTTCTGTGAACCAGCTGAAGCCCGTAGAAACCCAGCAACGTCCACCTACCTGTTGATAGGATCCAGGTCTCCGGGGTTCGAGTCCCTGAATAAGGTAAGCGATCGCCATAAAGGGGTTTGAGGCCCCGGGTTGGGGTTTGAGGCCCCGGGATGGGGTTTGAGGCCCTACAGGCTAAATGGGACAAGTTGGCAGTAAATGCCCGGGGGACGCCCCATTGTCTCTGGTACTTAGAGATTGGAAGGAAATCTCTGGAACAACCGGTTTGACTAAATCTAAATGAGAAACTTATGCCAAATTCAATGGCCTTCCTTTACTACTCATTTGTCCCCGACTAAAGACTGGCCAAGGTGTGGAACCTTTTCTGTTGACAGGATGGATTCCCTCAGGAATATCCTGGTTGATCTTAGACCGGGACAAATGGATTATTTATTTGTATGGTATAACTATAAACCAAAAGAAAAACTGCTTTGGGCCCCAGCTGGCTGTGAAAAAATATAGACAGAGGCAAACCAAAGGCAGTACAAGTTACAGTGCTGAGATTACATTTGCAAAGCTTAACTATCCAGTGAGATCCAACAGTCTGCCTTTGAGACCCTGGAGTGGAAGCAAGTCAGAGATTCTAGACAAGCTGTATACAGGATAATCTCCCGTCCACCTCTCCCCCTTCTCTGGACGTTATACAAAGACGTGGCCAATCTGGACGTACGTGTGTGAGTATGAAAGTGTGCCCACTCTCAGCCGCAGTAAGTCTGAGAACCGGAGAGGGGTTAAGCATTCCTTTCTCCACCCCGGTTGACTGGGAAGGGTGTCAGGTGGATCTACCCTAGTCGTAGCAGGACTGGGCAATACAGAAGTTGGAGAAAAGGGAAGAGTTGTGTACTTGATAACTAGAATTAAGCAATTAAGAGCATAGATCATGAACCAGGCAGCAACTCAAACCTACGCCCAGGGCAAGTTGCAAGCCTTGAGACAGGACTTCCAGGCAGAAAAGGAAGCACTGGCTAAGCAAGTACCAGTCCTTCAGGGACTTGTCAGAATTTAACCATTTGTGTTTGCATATGCTGTAACAGCAGTGTGTTTGCCACCAAAAAAAAAAATTGAATAGTTAAATGCCAATGGGCCATGTGTTTTGCCCAGGTGGCAAGCCTCACGAGGGAGGACTCGGGTAGCCTTGTGAGTAAGAATGTTTAAGGGAAGAGACCAGGAAGGATGGGGGCTAGTTGAGAAGCCCACCCTCCTATCTAAATTGATAGTGGAACAAGCCAGTGCCCATGGAAGGGATGGTTCAGTGAGAAAAGCAGGATCGGGCCCAAGTGGGCAGTCAACAGATAGATTAGAAAACAGGTTGGAAACTTTAAGGGCATAGTGGAAGAAAAGGAGTAAGTAATTATAAGCATGGCGATTTCAAATCCCCAGGACAATAATTGGAATGGTAAAATCTGAGTTGATTGGGTGTCGTTTTGGGAGACAAGCAAGTGATTTAAAAAAAAAAAGTGAGAAGTTAACCCTTTAGTTGCTAGAGGGAATTAAGCAGTGAAACTTGGTAAGAATTTCTGTAAGTAATCCAGGCAAGAAGTTATTTAAGTGGAATTATTCGACTATGAATACGTTAGTCTAATTTGCTGAAGAACACTCCTGCTGTGTACAATCTGTATTTTATAAGTTTAAGATGAATTGGTATTGTTTAAAGTTGCAAAACCGAGAATACTTTTGCCAGGCACAGAAAACTAGTGTTGTTTAAGGTATTTAGCATTAAATCCTTAAAGTGACTTAATGCTACAAGATTTAAAATGTTTTAAATAAAGACCAAAGGTTGTGGCTGCAGCAGGGTAGTCAAAGCCAGAAGAATAAAAGATTTAAATTTGTTTTTGGGTAACAAAATAGCAGATAAAAGATCTGGTGAAGAGAGAGAAGGACAGTGCCCCTGGTTCTGTGTGGTCGAGCTGACACTTTGCTGTGGGTGCATGGAGATTTTGTAAGCATAAAAGAAACAGTTACACCTTGTGTAGAAATTGATGTGGCTAGAGTTGTGGAAATTGAATTGCGGAGAGGATGTGCATTTTCCCCAGAACATATGCAGTGTATATTGTAGCAGAGGTAAAAGAAATGCAAACCTGCCAATATAGGTTGTGTTGTCTTTTTCAGATCACTGTGTGTTTGAAAGCAGGAGTTAGAAGTAAAAGGCAATCAAAAGTCTGGGAAAGTTAATTGTGTCCTTTTTTAAAGTAAGAATCTTGCTGTGGATAGCTTTGGATCTGGAAGCAAGCTAAAAAGCATCTGTATTAATGCAATTTTCTAACTAATAAGGTAGAAGGCCACAAGCCTTATTTGTGGAGCACAGCTAACCCAAGTACAGGCTGGAATTGGTGAGTTATATGTTATCTCCGCCCTTAGTTCTATGACCCAGAAGTTGCTGACAGAGATGGTATTAAATATCACTGAGGCTGGGAAGGCATTGCAGTGAGATCTAGCATGTTCAGGCTTGGCCCACTGCCCTTACAGACACATCAGAAGTACCATCTGATCTGTGGCCATGGAGAAATACTTAGAGACTTTCCTGGTGGAAGTGCGGACATTCTCAATGCTCCTTCCAAGCATATGGACCTGTTAGGGAGGTGTGGGCTCCCACATACCGAATCCTGCCGGGTCCATGGGGAGGATGCATGTAGGATTGGGTAATTCACCGAGACATCTGGGAAATTAGACTAACGCCGATGCCCTGGTGGCCTTGGCAACCGCACAGAGAAAACTAAGGCAGATGGTTCTCCAGAACCACTTGGCTCTAGATATTTTACTGGCCTCTCAGAGAGGAACATGCGCATTAATTGGACAAGAATGCTGCGTGTATGTCCCAGACGTTTATAATGCCACTTGGGAAAGAGCAAACCACCTTATGGAGGTAGCAAAGGACCACGGAGGAAAGCAAATTGAATCCTGGTGGAGTAACCTGTTCAATTGGATTCCAGATATAGGCGGTTGGCTCCATAATGTACTCCGAAGCGCCGTTGTAATTATATGCGGCTTGCTGGCCTTGTATGTTATGATAAAAGTTGGATGTTGGATGGGCGCCAAGGTGTGTTCTGTTCAAAGGTAACAAACTCCCAAGTTTACCACTCAGAGTAGTTAGTTGTCCCAGGAGTCCCTTCGAGGTACTCCAGGGACAAAGGGGGGACTGTTAGGTCCAAGGAAAATGGAGTATAGAACAGGTTGTTTGGCCAGCTTAGCCAAAGTTAGGCTAACTGTAGTTGCTGGGCCATTCCTGTCTCTCTGTGAAACATGAGGACATGCTTGCTTGGGCTTCAAAGAATGAGATAAAGGAGGGGCCACATTCTTGTACCAAATGTACTAGGAACGGTTTGTTTGGACGTATGGAGACTTGCAGTCTCCACTCCCTGTTTCTGTTCTTCATCTGTACTCAACTCCCTCCTTTCTCCTAGTTTCTGGTGCATGACGAAAAAGCTGATAAGAAGCTGCTGAGGCATCATGAACTGTTTGTACTGTCAAAGAACATAGATATGCATGAATATTAGAAGCTTTTAACTAGTAAACGGGGGGATTGGGTTGCTTTAACTATGACGCGACGGAACTGTCTATATAATCTCACTAGTTATTGTAATCGTGGCTGGTTCTCTCTGGAGACGGGCCGCTCTCTATTGTTGTGTGCACTCTTCAATAAAGAGCTTGTATTGGACCTTGCTGGTGTTGCCTGTCTCTCACTCTGCGGTCAGAGAACGAACCTTGCCGTCTGGGTTAAAAAGTCCCCGACAATTTGAAAGTATCTTGTCCCCTTATTGGTCCTTTGGTCAGATGCCAGCCAGGTTACCTGAGCTTCTTAACCCTTTACAGGGAAAAGGATTTTGGAGTCTCTGGCCAGGAGGGATTTTATAGTACTGTACACAGGACAGCTGTTACACCCTTCCCTTCATAGTTATGACAACCTGAGAATCTCAGCTTTCTTACTTTACCAAAAAAAAATCTTACTGTCATGGTGGTGCAGAAAAACTTGAAAATATGACCCCTCAAAGCTTCAGAACCAGAAAGCAAATTTAAAAGGCCCAACGTTTCTTATTTCAAAATCTCATGATTTTAGGCCACTCTGATGATTTTGGGGAGCTTGATTCATGGTTTATGAATGCATAGGGTTGGCAATACTGTAACCATGATGTTCTGCTTCTTGTGTATTATAGGCAGGATACATCGATCCATATAACATAAGGCCACTCTGCAATTCTGACTATTTTACTTTGTTTTATATAGCTGATTCTGTGGAATATTTTATCTAAATTTTCATATCAGTCATTTGCAGCATGGTTAATGGGTAACACTTTAAAGTACGCTAACTTATCTGTACTATAATAATAATTAATACTTTGTTAACATAAACTACTTTTAAATAATAAATGATAATTCTATTCCAGGGGTAGGCAACCTATGGCACGCGTGCCAAAGGCGGCACACGAGCTGATTTTCAGTGGCACTCACACTGCCCGGGTCCTGGCCACAGGTCCGGGGGGCTCTGCCTTTTAATTTAATTTTAAATGAAGCTTCTTAAACATTTTAAAAACCTTATTTACTTTACCTACAACAGTAGTTTAGTTATATATTATAGACTTATAGAAAGAGACCTCCTAAAAACGTTAATGTATTATTGGCACGCAGAACCTTAAATAAGAGTGAATCAATGAAGACTCGGCACACCACTTCTGAAAGGCTGCCAACCCCTGTTCTATTCTATTCTAACATTGAAAACATGATGATAATAATACTTAATAATACACTAAGACCGTGTCTGTCATCCAAGGATTTCAAAACATTTTACAAACGTTCATTAATTTAGTCTGACAACAACTCTGTGAACTAGGTAAGGGATTCATAAGAATGACGTTACCCACCACTGAAATGCTGTCATCTCTAGAGTGGAAGAGAGCAGCTGTTTAGCAGCACTTAGCAACATTACTCCATGGTTTAGGACAAGAAGGGGAGGGGGCGGAGAATACTGTTTTAAATTTAAATTACAACAGGTGCTTAGAGTTACCCGTTTTGGAATACGGCCAAAACATAGGGGTACATTCATATCAATGATTAATACCTATATAATTTATGTTTAAATGATTTTACGTGTGAAAGGGAGGAAGGAGGATATTGGCATTAAAGCACAGACTTGTGTTCCAGTCCCAGTTCTAGATTTGGATTCTGCTCCCAGCTCTGCCACAAGTTTTCCACGTGGCCTGAAGCAAGGAATTCAGGTCGTGTCTTTAAAACTGTCCATCAACTTTGGTGTCCAGGTTGAGACAGCGAGGGGTTGATTTTCAGTGGTGCTGAGCACCCACGGTTCCCACTGACCTTGGCTGGAGTCGTGGGTGACTGAAAATAAGATTCAGATGGTCTTCAGTGGGACTCCTCAAAAATCAAAGCAGCCAAAATGAACTGGACACATTTGAAAATTGTGCTTCGGTTTCCCCATTGGTCAAATGGGAAGAACAGTAGCTGCTGTACAGGAGTGGAGTGGGGGTAAATTTGTTAATGTCGGTAAAGCACTTTGAGGTCTTTGGATGGGAAGTACCATAGAGGTGCAGGGTGTTCTTATAAAACAGGTTGTTAGGGTAACCTGCTACAATGCACTGCCATTGCCGTCTTTTTATTGATTGTCCTTCATCCTCACCCCAATGTATATGTTGTGCACAGAGCACAAGGCAGCGAGCTAGGCCTTCCCTTACTTCCTTGTTTATGAATGTTCACTATTGACGGGGCCCCGTACTGCAGCCATGCAAACATCAAACTCCTATTAAAGTCATGGGGAGCTTGGAGCATGCAAGGCTTGCAGGACCGATTTACACTGATGCTAGCGTGGGTCTGGAAAGAGCGGCTGTTTAACACGTGAGCTTTCTGCTATCCACCCTGCCTGTGCGCTGTGAGTGGAGCTCCCGTTGACATCAGTGTTACTGGTCACATGAGCACAGATTCTGCTCACCTTTCCCAAGATGTAGGGCTGCCAGGCATCCGGTTTTTTACCGGAACGCCTGGTCGAAAAGGGACCCTGGCGGCTCTGGTCAGCACTGCCAATTGGGTTGTTAAAAGTCCGGTCGGCAGAGCAGCAGGGGCCGAGGCTAAGGCAGGCTCCCTGCCCGCCCTGGCTCCACGTGGATCCCAGAAGCAGCTGCCAGGTCCCTGCAGCCCTTAGGCACATGGGCAGCCAGGAAGGCTCTGTGCGCCGCCTCCGCCCGAGTGCCGGCTCTGCAGCTCCCATTGGCTGGGAACCACTACCAATGGGAGCTGCGGGGGCAGCGCCTGTGGATGCGAAGGCAGTGCACAAAGCCTCCCTGGCTGTCCATGCACCTAGGGGCTGCAGGGATCTGGTGGCTGCTTCCTGGGAGCCGCAGTATGTGCCGCCGGGACCGCGCACTCTGAACCCTCTACCGCACCCCAACCCCCTGCCCCAGCCTGGAGTTCCCTCCTGCACCCAAACTCCCTCCCAAAGCCCGCACCCCCCCACACAAACCAACCCCCTGCCCTAGCCCGGAGCCCACTCCTGCACCTCAAACTCCTCATCCCAGGTCCCGTCCCAGAGCCCACACCCCCAGCTAGAGCCCGCACCACCTCCCGCCGCCAACCCCCTGCCCTAGCCCGGAGCCCTCTCCCTGAACCCCTCATTTCTGGCCCCACCCAGAGCCCACGCCAAGCGCCCAGAACCCATACCACACCCCAACCCCCTGCCCCAGCCCAGAGCCCTCTCCCACACCACAAATCCCTCATCCCCGGCCCAGAGCCTGCACCCCCAGCCAGAGCCCTCACCCCACTGCCCCAGCCCAATGAAAGTGACTGAGGGTAGGGGAGAGTGAGCAGTGGACGGGGGGAATGGAGCAAGCAGGGGCACAGCCTCAGGGGAGAGGTGTTCAGTTTTGTGCCATTAGAAAGTTGGCAACACTACCAAGGTGAGTAGTACCTAACAACTCCATTGGCAACTCAAGGAATAAGGTACTGTTCACCTTAAGTGAAGATGGCAGACTCTGGCCTGTGGGAGATGGTCAGTGCTGCTGGATCAGAATATAAGTTTCTCAGCATCAGATTGGTGGATATTTGGAATCCAGAGGACATTCCTTCCCCGATAAATCAAATTTTGGGGCTCAATAATCTGATAGTGTCTTTTTAAGATTGCTTCTTTAGCCTCTTGCATTACTGTGGGGGACAGTTTTCTGCCAGTCTTCGGTCCCAGTCCTGTAAACATTTACATAATGCTTAACTTTAAGCATACGACTGGTCCTAGCTACTCATATACTTATAGGTTAGCACATGCATAAGACATTACAGGGTCAGGGTCTTTGGCATCAGGAAAACTTTATGAGAATTATTTTGATTTGATGTTTTCTGGTGAAATCCTAAAGTCTTCGCACAGTCATCGCTTAAGCCTTGATTCAGAAAGCACTAAAGTATCTGCTTAACTTTAAGCTTGTGCTTATTTCCCATTGAAGTCAATGGGACTGACTGGGAGTTAAGCACATGCTTAAAGTTAAGCAGACACTTAAGTGCTTTCCTGAATCAGGGTCTTAGGCAAGACTCCAGTTGACGTCAATGGGAGTTTTGCCTGAGTAAGGACTGCAGGGTTTGGCCTCTGTCTCTCATTACTTCTATTTGTCTCCTGCTCCAGGAATGTTTTAAACATTTGTGAATAACGATTATTTTTAACCTTTTCACAGGGGTGTTTGCATTTGGACTTTTTGCCACTGACATATTTGTAAATGCTGGCCAGGTAGTGACCGGGAACTTGGCTCCTTACTTTCTGACGGTGTGTAAACCCAACTTCACGGGGAGCGACTGCCGGGCTCACCATCAGTTCATAAACAATGGGAATATCTGCACTGGGGACCTGGAGGTGATTGAAGAGGCAAGGAGATCCTTTCCATCCAAACATGCTGCTTTGAGCATTTACTCAGCCCTCTACGCCACGGTGAGTGCATGTGCTGTTTGCCAGTTCCCATGACGGGCTTCAGTTGCTATAGCGACCCTGTCTCATTTAAATCTCATCTATATTTTTCTTTTGTCTGTGCTGTATGGGGAAGAGCCCTTCTTTTTTTCGTGGGGTCAATGGCTTTTCTGGGCCAAATTCAGCCCTGGTGTAAACAAGTGCGACTCCCATGACTTTCCCAGTGAGGGGCAGTCTTATCTGGAGGCATGAGGGCCAGCTTGACAGTTAGGAGATCGTCAGTTCTAATCCCGGCTAGGCCACTGACTTTATGTGGCCTAGGATGTGTCACCGCACTTCCCTGCCTCAGTTTCCTGACTTGTAAAACGGTGTTGATAATACCTACCTCACAGGGAAGCTCGTTACTATTGCTTAGTGTCCGTACAATAGCGAGTGCTAAGTGTTACTATTTTGGGGGGAGCCTTAGGCTGAATTTTAATCCCCTGTTAGGCGCAAACTCCTCTTGCAAGCAAAGGTCCCATTAAAGGCAGTGTTACAATTTTGCCAGCATAATAAAGGTCAGTTTAAAGGTACCGTACAGTTTAAAGGTGATAGTGCTTTTCTGCCATATGGGGAATATTCAATGTCTGTAAAAGCCCCTCTAAAAATATCATCCACCTTTGTTTTCTCTGGCAACCTTATAACATCGTAGTGTGATACAAGACTAGTTGCAGTTTGTGTAGGGCTATTTAAGTGATACAGTAAGGGTTATAACAGTATTGAAGACACTGGTCGTTTTGCCATTCATTGCAATCGACTAGATTCTGCCTCAGGTTGAGTAGCATCTTGATCCACAAGCAGGCTCCCCGAAATGAATGAGACTGTTCAGGAAGTTAGGTACCACGCAACATAAGAGTGGCAGAATCTGGCTCGAAGACAGCAGGATTGGGCCCAAGAAAGTTGTTCTCTCTCCTTGGCGTAGCAGCAAATGCAGGGTTTCAATGTACTAACGCTGAATGTTTTAAATGTACTTTGTTAGCTGATGAATGAGACTTAAAGGCCCCTAATTATATTTAGAGTGGGAAAGACAAGGCCGTTGCTGTTTTGTTTGTTGCATATTTTTCTTGTGTGTCACATGAACTATAAAAGTGACACAAAAGCATTAACGTAGCTAGCCTGGAAACATCACCACATTAGGAGCACTTTACTTCACTAGGAATACTAGTGCGCTCTACAGGCAAAAAGTGCTCCTGGTGTGGGCGGAGCTATACCAGCAAAACTGCACTTCCAACCCACACCCACTCCACCCTAAGGCCTGGTCTACACTGGGGGGGGGATCGATCTAAGTTATGCAACTTCAGCTACATGAATAACGTAGCTGAAGTCAACGTACTTAGATCTACTTACCGTGGTGTCTTGACTGTGGTAAGTCGATGGCTGACGCTCCCCCGTCAACTTCTCCTACGCTTCTCGCCCTGGTGGAGTACCGGAGTCGACGGGAGAGCACTCAGGGGTCGATTTATCGCGTCTAGACTAGATGCGATAAATCAACCCCCACTAGACTGATCGCTGCCCATCGATCCAGCGTGTAATGTAGACATGCCCTGAGTGAAATAAGCTATCCCAGCAAAAGCACAGTATTGCCAGTATAACTGTGTCTACACTAGGTGCTTCTGTTGGCACCGCTGTGTTGGTCAGGGATCACACCTCTTCACACCCCGACTGACACAGCTATACCTGCAAAAGTGTATAGTTTAGAGCAATATAAATTGTGTCAGAGGCCTGGTCCCCACTAAGCCCCCACTTCGGACTAAGGTACGCAAATTCAGCTACGTTAATAACATAGCTGAATTCGAAGTACCTTAGTCCGAACTTACCGCGGGTCCAGACGCGGCAGGAAGGCTCCCCCGTCGATGCCGCGTACTCCTCTCGCCGAGCTGGAGTACCGGCGTCGACGGCAAGCACTTCCGGGATCGATCCCAGAACATCGATTGCCTGCCGCCGGACCCTCCGGTAAGTGAAGACGTACCCTAAGATGCTTATTGTTATTCCCCTGACTTATGTCTTTAAATTGTGAGTTCCTTTCAGTGGGGGTTGCCTTTAGGTGTTTGGAAGGTGTCTGGCTCATCGTGAGCATTACCACAAATGATTAATAACAGTAATGCGTGAAAATAGGCTCCTGGTAGATAGACATACCCAAAGCTTCTATACTGCAAGTAAACACCCGTGGCTGGCCTGGGTCAGCCGACTCAGGCTCGTGGGACTATAAAATTGCAGTGTGGACACTGGGACTTGGGTTGGATCCCAGAATCTAGGACCCTCCCCACTCGAGGGGTCCAGTTCAAGCCCGAACATCTACACCCCAATTGTAAAGCCCCATAGGCTGAGCCCCACAATCCTGAGTCAGCTGATATAGGCCAGCTGCGGGTGTTTAATTGCAGTGTAGACATACACTTTTGGGAGCAGCAGGTTTTTTGGCTACTTGCTTTGAGATGCAGGCTGCACACCTCTCCACTGACTCTGTCACTGACAGCCCTGCCCCTAGAACAATGCCTTTAGAGCCACGCTACCCGGTTCTCCTCCTGGCCTGCGCTACCCCTGGCTCCTCTGAGGACCAAGACTCCACGGAAAGGGTAATACCACCCTGCGCTCAGGGCTGTGCCTACAGACATCATCTAGTTCTGAAGATGCTGTAATTTGGGAGTAGCCTGCCTGCAAACTCTTAACATGGACATACTTTTATAGCCACAAAAGGGAATGGTTTACATTACACTCATGTTTATATTGTCCAAGGTCCTTTAGGAATTATATTCAAGCCCAGTTGTACTTAATCATTTTGCCACACAGCGTGTTGGAAATGTTTTCCTGCTTGCGGTAAAGCCTATAAAAAAGGGTTGGGGCTGGTGACCAGCTGCATTAATTTAGATGGACTATTTGGGCCCAAACAGTCATTGGTGTTAACATGAGCTGAAGCCGATGGAGGTGATGGAGTTATCTGGGTTCCTCTCTCTGGCCTGGTCTGGTGAGGCCATCTCTTAGGATGAGGATGAAGAAGGCCCAGGGTCCCAGGAGATGGTGGGGGTGGCAGCCATGAATATGAAGCTCGCTCCTTCCCTTTCTTTCATGTTTCAGTCAGTCAGCGTTCGTATCCCCTGCTTTCAGTCAGCCAGCATCACAGTAGTGTCCATCCATATTTTCCCCCTAAAGTCTCTTTTTTTTAAAGTCCCCTGAAAGGAGGGGTGGGTAGAATCCTCATTATTTTGCCCACCAGTTAGGTCTAATTTCCAGCACACCAAGTTTGGTTCACTGATTTCTGGTCCCACACTTCTTGTGTTTACCAGGCATGATTTTAAGACAGTCCTTGAGTTATATCAGTAGGCCTTTTTATTTGAACTAACCTAGTCTTTTTGTCTCCCTTTTGCACCATTTCCCAGGCACGTTTATTGTTCTACATTGTTGTGACATTTTTATGAACTTTCGCTCCCTTTCACAATTGACCTCATGCGAGGCCCAATTATTACAACAGAGCCTAACACGCAATGAACTAAGTTGGATTCTAACCACCAAACAAAAATAATTGAGGGGACGGCGTATGAGTAGGTTGGGGAAGAGTAGAACTCTGTGTGAGTCTTCCTGTCCTCCTTCAAACATCAATGGGAGGCACACCTGGGGCCAGGGAGCCTACTTCAGTCATTAAACTAGAATATCCTTTGCAGATTCCTCTCCTCCAACTCCCTGGAGTGCAGAATTATGTGTCAGCTCAGTACCTGGCCCAACTAATTGGGATGAGGATTTGCACCAGTTGTGCAATATTTTTGCATCATTATTTTAAAATCAATGCTTTATTGACTGATGCCAAACAGGCTATGAACCAGCAAAAACCCAATTCCCGCAGCCCTTGCGTAATCCAGACACACTGACTCTAGTCATATTTTGGGGGTAAGGGATGGAAGATTTTGCACTCCCCAAGCAGGGGTGGAAGAATCTGTTTTGCCAAATTTAGAACCCACTGAAAGAAGGACTGGTTCTAGATTTAGGTCAGAGCTGGAAATGTTTGAGTTTTTGAGTTGCTTTTTTCACTGGCAAAACATCATTCCTGGGCTGCTACATTCATCTTTATTTTAGTCCCCCAGAAGCAGGGCAAGAATTGGTTTCAAAAAAGTCATTTGATTTTGCATTGCACAGGCTTCCATTTAGTTAGAAATACATGCTTTTAATTAAATTTCCTGTGGAAAAATAATGGAATGGAAATATTTATGAGTATACGGAGTCCTGTTAATGATTTTTGGCTGAAAAATGAATGAGAGACGTACAATTTTCATAACTGCAAATATGTGTCCTAATGTATAAATTTGTAATTGAATCACAGATACCTTTTGCTATGTGTGTGTTAAGAGGAGATCTCTCTTGTTCTCTTTTCCCTTTTTTCCCTCCTCTTTTTCTATTTGCACCCCGTAAAATAAATCCAGTACATGTTTTTAATATTTAAAATCAAAATTGCTCTTGAAAAACAACAGTGTAAAAAGGAGATTTTTCAAAAGCTTGTAAGGGTTTTAGGAGCACAAGTCTTGCACTCCTAAATCACTCATATGCTTTTGAAAACCTCCCCCTATATTAAGCGCGGGTGGGAGGGACGGGGGGGACGGACATGTTGTGTGAACCCTGAAAATACATCACTAATGGTAGAGCTTCAAAAAGCCCCAGAGAATTCATAGATCTTATGGCCAGGAGGGAACACTGATCATCTATCTCACCTCCTGTGTAATGGAGGCTATGGAATTCCACCCAATGAGTCCTGCATCAGGTATCCATAATGTGTGGATGAACTAGAGCTGGTCTTTTAGGAAAATATTGAGTCTTTAAAGATTTAAAGCCTTCTGGAGAAGTTACCACTTCCTTTGACAATCTGTTGTCACTGTAAAAAACGTGCATCTTTTACATGTTTAGACTTCGGGGCCTTGATTTTATTAAATGCAGAGCATCAATAGCCTGGCCCATCTGTAATGTCCTGTCATTTTCCCATGTGAATAATACACTAGTCTTCTCCTGCTCCCAGAAAACGAGTGTGAATGAATGTTTCCTGCCATATAGAATTGGCAGTTATCACACTAGGGCTGGACTGTTACTTTCAACTGTTATGTTCACTAGGACATTCTAAAATCACTGTGGCAGTACTTGGGTCAGGGGTAAAGGGAAAAACACTGCTCACAGAATCCAGTTTTGAGTCCCAGTTGGTACACCTCTACCTCGATATAACGCTATCCTCGGAAGCCAAAAAATCTTACCGCGTTATAGGTGAAACCGTGTGTCATAACTATAGAGGGAAGGGTAACAGCTGTCCTGTGTACAGTACTATAAAATCCCTCCTGGCCAGAGACTCCAAAATCCTTTTCCCTGTAAAGGGTTAAGAAGCTCAGGTAACCTGGCTGGCATCTGACCTAAAGGACCAATAAGGGGACAAGCTACTTTCAAATCTTGGGGCGGGGGAAGGCTTTTGTTTGGGTTCTTTGTTTGGGAGTGTGTTCGCTCTCGGGACTGAGAGGGACCAGACATCAATCCAGGTTCTCCACATCTTTCTAAACAAGTCTCTCCTATTTCAAACCTGTAAGTAAAAAGCCAGGCAAGGCGTCTTAGTTTTCCTTTGTTTTCTCAACTTGTAAATGTACCTTTTACTAGAGTGTTTATCTTTGTTTGCTGTACTTTGAACCTAAGACTAGAGGGGAGTCCTCTGAGCTCTTTAAGTTTGATTACCCTGTAAAGTTATTTTCCATACTGATTTTACAGAGATGATTTTTACCTCTTTCTTTAATTAAAAACCTTCTTTTTAAGAACCTGATTGATTTTTCCTTGTTTTAAGATCCAAGGGGTTTGGATCTTTATTCACCAGGAGTTGGTGGGTGGTAGGAGGGGAATGGTTAATTTCTCCTTGTTTTAAGATCCAAGGGGTTTGGATCTGTATTCACCAGGGAATTGGTGAAAGGTTTCTCAAGGCTTCCCAGGGAGGGAATCCATTGGAAATGGTGGCAGCGGACCAGAGCTAAGCTGGTAGTTAAGCTTAGAAGTTTTCATGCAGGCCCCTACATTTGTACCCTAAAGTTCAAAGTGGGGATACAGCCTTGACACCGTGTTATATTGAACGTGCTTTGATCCGCTGGAGCGCGCAGCCCCACCCACCCGGAGCACTGCTTTACCACGTTATATCCGAATTCGTGTTATATCGGATCGTGTTATATTGAGGTAGCGGTGTACTTTGTACTATTCTCTCAAGACAGAGATAGGAAGGAGAAAAGAATTGGTGTAATTATTCATACAACCATGCTTTATTTTGATATCATGTTCTCCATTGTTTTCCATAGAAAACCTTATAATGACTTGGCACTTTGTAACAATAGTTAGGTTCATTCCAATTTACCCATCCAACAGTGGATCCAGAGTACTGTCCTATTGTCCCTCCTTGACCATTACTCATCATCTGTAATTTTATAGCACTTACTGTAAATTTGTGCTGTATATAGAGGCTGCTTTCGTGCATATTTTGCCTTTGGAAAAAAACTTTACAACTCTCGGAGGCTTGTAATTTGAAGATGCACAATTAATTGATCAGAGCAAAAAGCTTTATATCACAGCTTATATGTGTAATAACGCTCTGATTAGGGCTTGATTTGTGAAATTTTTCAGACAAAACTTTTTTCGGGCCAAAAATGAGATTTGGTGACATCAAAACATGTCACAAATTCACATCTGTTTCACTGAATTGTCCATGTTGGAAAATAAATGTCCGAAAAAGTCAAAATATTTTGTTTTGTTCAAAACATTGCATTTTGAAATTGCTTTTATTTTTTTGTAAATGCAAAATGTTAAATACTCAATGTTGCTTTGTCCTGAAACAATTTTTTTTTCAACTTTTCGATTCACTGAAAATTTGATAACATTTGTTTTCGGTTAGACCTGAAACAATTTTTCTGATTTTTCCAGAATTGCCAGCAAATGACACATCCGTTATTTGCACAGCTCTTGTTGTGCTGTGTGCCTTTCAGTTTTCAGCAACCAAAAGCTACTGTCTGAAAATCAATGTATTTTCAGATTGGGGATTGTTGGTTTTCCAACAAAAAATTTTCAAGGAAAGCTGATATCGTCCATGAAATGTTTATACTCTGGTGAAAACCCAGTTTTCCATTATGGAAATGTTTTGACCAGCCCTCAGCATTTTACAAGTAGCTACCAAAGGAACATTCCTGCTTCTCGAGGTGTGTCTGTGGATTTGCAAACCCTCTGATGTCTCTTTCCCTGGATCAAGCCCATAATGTGTGGCTCAGGTCCATTTACAAGCTAGCAGCTATAGGGCACTACATATGAGGTAATAACTTACCAATGAATATTACAGTTGGATCATCCTGATCATCCCAGTCTCTGGACAAAAGCCCCTTGGTCCCCATCGCCCTTGGAAGTGGCACTGCAGTGCCTAGTGTTTATGGCACACTAGAGAACTCTGTTGCTGGAGACCTTTTTGACAAGCCAAATAATAGCACACTTGATGCGTTTGCTTTGCTTAACAAAGCCAAGCTATGTTTGGAAGCCATAAAGAAATTCACACTTAACCCATCACTGAGGAGGATTCCATTGTGTTTACTTGGTTATCATTATGCTGTCAAATTTTGTTTGTTGTTACAGTATCCTTGTATTCCTGTAATCACAGGCTCTGAAATTAGTGCATGGCTGTTAATTGCTCCTCACATCGTTTATTTTCTTTGTCAAAAATGCCCTGAAAAAAATGAGCTGACAAGGCTTGTGGAGTTTACTGAACCAATATTTCTGAGCACAGGAAAACTTCTTACCATGTAATTACATTTTCAGAGTTCTCCTTTGTTAAAAACCACAACAAACCCTCCCATACTCTTCTCCACTTCTGTCACGTATTAAGTCCCAAAGTCAAAACAAAGGCCCATGGCAAGAAAAAGGGCGTGATGGTTGCTTTTTAACACCCAGGGTCTGGTTTTGGTCACGTGCGCGCCTACTTTGCACGGGTATGTGTCTGCCAAAATTGGGGATTTGCATCTGGCTGGGTAGATGCACAAATCGCTGACTCACATGCACACATTCAATAGCCTCTATGCAATAGAAGTGTTCAACTGCACACGTGCAAATTCTTGTGCGACTTTGGTAGCCAAAGGAACGGCGCCCTTTTAGACCAGCCCTGACTGCCCTATTGCTGGCTATAGTTGAGTGGATGTTAGACATGCTGAAGCCATCTGTCTGCAGTATCTGTTTTCCCTTCTGAGGCCCCTCTCTTTGGCCTTGGCTACACTGGCGCTGTCCAGCGCTGCAACTTGCTGCGCTCAGGGGTGTGAAAACACCCCGCCCCCCCCCAGCGCAGCGAATGCAGCGCTGTGAATTGCCAAGTGTAACCAAGGCCTAAGCTACACAACCCCCTGAGAGTGCCAGAGTTCAGAACATCTGTCACATTCCTGCTTGGCACAACATGCGTAGATGAAAAATGACCTGTATGTTTGTCCGAGCCCTTTCATGTGTGGCTTGCGCTGTGTTTTCAGATGTACATCACAAGCACAATTAAAACAAAGAGCAGCAGACTAGCAAAGCCTGTGCTGTGTCTGGGGACCCTCTGTGCTGCCTTCCTCACCGGGCTAAATCGAGTTTCCGAGTATCGAAACCACTGTTCGGATGTGATTGCAGGCTTCATCTTGGGAAGCGCGGTAGCGTTGTTTCTGGTAAGCCAATTAGTCCTTTCCCAATTTCAGGACAATCTCCCACTCTGGCACTTGAGACTGGGGATTTGGGATGATTCTTCGCCCCCATGAGATGACATGGGATAGTCAACAGTGCCAGCCAGGGATCTCCCCATCAAAGGCCCATGGGTCTGGAACGCTCACAGTGCCCAGGAATGGCATCTTTCTGGATGAGACCTCAGACTTCTTGTTCCCTTGTGAACTAATTCAGGAATTTGCATTGAGAAATGTGCCCAGTTCCAATTAAAATTAATCACAAAACCTCCAGAGTCCTCTGCCTTTGAATGCTTAGCAATGAACACGTGTTACTGCCCAGGTGTGCTGCTGTGTGACCTGCCAGATCTGAAACAATGTGACTCCAGGGAAACATCCTTTCAGAAATACAGCAGCCCCTGCGAACAGCAGTGCAAGCACCACACAGGGAGGGGGCAAAGATCAGGCCTGGAATGGGCAAGTGTGTCCTTAACTAGGCATGAGACTGGCATGTTCTTTGCTTTAAACCATGAATAATTGAGCCTGTTGTCATCCAGGAGTGATCCTTGCACTTTTCATGGAATGGGAGGTTGCAAATTTTACTTGCCTGGGAATCACATATCCTGATGCAAAATTTGGCCTGTAGAGTTCAGTGCCAATTAGAGTTAGTGGTTCTGAAAGAGTAACACAATTATAATCAAGGCTTCTGTTCTCTAGACCATCACAAAATAACAGTAAGAATGGTTCATCTCCACAGGTAACAATTACACAGGCTAGGTTACTGAAAGAGCCCCTTGCTCCCAGCTATGTCATTCATGTTGCCCGTAGTCCAGTTCTGAGAAGGGGATGGTTTGGAATCAAATCCCTCTCCAGGCATACCCAGAACTTTGAAAGAATTTGGCTCAGGACCCAAATTTGCTGTTTCGAGTTAATGCTTGGAAGGCAAAGGTTCCAGTTAATACCTACCGGTGGAGGTTATATGATGATTTAGCTCTTTTTTCCACATCATGCAGGGAATGTGTGTTGTCCATAACTTTAAAGGAACACATGGAGCTCCTTCTAAACCGAAGCCTGAAGATCCCCGAGGGATGCCCCTCATGGCTTTTCCAAGAGTGGAAAGTCCCCTGGAGACACTGAGTGCACAGGTACCGTAAATCCCTCAGTCACAGTCAGTCATCAGAAACATTGTCAGGCACAGCTGAGTAAAAGCACCTTTTAACCTCACTGTAAACACGCAATTGTAGGGCCAATTTCATCCCCAGTATAACTCCACCGAAGACAATGGAGTTATACCAGAGATGAGTTTGTTCCATTATACATATCTATTAACATATCCCTTGTGTCCCAGCCTTGTAGACGTCAAATGCCACAGACACACATCTACAGCTGAAGAGGCAGGATTTAGCAAATGCAATCAATGACAATGAATCTTCACTCATGTTGCTTGGGGAATAAACTTTCACCCTTTCCTTGTGTGCTTGGGCAGAGAATTAGGGGAGGAAGGTAGATAATTCCGTCTCATTACATTTTGGAATGCTCTCCGTACAATGCCTCTCTTTCCGTTAAATCTGACACTCATATACGTAATCCAGAACACAGACTCAGATGTGCTGTACAATGGTCCTAATCCTGGGACAGATCCTGAGCCCTCACACCCCTTCTTCATTGGCCATTGGGATGCTCAGCGTCTTTCGTAATAATAACAACTAGCAAACCATTCTCTAACGCAGCAGCAGAAAAACAGAAACTTCCTACGTGTTTGCAACTGAGTAATACAGGATGAGCATTTTTTTTCTGCGTTTACATTGATGTTTCCCTTTTCACTTCCATTGTTTGTACGGTGTAACCAAGAAGACTTTGCCCCCAGTAATTACTAGGAACATGAAGAAGCTGCAGTTTATTAGATTAACTTCTTCCAGGCTGCCTAATGTAACAGGTTTTTGCTTCAAAATATACCTGTTGTGTCCTACATATTGTTCCTGGTAAAGAAATGCTAGTACTTAAGAGAATGGCACTGCAGTCTGCAGAAATGAAATTATGTACAGATATTACAGATGTACAGCAAATGAGGGATTTTCCTCAGGGAAATTTTGACTTTTTGTCAACCCCCCCCCCGAAAACCAGCCTGGTAAGCATACGCTGTGTATATGGAAACATTACTGCTTTGTTTTTTCAGATACAGATACATATCTGGGGCTTTTTGATATATGTGGCATAAATAAAGGAGGCCAAAGGCTTCCTTCTAGGTGTAAGAATTGTCAAAAGGCCTGATCTAAAGCCCAATGAAGCCAATGAGCATCTTTCCATTTGCTTCAGTGGGCTCTAGATCAGGCTGTAAAAACACCTACACTGAATAGGCCCAGAGTGGGGTTTTATATTATGGTTTACCATCCAAGTGGTTACCTATTGCACTAATTCTCCAAATGTGGGAAAGGGATCCATCCCCAACTGCACAGGTTTCTGCAGATGGCCCCACTTAATTTTCCTTTGCGCTCCCCAAGTACCGTAGTTATGGAATGGCCCTACCAAACGGATGCCCCATCCCCTCAAAGCAGCACGGTGAGGGGAGGTTGTGTCTACCCTGGTATTATTACCCTGGCTGTGTCTGCACAATATGCACCTCTCCATTGCTTGATCTTTTTGTTGGATTGTTGCTGGCTGTGCATTGCTATGCTGGATTTATTCCACCTCTATGTATGTGTTACCCGGGGTTCTTTCAACCCAAAGCTCTTGGTAACTTTTACTCTGTGCGAGGAGGTATCAGGAAATAAATCAGGGGAGACACGGCCGTCCGACCGATAGATGGCTGGCACAAACAGGACAACACAAGAGTGCTTTCACTTAAAGCTAAACTTTACTTAGTCTCAAGCATTTACACACGTCCGCAACAAGATTAGTAAAACACCCCCAACCCTTGATAATTACCAAAGCTGAGTGTGGCTTTCGAGTGACACAGCGGCAGGCTTCCAGTGGCCAAATCCTGCCGGTGGGGACCGCAAGATGTATCCAAAAGGAGAGTCCAAAAAGAGTCCAGAAGAGTCCCCAAACGAGTCCAACTATCTCAAGCTTTTCCCCCTTATTTATACATTAGTAATAGAATGACATGTCCCTTAAAGAAACCTTGTTAAGTAAGCAGTTTCAATGATCAAGCAAGAGGTTCCTTCTGATTATTGATTAACCAGGTGTGGGTTTTTCCAGAGTTTGCAGCCTTGAGACCCCCAATAGACATTCCTGGGGCACATCCTGCTCTTTTAAAATGCATGTATCAGCATCTTCAACACAATTCTTATCAGGAAGGACACGGGGTCAAGCTGCCCTTTCTGTGGCACCCCAAAAGTCTGTCCCCCCCGCCTTGGTCAAGCTGAGACTGCTGAATGGCCAATCTACAGCTTGCTTTTAACAATAAGCCATAGTGGTTTTGGGCACTTTAGTGGTTTGCCAAAGTCTCCCCGTACACATGGGTCAGCTCTACATTATATTTCCTTGCCCCCTGACATGAATTCACCTAGCTACTACAGGATCATCAAGCTGGGCAGGACCCAACATGCCCCCTTTTACCCTTTCTCCCCATGTGCACGGTTTGCCTGGGCAGCTCGACCATTTTCTGCAGAGCTCTGCATGCTTGAGGACAGAACTGTTAGACAACATTTACATCCAGTGCATCTTGAGTCATGCTCCTTTGTACTGCACTGGCACATAGAATCATAGACTATCAGGGTTGGAAGGGACCTCAGGAGATCATCTAGTTCAACCCCCTGCTCAAAGCAGGACCAATCCCCAGACAGATTTTTGCCCCAGATCCCTAAATGGCCCCCTCAAGGATTGAACTCACAACCCTGGGTTTAGCGGGCCAATGCTCAAACCACTGAGCTATCCCTCCCCCCATCCATGGATAGAGCTTAGTCCAGCCCATAAGGAAGGGTGAACTCTCCCTGGGGTTGCATTTATTACTGAAGTCCCCAGAGATTCCAAATTAGGAATATGACGGGCACCAAGATTCTCAAGAGCCACACAGTGAGTGTGGGTAGCCCAATTCTGCAGTGCCCAATGTGGGGCCTGATTTTCGGGTAGGGGGGGAAAGAGGGTGCTCAGCACTTTGAGAACCAGGCCCCTTTAAAGTGTCTCAAGTTAGGCACCCAAAATCACCAGTCCCTTTTGGAAATCTTGGCCCGGGTTAAAAATCAGCAATGATACCTTTGCTGTGATCTTTTCTTTTTAAGCTCTTAGAGATGGAGGGTCTATTTCCTGATGAGTCAGTATACAGATTCTTCCCCGCCCTTTCCAATATCTAGACACCCTAATCAAAATGTCTTGAAAGCTTTCATGTGTTTTCATTTTCCTCTCTGTAGAATCACTCTGCCTCTATGACTGAAGTAACCTGAGCTGGAAGATGGCAAGAGAAGCTATTTTTATTACCCTTCAGTACAATGCTCCAAGACACACAGTTACTAAATGTCCAACTGTGACGACCAGTATTATGTTATGTCTAGTTAGAGGCTGATGTTTTGTACATTTTTTGTATGAGGAAGTGATGTAGCTTGCCCTGAGTTCTTTTGTCAGCTTTAATATATTTATGCCAGAATTTAAAAACAAAAACAAAACAAACAGAACCCAACCTCTTTTCTTGTTTAAAGTGTGCACTGAGGAACTACATCTATGGAATTGTTGATGTTGTTATGTGATATTTGTACACAGACTTTTTTTTTGTTTTATATACATTGAAATAAAATAATTATAATAATTCACTTTTACCTTTTGTTATCATAGGAAACACTTCGGACAAAGGGACCGATTCGGATCTCAGGAATCTTAGTGTAAATCTGTATTAGCGGCATAAAGATACGTCAGCTTTGGCTGAGATCAGGAATCTAGCCCGAAGGGTATTGACAACAAGTAATAAACCCTCAGGCTCTGATTCAACAAGTTACTTAAGCATGTGCTTATCTTTAAGTATGGGAATAATGCACTTGAAATTGATGGGACAACTCATGTGCTCAAAGTGAGGAAGGTGTTTAGACTCTTGCTGTATCAGGGCCTGATTGAGGTGGGACAGGAGGAAGATTGTGCTAGTTCTTAGAGAATAACTAAAATAAGGGTCAGTGTTTTTAAAAATGCTAGAATATTCTGCAACAATGACCCACGGTACTCCAATTGACAAGAGCATTGGTGCGGGGCCCAATTCCACCCTCGGATATACGCACACAACTCCTACTTGAAGTCAGATGTGCATATTTAAGGGCAGAAATAGGGCCATATGGGCTTGAAGCCATTACTGGGGATTTGCACAGTATTTTTCTGAGGTGGGCGTGTCCATGTTTCATAACTGCATTATGGTGTCATACCATGAACCTTGCATTTAATCTGGGTCCTTAGTTACACTGGTGCAAATGAAAAGCAAAACCACTAAAGTCAAGGGAGTTACTTGGGATTTGGACTGGTGTGACCAAGAGGCCAATTTGGCCCTGATGATCTCCATGGGGTCTGGCCCGCTGTTTCATTCAGAGCCTCCAATGAGCCATAAGAATAAATGGCACAGTCCGTAATAGCTGAGTCTGCATTTTTTGTAAATCGTATCGTACAGAGTTTTTAACAAACCTGCTCTTTTACAGTTTGCACGGAGCCCATTTACAACAAACAGAACCAGAGCAATAGTTTCACTTTGTGGCTTTTACTTGTTCCTAGGGTTTTCCTGCCTCTTGTTTTTCTAGCATGGTGATAACTGATATATCCCTTTTAAGGAATGGAGCCTCTCTGTACTTTCACTGGAATGTTTACCTGACTCTTCCAAGGTGGTGGTTCTTGACTTTTTTGTATACCGTATTTTTTTTCCAAAACAGATTGGGGAGGGGGGTGAAATCACAAAAAAAAAAAAACTTGCATCCAGGGTTCTGTCATTTGTTTTTTGAAGAAATGCTGGGATGGTTCTGTGTGTCTTGCCTTACACGTGACTCTTCTGGCTTGGTATTGTCTTGGGAATCTACTTTTTGCCTTGGGAGTGGCAGAATGTAGACATGGGATTGGTTTTAGGGTTCCTGAGCGACCCCCGGTGGAACCACTGATAGGTCTCAGGTTTCCACGCTCGGACCTTGATCCAAAGCCCAATGAAATCAGTGGGAGTATTTCCTACATCCCGCTGTACCAGGAAGAGGATTACTTGCTAGCAAAGGTTCCCAGGAGCAGGTGCTCCTCTCCATTGCTGCCATCGTAGATGTGACAAACCTGTGCTCTCTAACCGGCTCTCTGCAATAGCAGCTCAGCCATTTTCAAACACCAGTAGAAAGGAGATGAGACAGAACCATGTTTCTGTCAGCTGGGTGAGGTAGATCCAAAGTGTACAGGTTCTACCACACTACAGCTGAAACCGTATTAGTGAGAATAGTTCTATCATTGATTCCCTGGCATGGATGAATGGAGACTTTTAAGAACCGTCCTCTCCAGGTTATTAGAGAGACAAGGTGGGTGCGGTAATATCTTTTATTGGACCAACTTCTGTTGTTGAGAGAGACCAGCTTACACAGAGCTCTTCTTCAAGTCTGGGAAAGGAACTCCGGGCATCCCAGCTAACTAGAAGATGGAACAGATTGTTTCGCACATATAGTTAGCACATATTCTAAAGGACCAGTCAAGGTAGAGTGCATGTGTATAGATGCTAACTACTTACGCTAAACCATGTGTTACCCCTTGCATTTAGCTGTGTCACTGGGAGTACCATTCCCAGACTTCAAGAACAGCTCTGTGTGGCTTGAAACCTTGTCTGTCTCACCAACAGAAGTTGGGCCAGTAAAACATATTACCTCACCCACCTTGTCTCCCTAATATCCTGGGACCAACACGGCCACAACTGCACTGCATACAACAATGGAAGCTGTCCAAGTTAAGGTACAGATCTCTCCTACAGAGGTATGGCTGCACTTGGATTTTCGGACCCTTAATTCCTGACTGCAGCTTCTCTAGTTAAGGCTGCAGTGTAGAAAAGGTTAGAAAATAAGAGTGGTCAAACACTCAAGGCCACCTGTCTACACTACAGTCTCCACTGGTCGAACTGCACATGGTGGGAGTTATGGATCCAAAAACTCCTAGTGTAGACAAGGCCTAGGTGGTCTCCAGTATAGTTTAATGGTGCAGCAGCACGTCAGAGAGAAAAAATCCTCCTTCCTACTTCTCAGGGAAACTGTTTAACTGCCTGTGAATTGTAGGGCTGGGAAATCAGGGCCAAGTTTCCAGTGAATCTGGTGAAGGGCTGGTTTGGACATGTTGCAACTATACACATCACAGTAGACTTACATGGTTTCAGTACTTTCCCCTTAAAATTTGGGATTCGCTTGAAGCAAAAACTCGAGGGTTGGAACTGCTGGGAAGCAAAACTGGAAAATTTTGCATAGAACTCTGCAGACAGAAGCCACCACCAGACTCCCATCCGTGGGGCCTGATCCAATTCCCATAGATTTCAGTGAGAGCTGGATCAGGCCCCAGGCACATGAATGATTCGATCTAGAAGAAGGCAGACTTGTTCGTGCATTTGTGTTTCCCACCTGCTATTGGCTACAGGCCTACAAGAGAAGATGTCCACGTTGTAGTGGTTGGAAATGCACCCTCGTCCCCAAGGTGGTGTATTTCTCTTTCAGTCGATACCCAGAATTCACAGATTGTTCCAATATTTCTTGATCGGGTTCAGGAGGGCATGGGGCACAGAAACTTTTCGGTCCAGGCCTTCCTGTTTTCAGGGTTTGCTGCTTCCTGTTGGGCACAGGTGCTGACAAAGGAATTTTTGGATCTCTCTCCAAGAATGTTCCTGTGCGGCGGCATGGGGTTGGGCTTCGCCTCCCCACATCAAGGGCAAGACGACAAAGGGGTTCCGTGAGCAGGGGCAGAACGGGGACCCCGGGGGCTCTATCAGGTGCCCAGCGCCTGGGTAAGACAGCAGAGTGGAGTTCTTTCTCCCATGTCTCCTCATCCTCTCCATCACTTCCTCAGCATATGCTTTGCTGTTGTAGTTCTGGTCACTTTCTCCCACCACCAAGAGGAGCTGACCCTGGGCCTTTTCAACAGGAATGATGCTACCTTGATTTGCCTCTGCTCGAGTGTCCCCCATGACACTGAAGAAAGAGAGCAGCCCCAGAGGTGTGAACCGCACACACTCAAATTTGTAAGGTATTGGACTGATGTGGAGATCACGGTAGCGCAGCGCAGTCCCGTGGATGGCATTGGTCCCGTTAATGCAAACTGTGGCTGTGATCTGTGGTAGGAACGTCGCCATTGCCAGTGCAATCTCAGCACCTTTGCAGATTGCAACCACACCAACTCCTGCCCCTCCCACCTGAAAATACACCATAAAGAAATACATTAAACGTTAAATTAATGTCCAGCCTTCGTGTGTGTGTTCTGCCCTTTAATGATTCCTGTTCTCTGATCAAGTGGCACAACAGTGACAGTCTTGTCTAAGCATATTTAGTGTGGCTGTCACCAAGATATCTGGACCTTCACTAGTAAGTCAAGATAACACAAGCATCCAACTGACATAAGTTTGAAAGATGGATATTCACCATTACACCTTAAATTATGCAAGGCAAACACCAAGCCTGCAAATGCAGACTGTATTTGCACATGGCCACTTAGATGTATGTAAATATTCAGCTTTCTACATGCAATTGTGCAATTAAATTAAATATGCAATTATAAGTATGAACTGCAAATCTCCATCTTGCTATCTCCATCTCCAAAACTATGTATCCACTCCCCATATTTTCCACTTTAAATGTGGCGGTCATAATTACCTTGGAAATTAGCTCCCTGTCTCCCTACCACCACCACCATCTCTACTTTAAAAAAACAACTTTGATTACATACGTGCTTGTTGATAGCTGGGTAGACATTTGAGCTAGCAGGCAGGGGCGTGATGTTAACCCTGCTGAGCAGTATGAGGGAAGAGAATGGGGTTGCACCACTAGATGTGTCATCCTTCAGAATAAGTTTAGATGAGGTTCTGTCTAGTCCACCTCCCATGGAAATCCCATTGCACCCCCCCACACACACACACACACAAAAATGTTAGATAAAAACCTTGGTATCTTGACCCTATTGCCTTGCTCAATAACAAGTTGTAGTGCCTAACTCTGGGTGAGACTCAAAATGATAGGACATGTTCCTCTTTGAACACAGAGCTAGTTTTCCTACGGATCCAACAGGACCCATTCTGTGAAGCAGAGAAGATTGTGATGTAGTCAGAAGGCCAAAGATAAGACAAAGTCTGGAGCACCTCTGAGCAAACTCAACAGGAGGAGAATCAAACTTGCAGTTGGTCATCTTTGTCTTCCCCGGGAGGTGTGACAGTGGGTAAGAATACCCTGTTAGTGGCAGGGATTGCAGGGAATTGCAATATGGACCGGGCAGTAATTCAAGGTATGTCTACACTGCAAAAAAATGGTGTATTCTTAACTCAGTTTAGCTGCCCAACATTAGCTAACTCGGGTTAAAAACAGCAGTGACAACACAGCAATTCAGCTTTTGACTCAGGTTAGTAGCTCAAGTTAAAGATTATATGGAAGAATGGGGGTGACCTTGAGCTACTAACCTGAGTTAAAAGCGATGTTGCTGTGTCCTCACTGCTCTCGTAACCTGAGTCAGTTAACCCAAGTTAAGCACACATTGTTTTTTGCAGGGTAGTTATATCCTTAGACACACAAGCTACACCTTATGGAGGGTTATTGGATTTCTTCGGCAGTAATTGCGATAGGGAGACAAGATATCGAACTTATCTGTGAGTAGAAAGTACCTTTGGATGTTCCAAGAGTATGTTGGCAGCTTCCTCAAAATATTCCAGATCCACCTCATCTAGAAAACTGGGTAGGTCTTCATACGCAAAGTAAGCTAGGGCAAGTGCAGCAAAGCCACGACTGGCAAGGAGGCTGGCTCGGAATTCAGTGAGTCCACCCACGAGACCAAACATGTCAATCAACCCTGGAAAAGGACCTTCCCCTGAGGAGAACAAGGAAGAGAAAATGAGTGAAAATCAGAGACATATACAAGGAAAGGGAAGCATGGATTCACAGAATCACAGAAGACTAGGGTTGGAAGAGACCTCAGGAGGTCATCTAGTCCAACCCCCTGCTCAAAGCAGGACCAACCCCAATTAAATCATCCAAGGCAGGGCTTTGTCAAGACGGGCATTTAAAAACCTCTAAGGATAGAGATTCCACCACCTGCCTAGGGAACCCATTCCAGTGCTTCACCACCCTCCTAGTGAAATAGTTTTTCCTAATAGCCAACCTAGACTTCCCCCACTGCAACTTGAGACCATTGCTCCTTGTTCTGTCTTCTGCCACCCCTGAGAACAGCCAAGCTCCATCCTCTTTGGAACCCCCCCCCTTCAGGTAGTTGAAGGCTGCTATCAACTCCCCTCTCACTCTTCTGTTCTGCAGACTAAATAAGCCGTTCCCTCAGCCGCTCCTCATAAGTCATGTGCCCCAGTCCTCTAATCATGTTCATTGCCCTCTGCTGGACTCTCTCCAATTTGTCCACATCCTTTCTGTAGTGGGGGGCCCATGCTGGACACAATACTCCAAATGTGGCCTCACTAGTGCCGCATAGAGGGGAATAATCACTTCCCTCTATCTGCTGGCAATGCTCCTACTAATGGAGCCCAATATGCCGTTAGCCTTCTTGGCAACAAGGGCACACTGCTGACTCATATCCAGCTTCTCATCCACTATAATCCCCAGGTCCTTTTCTGTCCTAAAGTGTTGTTTAGCCAGTCGGTCCCCAGCCATGCATGGGATTCTTCCATCCTAAGTGTAGGACTCTGCACTTGTCCTTGTTGAACCTCATCAGATTTCTTTTGGATTCTTTCCCAATCCTCCAATTTGTCTAGGTCACTCTGGACTCTATCCCTACCGTCTAGCTTATCTCCCCAGCTTAGTGTCATCCGCAAACTTGCTGAGGGTGCAATCCATCCCATCATCCAGATCATTACTGAAGATGTTGAACAAAACCGGCTACAGGACCAACCCCTGGGGCACTCCGCTTGATACTGGATGCCAACTAGACATTGAGCCGTTGATCACTACCCATTGAGTCTGATGATCTATCCAACTTTCTATCCACCTTATAGCCCATTCATCCAATCCATACTTTTTAAACTTCCTGGCAAGAATACTGTGGGAAATCATATCAAAAGCTTTGCTAAAGTCAAGGTATATCACGTCCACCGCTTTCCTCATATCCACAGAGCCAGTTATCTCATCATAGAAGGCAATCAGGTTGGTCAGGCATGACTTGCCCTTGGTGAATCCACGTTGACTGTTCCTGATCACCTTCCTCTCCTTCAAGTGCTTCAAAATAGATTCCTTATGGACCTGCTTCATGATTTTTCCACAGACTGAGGTGAGGCTGACCGGTCTGTAGTTCCCCGGAGTCTCCTTCTTCCCTTTTTTAAAGATGGGCACTATATTTGCCTTTTTCCATTTGTCCGGGACCTCCCCCAATCGCCACGAGTTTTCAAAGATAATGGCCAATGGCTCTGTAATCACATCAGCGTAACAGCCTCAGGATCTCCAGTTTGCACACAGAGAGCTCGGTTATGAAGAGGAAGAAAGTTCTGCATGGCTGTTCACAAGCACTGGGGCTTGTGCCTTACGTAGAAAGATGAGGCAGATGAGAAAGAGGTGGAGGACAGAAGAGAGAAGAGAGAGAAAGGAATGGAATTGGGGGAAAACTAACCAACGCAGCTGAGATTTTTGCACTCATGACAAACTCCTGGGGACAATCTTCAGGACAGGAATTAGTCACAGAAATTATCTGGCAAACAAAGACATTGGAGAAGATTGCAATCAGTTGGCAGACCATTCATGAACAGAAAAAGGAACCTTTGCTGAATCAAGTTCTTATTTATGGCTCATTCACCCAGTTCTAGAACCGAGGAGACGGGGATTCTCTCACCTGGAGGGAGGAAGAGGGCTCCGCGGACTCTGCTGCCCCTGATCTGGACCCGTTGTACTCCGGGTGCCACGTACCACCTCTCCACAGTCTGGCTGGCTGCAGGCTGATCGCGGGGTGAGGAAAACATGGGGTGATATGAGTCGAACAAGTCCAGGCGAACCCGGAAGGGACTCTGCATCACATCCCGCTTCATCAGCCTATGGAACAGCTTTTCTGGCTTCAGGCACTGAAACAGACCCATGGGCTGCACACCAACGTAATCCCCTCCAGTGGCAGCAGCCCGCTCCAGGTCCACCTCGCCAGCCTCATCTGACCAGTAGAGTGCTTGGGAGCAGAAGAGCAGCCCTTTCTCATCGGTCAGAGAGGCTTGGAGGTTCACCAGCTGGGAGGGGGGCAAGCCAGAGACCTGGATTTTCAGTGGTTCATCAACAAGGGATATCTTCGGGGTGACTGTGAGCCTGATCATTGCTAAAGCAGGGGCTGCCGATAGCCCTCAGGTGCCTGGGAAAGAAGGAGAGATGAAAGGATGAAATTAGGAATACCAAACAGTTAAACTACAGTGTGCTGAAATAGGAGGTAGGCATGGAAGATTCCGATTAAGTCAGGCCATCCAGCCCATTGCCTGGTAATACTTAGTCTTGCTCACAGCAAATGCAATCACAATGGTGTGAACACTTGTGCACCATGAGAAGCACTTGTGTACGTGGCTATGTGGTGTACTAGGAGGTTTCAGCAGCAGTCACCAAGGCATCACTGAATCAAAGGTCTGAGTGGAGCTCACGGTTCAGAGAAACTCATGAAAAAACCATGGAACAGCCCAACCGATTGTGGGGCTTAGGATTTCTGAATGCCACAGGGATTGTCGATCATAGACCAAGGGGCTCATCTGCTAGTTCTCTGCTTGGAATAGTTTTTACTGCAACCTCCACACCCAGTTAAGATGTAAATAGCAATGTGCTGGAGGTGCAAGAACACATGTGAGAGGTTTGGTCACAGAGACTCCCTTGGGACTGTCACCTGAGGTGCTGAAACTACCTCTGAGCCCGTTTCCCCTGTCAGCTTGGGACGTCCAGTACCCTGCCTTGTTGAGCCAGACACGCTAGCCGGCTGCAACACAGATCCAGGGTCTGAACCACATCCCAAAAGCTGCAGGTTTTCACTGAAAACCACTCAGCAGGTACTCCTGTCTCCAGCACCCAGACACCCAGCTTCCAATGGGATCCAAACCCCAAATAAATCCGTTTTTACTCTGTATAAAGCTTATACAGGGTAAACTCATAAATGGTCTGCCCTCTAGAACACTAACAGAGAGATATGCACAGCTCTTTGCTCCCCCAGGTATTAATCACTTACTCTGGGTTAATTAATAAACAAAAGTGATTTTATTAAGTATAAGAGATACGATTTAAGTGGTTTCAAGTAATAAGACAGAACAAAGTAAGTCACCAAGTAAAATAAAACAAAACACGCAAGTCTAAGCCTAATACATTTAAGAAACCGAATACAGGTAAATTTCACCTCAGAGATGTTCCAATAAGCTTCTTTCACAGACTACACTCCTTCCTAGTCTGCGCCAAATCCTTTCCCCTGGCACAGCCCTTGTTCCAACTCAGGTTGTAACTCAGGGATTTCTCCTGACTGACTTCCCCTTTGTTCGGTTCCACCCTCTTTTATAGCTTTGGTACAAGGCAAGAATCTCTCTGGGTTCTCACCCTTCCTTCTAAATGGAAAAGTGCCAGGTGTAAGATGTATTCCAGTTCAGGTGACATGATCACAGGTCACTGTAAGATCTCCTTCATTGGAGCCTAATAGCTGGAAGACAGGTACATTCACAGTTCATTGATTCTGAAGCACCCTGAATGGCTTCCACTTAACATGTTTACATCATTAATACAAGTTTGCCTCTTATTCTCCTAACTCCAGACATAGAAATAATACATGCAAACAAATAGAATGAACATACTCAATAGATCATAAACTTTGTAATGATACAATATAAGAGACCTTTTGCATAAAAGCATATTCCAGTTACATTATATATACATTATATATTATAAGCATATTTCCATAAACATATGGAGTGCAACGTCACACCACATTTCTCAGTATTGTCAAATGAACAATATTAAATCAGAGAGTTAACTGTTTGAAATGAAAGAAAAAGACACAGGACATTGTAGAACAAATCTAGCACAGCTTCCCCCCTAGTAACTTTTTCAAGGACATTGTCTTCCTGAGTGCTGCTTGTTTATGCAACGCCTCAGAGCGGTGAATACCTCATTGTTTCCTTACAGCAGAATAAACAATACTTAATCCATTAATTATGTGAGCAGGGCTCTTTTTATAGATTCATAGACTCTAGGACTAGAAGGAACCTCGAGAGGTCATCGAGTCCAGTCCCCTGCCCTCATGACAGGACCAAATACTGTCTAGACCATCCCTGATAGACATTTATCTAACCTACTCTTAAATATCTCCAGAGATGGTGTCATAACTATAAAGGGAAGGGTAACAGCTGTCCTGTGTACAGTATTATAAAATCCCTCCTGGCCAGAGACTCCAAAATCCTTTTCCCTGTAAAGGGTTAAGAAGCTCAGGTAACCTGGCTGGCATCTGACCTAAAGGACCAATAAGGGGACAAGATACTTTCAAATCTTGGGGGGGGAGGGAAGGCTTTTGTTTGTGTTCTTTGTTTTGGTTGTGTGTTTGTTCTCGGGACTGAGAGGGACCAGACATCAATCCAGGTTCTCCACATCTTTCTAAACAAGTCTCTCCTATTTCAAACTTGTAAGTAAATAGCCAGGCAAGGCATCTTAGTTTTCCTTTGTTTTCTCAACTTCTAAATGTACCTTTTACTAGAGTGTTTATCTTTGTTTGCTGTACTTTGAACCTAAGACTAGAGGGGAGTCCTCTGAGCTCTTTAAGTTTGATTACCCTGTAAGGTTAATTTCCATACTGATTTTACAGAGATGATTTTTACCTTTTTCTTTAATTAAAAGCCTTCTTTTTAAGAACCTGATTGATTTTTCCCTGTTTTAAGATCCAAGGGGTTTGGATCTTGATTCACCAGGAGTTGGTGGGAGGAAGGAGGGGAATGGTTAATTTCTCCTTGTTTTAGATCCAAGGGGTTTGGATCTGTATTCATCAGGGAATTGGTGAAGGTTTTTCAAGGCTTCCCGGGGAGGGAATCCATTGGAAATGGTGGCAGCGGAACCAGAGCTAAGCTGGTAGTTAAGCTTAGAAGTTTTCATGCAGGCCCCTACATTTGTACCTTAAAGTTCAAAGTGGGGATACAGCCTTGACATGGTGGCAGAGCGGTGGGATCATTTTAAACCCAAAAGCCAGTGAGATTTTTTTTTCCTTCTAGCTGCTTGAGAAGCAGAGCTGAAGGTAGATAGATGCATATCTTATCTCTCCTTGCCTGAAGGCAGAGGTGTTAAGTTTTTTTTAACAAGGTCCTTTGTTAAGAGAAGTGTTCAAATGAGCAAACAAACGACAGGGTAAAAGGAATTTACAAGCTGAATTGTTTTTTTTCTTTTTACATCCTCGGGAGTAGCTAGTTAGAAAGTCTCTGTTAACTCAGCAGCAGCCAGAGCTGAGAGCTTCCCAGTTTCAGTCAACTGCAGAGGGGGTGACCCAGCACAAGAAAACAGGAAAATGACTACAAAAGAAGTAGCTAAAAAAATAGAACTGGCCAAACTAGAAGCAGAAGAAAATGAAAGAAAACATCAGAGACTGCTTCAATTAACAAAACTCGAGACAGAGCAGAGAGCAAGAGAAGAGAAAGCCAAAGAAGAGGCCCACAAGAGAGAGATGGAGCTGGAAAAAGCCAAAGTGGAGGCTCACAAGAGAACTATGGAGCTGAAAGAAAAGGAGATGGAGGAGAGAGAAAAAGAAAGGAAGCATGAACTGGAAGTAGCAAAGGCTAAGCAGGATGCACCAGCCAATCCTAACAACCCCCCTCCAGGTACCACTTCCCATCCCAGAAAATTCCCCATCTACAAGGCAGGCGATGATACTGAGGCCTTCTTAGAAAATTTTGAAAGGGCCTGCCTTGGATACAGCATCATTCCAGACCAGTACATGGTAGAGCTGAGGCCGCAGCTCAGTGGACCCTTAGCAGAGGTGGCGGCTGAAATGCCTAAGGAACACATGAACAGTTATGAACTTTTTAAAAACAAGGCCAGAATCAGAATGGGGCTAACACCTGAGCATGCCCGTCGGCGGTTCAGAGCCCTAAAGTGGAAACCCGATGTGTCATTTACCCGGCATGCCTACCACATTGACAAAAATTGTGATGCCTGGGTGTCAGGAGCAAATGTTCAATCTCTGGAAGATCTACTTTCCCTAGTAAAAATGGAGCAGTTTTTAGAGGGTGTTCCTGAGGAACTAGAAAGGTACATCCTAGATAGGAAGCCCAAAACTGTAACTGAGGCGGGGGAGATTGGAGCCAAATGGGTGGAGGTGGCAGAAAAGAAAAAAACTAGTAGCAGTTGGAGCGAATATCAGAAGGGGCAAGCCGAAACAAAACAAGGCCCCACCCACATCCCAAGGGAAACCCCAGACGCCTTCTCACCCCACCACACCAGTCTCCACCAACCAACATCGCCCCGGTGATACCTTAGCAGGGCGATGTTTTAAATGTAATGAACTGGGACATATAAAGGCTCACTGCCCCAAGAACCCCAACCGATTACAGTTCATTACACCCCACTCACACCAAAGATCCCCAGACCCAGATGCCTCTCTCATACCCTTGGAGCGAAGGGAAACCTTGAGAGTGGGCGGAAAGAAGGTTAGCGCTTGGAGGGACACTGGGGCAGAAGTGTCAACTATCCACCAATCCCTAGTGGACCCCAAACTCATCAACCCGGAGGCTCCAGTGACAATTCAACCCTTCGTGTCACAGTCTGTAACCTTGCCTACAGCCATGTTGCATGTCCAGTACAAGGGCTGGTCAGGAATGTGGACTTTTGCAGTCTATGACAATTACCCCATTCCCATGCTGCTGAGGGAAGATTTGGCCAACCATGTGAAGCTAGCCAAGAGGGTGGGAATAGTCACCCGCAGCCAGGCTAAGCAAGCTTTCACCCCCATCCCTGTTCCTGAGCCGTCCACCAGGGCCCCGTCTGTGTTACCAGAGACCCAAAGGTGGTGGAACCAGATCCCCTGCCAACGACTGCAACAGCCGTAGTGGATCCAATCCCAGAGACCCAGCCAAAGCCAGTCCCAGAACCGGAACTGGCAATGCAACCAGCACCAGAACCATTGCCAGCACTGAGTCCAGCGCTTGCAAACCCGTCTACAACTCCAATGACAGAGGGCACCAGCGAGCCTGACCTAGCAGAAGCAGCAGATAACCCTACCCAAGAGGCTCAGCCAGAGCCTGAGATACCACATAGTGCACCAGCGGACAGCGGTACACAGTCAATGGAAACAGCCCCAGCACCTGCATCACTTCCAGAGGGACCAAGCCCCAGTCCATAGTCCAAAGAGGAACTGATGTCTCCAGCATCAAGGGAACAGGAAGCAGATGACAGCCTTCAGAAAGCTTGGCGGCGGCGCGGAGCACACCACCGCCTCTCAGCTCTTCGAACCGATCCCGGTTTCTTATAGACAAGGACTTTTATACAAGGAGATTCTTTCTGGTGGGCACCAGGAAGACTAGCATCCTCAAAGACAGTTGGTAGTTCCCACTAAGTATCGGGTAAAGCTCTTGAGCTTAGCCCATGATCATCCCAGTGGCCATTCTGGGGTGAACAGAACCAAAGACCGGTTGGGGAAGTCCTTCCACCAGGAGGGAATGGGCAAGGACGTTGCTAATTATATCCGGTCTTGTGAGGTGTGCCAACGAGTGGGAAAGCCCCAAGACCAGGTAAAAGCCCCTCTCCAGCCACTACCCATAATTGAAGTCCCATTTCAGCGAGTAGATGTGGATATTCTGGGTCCTTTCCCAAAGAAGACACCCAGAGGAAAGCAGTACGTACTGACTTTCATAGATTTTGCTACCCGATGGCCGGAGGCAGTACCCTTAAGCAACACCAGGGCTAAAAGTGTGTGCCAGGCATTAACAGACATTTTTGCCAGGGTAGGTTGGCCCTCCGACATCCTTACAGATTCGGGAACTAATTTCCTGGCAGGGACTATGGAAAACCTGTGGGAAGCTCATGGGCTGAATCACTTGGTTGCCACCCCTTACCACCATGAAACCAATGGCCTGGTGGAGAGGTTTAATGGAACTTTGGGGGCCATGATACGTAAATGAACACTCCAATGATTGGGACCTAGTGTTGCAGCAGTTGCTTTTCGCCTACAGGGCTGTACCACATCCCAGTTTAGGGTTTTCACCATTTGAACTTGTGTATGGCCGTGAGGTTAAGGGGCCATTACAGTTGGTGAAGCAGCAATGGGAGGGGTTTGCGCCTTCTCCAGGAACTAACATTCTAGACTTTGTAAGCAACCTACAAAGCACCCTCCGACACTCTTTAGCCCTTGCTAAAGAAAATCTAAAGAATGCTCAGGAAGAGCAAAAGGCCTGGTATGATAAACATTCCAGAGAACGGTCCTTCAAAGTAGGAGACCAAGTCATGGTCTTAAAGGCGCTCCAGGCCCATAAAATGGAAGCGTCGTGGGAAGGACCATTCACGGTCCAGGAGCGCCTAGGAGCTGTTAACTATCTCATAGCCTCCCCCACCTCCAACATAAAGCCTAAAGTATACCATGTTAATTCTCTTAAGCCCTTTTATTCCAGAGAATTAAACGTTTGCCAGTTTACAGCCCAGGAAACAGATGACGCGGAGTGGCCTGAAGGTGTCTACTACGAAGGAAAAAAGGATGGTGGCGTGGAAGAGGTGAACCTATCCACGACCCTTGGACGTCTGCAGCGACAGCAGATCAAGGAGCTGTGCACAAGCTTTGCACCAATTTTCTCAGCCACTCCAGGATGGACCGAACGGGCATACCACTCCATTGACACAGGTAATGCTCACCCAATTAGAACCCCACCATACCGGGAGTCACCTCATGCCAAAACTGCTATACAAAGGGAGATCCAGGACATGCTACAGATGGGTATAATCCACCCCTCTAATAGTGCATGGGCATCTCCAGTGGTTCTAGTTCCCAAACCAGATGGGGAAATATGCTTTTGCGTGGACTACCGTAAGCTAAATGCTGTAACTCGTCCTGACAACTATCCAATGCCACGCACAGATGAGCTATTGGAGAAATTGGGACATGCCCAATTCATCTCTACTTTAGACTTAACCAAGGGGTACTGGTAAGTACCACTAGATGAACCCGCTAAGGAAAGGTCAGCCTTCGTCACCCAGGCAGGGGTGTATGAATTCAATGTACTCCCTTTCGGGTTGCGAAATGCACCCGCCACCTTCCAAAGACTTGTAGATAGTCTCCTAGCGGGATTGGGAGAATCTGCAGTTGCCTACCTCGATGATGTGGCCATCTTTTCTGATTCATGGGCAGAGCACCTGGAAAAAGTCTTCGAGAGCATACAGCAGGCAGGACTAACAGTTAAGGCTAAAAAGTGTCAAATAGGCTAAAACAGAGTAACTTGCCTGGGGCACCAGGTGGGTCGAGGAACTATAAATCCCCTACAGGCCAAAGTGGATGCTATCCAAAAGTGGCCGGTTCCAAAGTCTAAGAAACAGGTCCAATCCTTCTTAGGCTTGGCTGGATATTATAGGCGATTTGTACCCCACTACAGCCAAATCGCCGCCCCGCTGACAGACCTAACCAGAAAGAAACAGCCAAATGCAGTTCAGTGGACTGATGAGTGTCAAAAGGCCTTTAACCAGCTTAAGGCAACACTCATGTCTGACCCTGTGCTAAGGGCCCCAGACTTCGACAAACCGTTCCTAGTAACAACACATTTCGGGAGCTCCTAACAAAATGGCTGATGCACTCTCCCGGGAAAGTTTCCCAGAGTTAACTGGTTAACAATTGTTCTTGGAATAATAGTTAGTTTTTATATAATCAGTAGTATGTCTAAAGGTACATGTGTCTTATTAACTCGGTTTTCTCCTAGAACTCCAGGAAGAAATCACAGCCAGTGTGGAACCGAACATCCAACACTATCTGTGATTTGGGGGGCTTGTCATAACTATAAAGGGAAGGGTAACAGCTGTCCTGTGTACAGTATTATAAAATCCCTCCTGGCCAGAGACTCCAAAATCCTTTTCCCTGTAAAGGGTTAAGAAGCTCAGGTAACCTGGCTGGCATCTGACCTAAAGGACCAATAAGGGGACAAGATACTTTCAAATCTTGGGGGGGGAAGGGAAAGGCTTTTGTTTGTGTTCTTTGTTTTGGTTGTGTGTTCGTTCTCAGGACTGAGAGGGACCAGACATCAATCCAGGTTCTCCACATCTTTCTAAACAAGTCTCTCCTATTTCAAACTTGTAAGTAAATAGCCAGGCAAGGCATCTTAGTTTTCCTTTGTTTTCTCAACTTCTAAATGTACCTTTTACTAGAGTGTTTATCTTTGTTTGCTGTACTTTGAACCTAAGACTAGAGGGGAGTCCTCTGAGCTCTTTAAGTTTGATTACCCTGTAAGGTTAATTTCCATACTGATTTTACAGAGATGATTTTTACTTTTGTCTTTAATTAAAAGCCTTCTTTTTAAGAACCTGATTGATTTTTCCTTGTTTTAGATCCAAGGGGGTTGGATCTGTATTCACCAGGGAATTGGTGAAGGTTTTTCAAGGCTTCCCAGGGAGGGAATCCATTGGAAATGGTGGCAGCGGAACCAGAGCTAAGCTGGTAGTTAAGCTTAGAAGTTTTCATGCAGGCCCCTACATTTGTACCCTAAAGTTCAAAGTGGGGATACAGCCTTGACAGATGGAGATTCCACAACCTCCCTAGGCAATTTATTCCAGTGTTTAACCATCCTGACAGTTAGGAACTTTTTCCTAATGTCCAACCTAAACCTCCCTTGCTGCAGTTTAAGCCCATTACTTCTTGTTCTATCCTTAGAGGTTAAGATGAACAAGTTTTCTCCCACTTCCTTATGACACCCTGTAAGAGGTCCGGACTCACCCCTGCGGCGCCCCCTACTGGTTACTCCAGGGAATCAGCTCGTCCAGCATCTGGAGCACCCTCTGCAGGCCGGTGATCCACCTTGTCCCTACTTCTGGCCCCTGTGTCCCGCCCAGGACCCCAGTGCCCCTTGCTCTGGGTGCTGCCCCCTGCCAGTACCCCACAGATCTGGGTCTCCCCTCCCTGGGGAACCCCCACCCACTATCCCCACCTTGCCTCAGCACTAGGCCACTGCCAGTCACCAACTAGCCCTCGCTCCCTGGGGCAGACTGCAATATAGGCCACTCATCATTGGCAAGGAGGGTTTGGACCTGCAGCCTTGGCCTAGCCCTGGGCTGCCCTCTGCAACCCCCAGTACCCCTTGGCCTTCTGCTAGGCCGCAGCCTGGGGCTTTCCAGGCTGGAGCTCCCCAGCTTATCCCCAGCCGTGCTCCACTACAGGTACCCTATGCCTAGCTCCCTACAGCCAGGCCCTTCTCTCTCTGTACTCAGAAGGAGACTCTTGGGCTCCTGGCTCCCAGCCTCTTTATACCGGCCATCTGGGCTCTGATTAGGGTGTGGCCCAGCTGCAGCAACTTCCCCAATCAGCCAGGGTTTTACCTTGCCCAGCCATCTGCAGGGTTTTTCCAACCCCTCAGAGCAGGAGTTGGTATCCACCCTCCTACAGAGCATGCTCAGTGTTCTCTGTGGCTACCCTGGTGGCTGGAGCTCTTCTCCTGTCCACCTGCCTTGCTGGCTGGCTGGCGCTCCTTCTCCCTTACTCCCTGAGCTGCTGCTGCTAGCTAGAACTCCTTCCCTGGATGACTACTGCTGCTACTACTGCTATTGAGCGTGGGGTGAAGGGGGTCTTGCCAGCCAGCCCCCCCCACCATCTCAGGAGGGAGCAGCCAAGATCCCACCTTCACCATCACCACTACCACCTCTGGGGGTCCTTCCTGCCTGGCTGCCAGGGTTGCTGGAGCTGCTACTGCTGCTGCCGCTGCTGCGTGTGTCCTGGGGAGCTGCTGGAGCCTGGAGATGGAGGAAGAGGACTGTGCGATCTATCGGCTGCTGGGGGAGTGCACAAGACTCTGGAGACCACTGTGGAGGGGGCTATTCTGGACTGAGTAACTTTCGAACTGTGCTCTAGTGGTGGGGGTCTAGACTGTGTTTGTGGGGACACAGGGGGTGCGGCGTGGAGCCTGCCCCCTGGTCCATCTGTGTGTCCTCCCCCCCCCCAACCCCCACCACCACCGTTGCCCCCTCCACCACCCCCACAGCCCATTTACCACCTCTGTGACTCTGCTGCTCTCCTGGCCTGCCACACCCTATTGAAATCGTTTGGGCCTGCAGCAGCAGGCAGGCGGTCCACACATTGACTTTCCGCAAGTGTTCGTGGGCGCACCTACCCCCCCTGGACTGACCCCTTCCCCTTTTGCAACAGGCCCCCCAGCTTTGCCCCTTGCTGCCTACCCCCTTTGCCCTCTGTAGCCTTTTGTCCCTCCCCAGCTTCAGTTTGTTTGCCTGCCCCGCCCTTTTCCCTCTGCAGTTTGGTTCCATTGTCCCACCCCAGCCCTGCGGTTAGCCCCTTGGTTCCTCTGCCCCATTCCCAGCCTCATTGCTCCCCTTCCTTTACGCCCCCCTTGCCCTGATTGACCCCTCCCCTCGTGTGCCCATGCCCCCTCCCGTGCGCTTGTGCCCCCCATCACATTTTGGTTAATCACTGCACCCCCTTCTGTTATTGTGACCTTCCCTCCCCTAGTGTAGCTAGAGGAGCCGGTGTCGGTGACTGTCCCCCCCCCCCCCCAAGCCCTTGATACCCCCCATCTCCCCGCGTTTCGGAGCCCTCCTCCCCTGCCTACAGTCTAGGGGGGAGGAGTGGTTGACCTGCTTTCCCTTTAGCTGTCCCCCCTTTTTTCTCCAGTGTGTTTTCCCCTCCCTCCCTGCTCAATATGGAGGGGAACACGGCGGGCGAGCCCCTCCAAGTAGGCCCCGCCACCCCTCCCCCGCCTGCCCCCTTGGCCTCTTCCTCAACCTCCGCTGCCGAACCACCTGCCACCGCCCCCGCTGCGGTATCGGCAGCGGCGGGCGACGGGGTGACCTCCGCTGCTGTCACGTCCCTCGCTCCCTCCGATTCTGGGGGAGCCGCCCCAGCCGGCAGGAAAGGCCAGGGCAAGAAAAAGGGAAAGGGCCCCGCTAGGAAGACTGGGCCCTCCATGGCAGGGGCTGCCCCCACTGCCACGGCCCCGCCACCGGCCACGGCATCCCTTCAAGCTGCTCCCTCCACCAGCTCTGCGGGTGCCCCTCCCCCGGCCCCCAGGGCATATGCCCAGGTGGCGGCGACCCCTCCGCCTGCCGCTACATCATCTCGCCCGTCCACCGCCTCAGCTTCCATCTATAGCGGCCTGGGCCCCTTCCCCACCTTGACTAGGAGGCATGGCATCCGTTGCCTCCAGGTGCCCGCCTCGCCGCACGTGGAGACCTACGTGCGGGCATTGGCGAGGGTGGTGGGGCCCACGGCCATCGTGGCGGCCTCCAAAATGTATGGCAAGGTTGTCTTTTTCCTTGCCTCGGAGGTTGCCGCCCAAGAGGCGGTGGAGAAGGGCCTGGCGGTGGGGGGCGTATTCGTCCCCCTGGAGCCGCTGGAGGACCTGGGTGTCCGTGTGGTCCTCACCTCCGTTCCTCCTTTCCTTCCCAATGTCGCCCTGCTGCCCACCTTTTCTACCCTGGGGAAACCTATTTCCATGGTTAGCCCTCTCTCGCTGGGCTGCAAGGACCCCGCCCTCCGTCACGTCCTCTCATTCCGCCGGCACATGCAGCTCCAACTGCCGCCGGCAGCACGTGCCGGAGAGGCGCTCGAGGGGTCTTTCTTGGTCCCCTATCAGGGGGCCCATTACCGCGTGCACTATTCTACGGGGGAGGCCTGGTGCTACCTCTGCCGGGCGATAGGGCACGTCCGGAGGGACTGCCCCTTGGCCCAGCACGGAGGAACGTCCAGGACCCACGAGCCCCGGCAGAGTGCCAGCCCCACCATTGCTGGCGCCCCTAGTTGCCCGGTACCCGGAGCCGCCCCTCCTCCTTCTTGGACCACCACTGCTCCCGCTCGGGCCCAAGGGGTACCTCCCCCACCATGCCCAGACGAGCGGGAGATCCTTGCCTCTGCTACGTGCATTGTGGCGGGGCGAGAAGAGGAGGGTGCGGTGGGGGTATTGCCGGGTGCGGGAGAGGGCCCTCCCCAGGAGGATTCTGCCCCCCCTCCTGCTGCCCCATTGTTACCTCCTCAGGTCCTCGAGCCGTCATCTCTGCCCCCCGACCCAATCCCTGTCACCCAGCCCGCAGACAATGCCATGGAGGGCTGGACCCTAGCACAAGGAAAGCGGGGCAAGCGGAAGGCTCGAGCTCCGCTCCTGCCATCTGGTGTGGAGGCCCCCCGGAAAACCAGGAAGGGGGGCACCGCTGCTGAGCCTTCTGCTTTGCCCACGGGTGCATTACATCTACCATTGCCGGCTGGGGAAGCTGTGGCAGCACCGGAGGATGCCGCCATCCATTCTCCGCGGTCCCTCCTCGTGGAGGCCCCCATTGCAGCCCCTCTTACCCCCTTACCACCTATACCCCCTGCGATGCTCGAGGCAAGCGTTGCCTCGGGTGCTAGCGGAGAAGACCCTGGGGTGGTGGGAGGTGAGCTGCCCTCTATCTATGAGGAGATCAAGGCCCTGGGTCTGACCATGGTCACCCAGGGGGAGGACGACCCTCTGCCAGCAGGCCTCGATCTGGCCGACCTCACCCCAACCCCCCTTCTCCGTCTCCTGTTCCCCTGACCGCTGCTCCTGCCTTAGGGGAACCCCTGGACTCCTTGACCTGCCCGGCTGCGGGTGACACCTCGCTGACGGCCGCCGAGCCTCTTCAGGCGACGTCCAGTGCCTCGCGGCCGGGACCTGGGTTACCAGGGGTATCCCTTGTTGGCTTGGGGCAACCGAGTTCCTTCCTGGGTGGGGGCCCCGTTGCAGATTGTTCACCTCCTGCTGCCATGCCTGTTCCATCTGCCGTAGAGCCTAAGCCCGGCATCCCTGGGGACCCCCTCCCTAACCCTCAGATCCCTGGGCCCGACCGAGAGGAGCTACCTTCCAGCTGTCCAGCTCCTGGGGCCCAGGATCCCACCTCTGTCCCTCTTCCTGAATCTACTCCTGACCCCAGCCCTGTCCCCTCCACCTCCCACGATGCCATTGCCGCCTCCGGGGATGTCTCTTTCTCTTTCCCAGAGAGTGACCCCCAGGGAGTGGCCTTTGTGTTCCCCAGTCCCGACCCACTAGGGGCTGCTATCCTCCCTCCGCCACTGCCCCCCTTTAAGCCGGGATCTGAGGCGGACCGTGTGGCGCCGGTCCATCGGACGCCACGTCAAGGGTCCGCCCCTTGCCTGCCCATCTTAGTGGGCCACGGGGCCATGCCAGGGGCCCCAATGGGGGATGATCTGCAGCCAGTGGACCCCCCCCCCCCATTCGCTGCGAGAAGAGCTGCGGGAGTTTTTAGAAGATGTGCGTGGCTCCCGCAATAAGGTGCCGCTCGCTCTCCAGCGATGGGGGGGATTTCCACCAGATCCTCTGGGCCGCGAGGGCCCTCATGGGGGAGGGTAAAAGGACCGGGAAGCAGGGTGCTGCAGCTTACCAGCGGGTCCGCAGCTTCCGTGACTCCTTGCTCACCTTCAGGATGGGTCACGGTTTGCTGCATGGCCCAATGGGGGCCGTGAGCGTCCCTGCCAGTGAGGATCCCCCCCAGCCCTCCTCATGCCACCTATCACTTTCGCAACATTGAACACCCGGGGCTGTAGGGTGGGTCTCCGCAGGTGCCAGGTGCTCTCCTGCCTTCGGGAAGGGGGGTACTCTGTGGTTTTCCTGCAGGAGACCCACACGGATCCGGCCGCCGAAGACAGCTGGCAGCTGGAGTGGGGGGACAGGGTCTATTTTAGCCATCTCACAGTTCGTACGGCTGGAGTGGCTACTCTGTTCTCTCCTGACCTACGGCCCGAGGTGCTGGGGGTTGCCGAGGTTGTGCCGGGCTGCCTGCTGCACCTCCGGGTCCGCATGGAGGGGCTTGTGGTCAATCTTGTCAACGTCTATGCCCCGACATCGGGCCCGGAGCGGCTGCCTTTTTATCAGCAGGCATCCGCCTTCCTCGGCTCCTTGGATCCTCATGAGTGCCTGGTCCTGGGCGGGGACTTCAACGTTACCCTCGAGGAGCGGGACCGCTCGGGGACCGAGCAGTGCCCGGCCGCCGCGGACATCCTCCGGGAGATTGTGGAACATCACTCCCTGGTGGATGTCTGGTGCGACCACCACCCGGACGATGTCTCCACGTTTACCTACGTCTGGGTGGAAGCCCATCGGTCGTGCCACTCCCGGTTGGACCGCATTTACTTGTCACGTCTCCATCTTTCACGGGCCCACTCCTCCAACGTGCGGCCGGCCCCCTTTTCAGATCACCATTTAGTCACCGTGACAGCCTCTCTATGTGCGGAGAGGCCGGGGCCGGCCTATTGGCACTTTAACAATAGCTTGCTGGAGGATGTGGGCTTCGTGGCGTCCTTCCGGGAGTTCTGGCTGGTCTGGCGAGGGCAGCGCCGTGCCTTTCCCTTGGCGCGGCAATGGTGGGACCTAGGAAAGGTGCGCGCCCGGCTCTTCTGCTGCGACTACACCCGGGGCGCCAGTGGACGGAGGGATGCAGCGATAGAGCAGTTGGAACGGGAGGTCTTAGAGCTAGAGAGGCGTCTGGCCGCCAGCCCTGAGGATCCATCCCTTTGCGGAGCATGCTGGGAGAAGTGGGAGGAGCTCAGGGCCCTCGACGACCATCGGGCCCGGGGTGCTTTTGTTCGATCCTGCATCCACCTCCTTCGGGAGATGGATCGCGGCTCCCGCTTCTTCTACGCCCTGGAGAAAAAGAGGGGGGCCAAGAAGCACGTCTCCTGTCTTCTGGCGGAGGATGGCACCCCCCTCACAGATCCGGTGGAGATGTGCGAGAGGGCCAGGGCCTTCTACGCACTCCTTTTCTCCCCGGATTCGACTGACCCTACCGCTTGCAGAGTGCTCTGGGATGGACTCCCAACGGTCAGTGCGGGCGACCGGGACCGGCTAGAGTCGCCTCTCTCTCTGGCCGAGTTCTCGGAAGCCCTCCGCCGCATGCCCACCAATAAATCTCCGGGCATGGATGGGCTGACCGTGGAGTTCTACCGCGTGTTCTGGGACGTCCTCGGCCCGGACCTAGTCACCGTCTAGGCTGAGGCCTTGCGGAGCGGGGTCCTCCCTCTTTCGTGCAGGCGAGCCGTGCTCGCCTTATTGCCGAAGAAGGGGGACCTCCGCGACTTACGGAATTGGCGTCCCGTCTCGCTCCTCCGCACGGACTACAAAATCGTAGCCAAGGCCATCTCGCTGCGGCTGGGGTCCGTGCTGGAGGACGTGATCCACCCAGACCAGACCTACACCGTCCCGGGCCGTAGCATCTTTGATAACCTCTACCTGGTCCGGGATCTTTTGGAACTTGGGTGTAGGGAAGGTCTGTCGTTCGCCCTCTTGTCCCTGGATCAGGAGAAGGCGTTCGACAGGGTGGACCACGGGTATCTCCTGGGCACTCTGCAAGCGTTGGGCTTCGGACCCCAGTTTGTGGGTTTTCTCCAGGTGCTGTACGCTTCCGCAGAGTGTCTGGTCAGGCTCAATGGACCCTGACCAAGCCGGTCAGCTTCGGGCGGGGAGTGCAGCAAGAGTGCCCCCTCTCGGGCCAGCTGTACGCTCTGGCGATCGAGCCCTTCCTCTGTCTCCTCCGCAAGAGGTTGACGGGGTTGGTGCTTCGGGAGCCGGAGCTGCGGCTGGTCTTGTCGGCGTACGCCGATGATGTGCTCCTCGTGGTCCAGGACCCGGGCGACTTGGCGCGGGTGGAGGCTTGCCAGACCATGTACTCGGTGGCCTCCTCCGCCGGGGTCAACTGGGTCAAGAGCTCTGGCCTGGTGGTAGGGGCCGGGTGGCAGACGAGCTCCCTCCCACCCGCGCTTCAGGCCATCCGGTGGAGCGCGGGTCCGCTGCTCTATCTCGGCGTTTACCTTTCTGCCACGCATCCGTCTCCGCCGGAGAACTGGCAAGGTTTACAGGGCAGTGTGACGGAGCGGCTCCGGAAATGGACAGGACTACTCCGGTGTCTCTCCCTTCGCGGGAGGGCACTGGTACTCAATCAACTAGTCCTGTCCATGCTCTGGTACCGTCTCAACACCCTGGTCCCGGCCCCGGGCTTCCTGGCTGACCTCCGGAGGGTGATTCTGGAGTTCTTTTGGCCAGGACTGCACTGGGTCTCTGCGGGGGTTCTCCATCTGCCCCTGGAGGAGGGAGGGCAAGGCCTGAAGTGCCTCCGCACTCAGGTCCATGTCTTCCGCCTCCAGGCCCTGCAGAGGCTCCTTTATGGTGCAGGTAGTCCGGCGTGGAGAGTACTGGCGCACGCCTTCCTGTGCCGCTTCCGAGGGCTCCGATACGACCGGCAGCTCCTTATCTCGATCCAAGAGGTCTTCCGCGAGACCTCTCTGGGCTGCCAGTCTTCTACCAGGACCTCCTCCGGACCTGGAAACTGTTCTCAGCGACCAGGTCCATGGCGGCCACCGGGGGGGGGCAGATCTCCTCGCGGAGCCCCTGCTACCCAACCCCCAGCTCTGTGTGCAGTGGCGGAGTCCCCCACGGTGCGCCAGAGGTTGGTCCTGGCAGAAGTTACTAGAGTTGGAGACCTCCTGGACTACGACCGGGGAGACTGGCTGGATCCCCTGATACTCGCTCGGCGCATGGGGCTCTCCAGGCCTTGTACTCCCCGGCGCGTACTTCAGGAGGTGAGGGCCGCTTTGCCGCCCGCTGCTCGGGTTTGCCTCGATCGGATCCTGCACGAGGGCACGCCCCGCCCACCCTCCACCCCTGGCCCTCCGGACCTTTTCATCGGGCCCCTGCCCCGTGGACCCAACCGGCCCCCCCGCCCCTTCTCCGTGACCCAGCTGCACGACTTGCAGCTGGTTCGTTTCCTGACCGCGCCAAGGAAACATCTATACACGCTCGTGCTCCACACTCTTCACTTCCTCACCCTCGTGTCCCGCCCCGATACGAAGTGGCGGGACCTCCTGCCACCTGTTGAGGGTGAGAAACCCCGGTGGGCCAGCCTCTATTCCACTCTGGTCCCGAGGCCCACTGGGGATATCAGCTGGCAGCTCCTTCATGGGGCCGTGAGCACGGGCGTGTACTTGGCGCGGCTTACCCGTCCCAGACACCTGTCCTTTCTGCGGCGTGAGGGAGACCATGGCTCACGTTTACTTGGAGTGTGCCAGGTTGCAGCCCCTACACCGGATCCTCACCGACATTGTTACGTTTTTGGTTACACTTTTCCCCTCACCTTCTCATTTATGTACTCCCTATCCATGGCCCCACAAAGTCACGGGACCTCCTGGTCAACTTCCTCTTGGCCCTGGCTAAACAGGCCATCTATAAAACCAGGGAGAGGAGGTTGGCCGATGGAGGTTCCTGTGACTGTGGGGCCTGTTTCTGATCCTCTGTCCATTCACGTATCCGGGCAGAGTTCCTCTGGGCGGGGTCCACTGGCTCCCTTGACGCCTTTGAGGAGCAGAGGGCGCTGTCTGGGGTTCTCTGCTCGGTGTCCCCGTCAGGTTCCCTTCTTTTGACCCTGTGACCTCACTCCTGTCCCTGTTTTTACATTAGTTGTCCCCCGTAATTATTTGAGTTTCAGGCCCTGTGGATCCTCCCCTTAGGCTGGGGGGGGACTGTAAACGTCCGGTGCGGGGGTCGGGCCCTTTCAGGGGCCGTCGGGGGCCAGGCCGCCTCACTACACGGCCTGGATCGGTCTCAGGGTTCCGCCCCTCTGGCAGGGACTAGGCCAAAGGTACACGGCCTCTGCAATGAGCTCCTGCTCTCCGTCAGGGTCCGGCAGTAACTCAGGCCCGGGCTCCGGTCCTCACTGCCGGAGCTGGGGATTACAAAGTCAGTCAAGCCCCTGCGCTAGCTCAGGGCGGGGCAATAAACAATAGTTCGGGCGCTCAGCTCCGTGGATCAGGAGCTGAGCCCTGACAAACTCAGGACGTCCCAGGCCCTTATTCAGGGGAGGGCAACCCCCAATAGTCCAGGGCGCTCAGAACCTTCCTTCAGGCTGAGCAGTAAAGTCAGGGGTTCAGGCCCGGCCCTCAATCAGGGCGGGGCAGCACACAATAGTCCAGGGGGCTCAGAACCTTCCTTCAGGCTGAGCAGTAAAGTCAGGGGTTCAGGCCCGGCCCTCAATCAGGGCGGGGCAGCACACAAGGGTTCACGGGGCTCAGAACCTTCCTGAGGGCTGAGCACACACACAGTTAGTAGGCCCAGGCCCTTAGTCAGGGCGGGGCAACAAACAATAGTCCAGGGCTCAGGACCTTGCGTCAGGAGCTGAACACTAACAGAGTCAGTAAGCCCAGGCCCTTAGTCAGGGCGGGGCAACAAACAATAGTCCAGGGCTCAGGACCTTGTATCAGGAGCTGAGCAGTAACGGAGTCAGTAAGCCCAGGCCCTTAGTCAGGGCGGGCAACAAACAATAGTTCAGGGCTCAGGACCTTGTATCAGGAGCTGAGCAGTAACAGAGTCAGGACGCCCCTAAGCCCTTAGTCAGGGCGGGGCAACAAGCAATAGTTCAATTGCGATGCCGGAGCGCTGGCTGGAGGGGGAAGCTGCCACCCGTAAGTGGGGTGGCAGGGGGGACACAGGCCCACCCACTCCACTGTGTCCCAGCCCGGGGCCCTAAGAGCGGCAGTCAGTCTGCCGCTGTGTCGGTGGGGTCCTGACCGCAACACACCGACATTGGCTCCTCTGCTGTAGCCAGACTGGGGTCAGCTACCCCCGGGCTACTTTCCATTTCCCCCTCCATTGGTACCTGCTCATCGCTGGGCTCGGCAGCGGGGTCCCACACCATGGGTTCCTCAGCTCGCAGAGGGTCGTCTGGGTCAGGCTGCTCCTCCGGTCTCGGGTCAGGGGGGCGCTCGGGCTCCCCCTCGAGGTACCGTGCCCGGGGCAGGCTCGGCCACTCCACTTTGGGGTACCTTGCTCGGGGAAGGCTCGGCCAATCCGCATCGGGGTACCTGGCTCTGGGGAGGTCCGGTCGGCCGGCGTCCGGGTATCTGGCTCTGGGGAGGCTCGGTCCGTCCGCGTCCGGGTACCTGGCTCTGGGAAGGCTCAGTCTAGCCGGAGCTCGCACCGGCACGTCTGGCCTCTCCGGCCGCTGGGGTCCAACTGAGTGCTGGGGCCTGGCTTTTATACTTCCTGTCCCGCCCCTTGACTTCCGGGGGGCGGGAACAGGTGGCGGTGGCTCCGCCCACTTGGGTGCCAATTCAGGCTCCTCTCTTTCAGGGGCCGTCGGGGGCCAGGCCGCCTCACTACAGGTTGCAGGAGCTCTCTGTGCTCCCTTCTCCCTCCGGCCTTTCCTGGCCCTCTCCAGCTGCTGCTTGCTGCTCTCCTTGTTGCTGCCGCTGCCGCTGCCGCTACTGCGTGAGTGAGTGAGTGAGTGCGGAGGGGGGGGCCTTGCCGGCCTGCCCTCCCCCTCGCCCTCGCCTCCGGAGGGAGAAGCATCGGCCCCCCAACGCCAACACCGATACCATCTGGGGGCCCACCTGCCTGCTTGCTTGCCTGCCTGGCCGGTTGCCCGGCCGGCTGACTGCCGCTCGCTGCTGCTGCTGTTGTTCCTGTGTGGGAGCCGCTGCCTCCGTCGCGGAGTGCGAAGAGACTGCGTCCCTGGTTCGGGAGATTGTGGAGGGGGTTGTTTGAGGACTGTGTTTTGAGTGACTTTGCCATCTTTGCTCCTGGGGTGGTGGTGCCCCCAGTCGCGTTAGGAGTGTGGACGGTACTGAGCCTCTCGTTTGTAATTCCTCGGACTGGAAGCCGTCGCTTGCCAGGAAGCTCCGAGGTCGACTTGGGAGCCTGCTATCCCGTCCCCCGTAGCGGACTGTTGAAGGGGGTGTGGGGGGGGTGCGGTGCCCCCCCCCCTTCGTCCATCTGCTCCCCCTCTACCACCACCCCCACCGCCGACAGCTGCCGACAACCCCTCCACCGCCCCGCGTGCCACCTGGACCTGCTTTTCGCCCCTCGGCGGGGCTGTTTGCTCCCCCCGCCATTTCCATCGTCCGGGACTGTTTACTTGCAGCAGCGAACGGCAGAGCCTGCGCTTCGCGAACGCTGTGGGTGCACCTTTTCCCCCGCCCTGGACTTCTCCTGCCCCCCAACTACGTTTCGCTGGTGGGGTCCCCTCCCTGTAGCCCCCTTTGTATTGGTTGGCCCTACTTTACCCCCCTCCTTTTGACCCCCTTCGGTTTATTTTTTTGGTGCCCATTCCCCCCCCCCCTCGGTTCCTAGCCTGCTGGCTGTGTTCCCAGCCCTGTCCTTGGGCTGCGGCTGGCTGGAGTTTTTCCTCCTACCCCTCCTTGTCCTTGGGCTGCAGCTGGCTGGACATTCCATTCTGTTTTCGAGCCGCTGCTCTGGTGCACCCCCCCCCCTTCGCCCCCCCGCGCGCGTTTGTGCCCCCGTTTTGTTGCCCCCTCCCCTTTTGCACTGTTCACCCCCCCCTTTTTACTGTTGTCGTGGTCCCCCCCCCGCCCCAGTGTAGCCGGGGGAGCCGGCTTTCTTTTTTGGCACCTGTGCCCCACCCCTCTCTTTTCGCTCCTGTGTGCCCTCTCCATTGGCTCCCTCCTCCCCAGCTTGCAGCCTAGTGGGGGGGAGTGGTTGCCTTTCCCTTGTTTTGTTTTTTGCCTAGAGGGGAGGAGCGGCTGCAGGTTGTAATGGCGGGGGACTCTGCCCCTGCCCCTGCCCCTGCCCCTGCCCTGTTGTCCCCGCCCACCCCAGTGGCCGGCCCCTCGGCTGGCCCTGTCCCGGATACTGCCGCTGCCACGGCTGCCCCCTCCACCGGCAGGAAGGGCCAAGGGAGGAAGAGGGGCAAGGGCCCTGCCCGTGGAGCCAGACCTCCTGCGGGCGGGGCTACGGGCCCCGCTGCGGCCCCGACACCGGCCGCGGCCCCTCCCTCTCCTGCCGTCCCTTCCACCAGCTCTGGTGGTGCTCCACCTCCGGCCCCCAGAGCATACGCCCAGGTGGCCGCCGCCTCTTTGCGTGCCGCCGCGCCGTCCGCCCCGACCGCCGCCTCTGGACCTGTCCCTGGTGACCACGGCCCCTTCCCCTCGCTGACTAGGAGGCATGGCGTCCGTTGCCATTTGGTGCCTGCCTCGCCCCACATTGAGACTTATGTGCGGGCGTTGGCGAGGGTGGTGGGGCCTACGGCCATCGTGGCGGCCTCCAAGATGTACGGGAAGGCCGTGTTCTTCCTGGCGTCGGTGGCCGCCGCGCAGGAGGCGGTGGAACGAGGCCTGGCGGTGGGGGGCGTGTTTGTGCCTTTGGAACCCCTGGAGGACCTGGGCGTACGGGTGCTCTTGACCTCTGTCCCGCCCTACCTCCCCAACGCCGCCCTGTTGCCGGCCCTCTCCACCCTGGGGAAGCCCATTTCCATTCTGAGCTCTCTTTCATTGGGCTGTAAGGACCCTGCCCTCCGGCACATCCTGTCTTTCCGCCGGCAGGTCCAGCTTCAGCTGCCACCGGCGGCGGGTGCCGGAGTGGCGCTCGAGGGGTCCTTCCTGGTGCCCTACCGGGGGGCCCATTATCGGGTCCACTATTCGACGGGGGAGGCCCGGTGCTTCCTCTGCCGGGCGCCGGGGCATGTCCGGAGGGACTGTCCCCTGGCCCGGCCTGGAGGGGCGTCCGAGACCCCCGGGGCCCGGGAGGGTGCCGGCCCTGTCATCGCCGGCAACCCTGGCGGTTCGGACACTGCTGCTGCCGCCGCCCCTCCTCCTTCTGCCGCGGTTCCCGCTCTGGCCGCGGAGACGGCCGGGCAGGCGGGCCTTGCCGTCGCCGACCCTGGATCGGCGGGGCATGTGGAGGAGAGGGCGGGGCAGCTTCCGCCGGCCGCGGGGAAGGGCCCGCCCCAGGGGGAGGTTTCCCTCTCCCCTGCTGTCCCTCCGACCCTGCCGCCCCGAGCCCCGGAGCCATCGCCCTTGCCCTCTGGCCCTGCCCCTGCTGACCGGCCCTCCACCTCCTCTTCCACCTCGGGGGGCTGGGTGACCGTCCGGGGGAAGCGCGGCGCCCGCAGGTCGCGGGCTCTCTCCCTCCCCTCTGATGAGGAGGGAGAGCAGGCCCCCCGAAAGATGCCGCGGGGGGCCGATGTTGTTAGTTCTGTTTCCGCGCCCCCGGACGGTGCCCAGCAGGAGGTGCCGGCCATGGAGACCGTGGATGCCGTGGCAGCGGCTGGGGACACTTCTGTCCCTTTTGTTGGGCCCACGCCTGAGGAGGCTTTAGCAGCGGTTCTCCCGGCCCTTGCTCCGTCTGTGCCCCCCGCCGCCGCCGCCGATGCCGGGGCGGCCCTTGTCCCTGTGACTGGCGGGGAGGTGGCCGGGGCCGAGGGGACCGCTTTCGCCTCCATTTTCGATGAGATCGAGGCCCTGGGTCTGACCCCGGTCACTCAGGGGGAGGACGACCCTCCGCCAGCGGGCCCCGATCCGGGTGCTGGCTTAGTCCCGCCCCCTTCTTCTGCTCCCGGTTCCTCGCCCCACTCTGCCGCTCCCGACTTAGTCCTGGGAGAACCCTTAGCCCTACCTGCCGGCCCGGCCGCGACTCCCATCTCGTGCACGGCCGCCGAGCCCCTCGGGGCGACGGCCGTTGCTGAGCGGCCGGTTCCTGCCCCCGATCCTGCCCCTTCCATCGTTCCTGCCCCTGAGGCTTCCCCTGTCCCTGCTGCCTCCGTCCCCTCGGATGCTGACCTTGGCCGAGGGGAGCCGCAGTCTAGCGGCTTGGCAGCGGGAGATGAGGAGCCCGTTCCCGCTCCCGTCCCTGATCCTGTCCCCTCTCCTGCCCAAGTCCCTGTTCCCGCCTCGAGCCCCGCCCCTACTCCCACCCTTGCCCCAGATCCTGTCCCCGAGGTGTCTCTGTCTGCCACCTCTGGTGTTACTGCCGCCCCCGGGGTTGTCGCATTTCCGTTGCCTGCAGACAACCCTCAGGGGGCGGTTTTCGTGTCTCCCCTTCCTGCCACTGTGGGGGCTGTGTTGTTCCCTCAGCCGCCCTCTCCTTTGCCGGGGATGGGGACGGGCTGCCCGGCGCAGCAGCGCCGGAACTCGGCCCCTTGTATGTCCGTCACTGTGGGCCGCGAGGACCCTTCGGGGGCCCCGCCGGAGGATGGCGGCGGCTTGGCCGCTGCCTCCCCCTCCGCGCTGCGGGATGAGCTGCGCCTCTTTCTATCGGATTCCCGTGGTTCCCAGGGTAAGGTGCAGCTCGCCCTTCAGCGCTGGGGGGACTTCCATCTCGTCCTCCGGGCCGTGCAGGCGCTTTTGGGGGAGGGGCGGGGGTCCGGTCGGCGGGACATCGCGGCCTATCGGCGGGCCCGCAGATTCCGCGACTCCCTTTTGACCTTCGGAGTCGAAACCGGGATCTTGCGGGGCCCGCTGGGGGCCGATGGTCCCTCCACCCGTGAGGATCTGCCCCAGCCCTCCGCATGACAGTTACCACCTTTGCATCGCTGAACACTCGAGGCTGTAGGGTGGGTCTCCGCAGGAGCCAGGTGCTCTCCTTCCTTCGGGAGGGGGGGTACTCTGTGATTTTCCTGCAGGAGACCCACACGGCTCCGGCCGTCGAGGCTAGCTGGCGGCTGGAGTGGGGTGACGGGGTTTATTTTAGCCACCTCAGCGCCCATTCGGCTGGGGTGGCCACCCTGTTCTCCCCGGGGCTGCGGCCTGAGGTGCTGGGGGTCGCCGAGGTCGTGCCGGGCCGCCTGCTGCACGTCCGGGCCCGTGTGGAGGGGCTGGTTCTGAACTTGGTCAACGTTTATGCCCCGAACGCGGGCCTGGAACGAGTGCCTTTCTATCAGCGGGCGGCGGCCTTCCTCGGCACTCTGGATTCTCGCGAGTGCCTGGTCCTGGGCGGGGACTTTAACACCACCCTCGAGGACCGGGACCGCTCCGGGCTTGAAAATTCCCAGGCAGCCGCGGGCGTCCTCAGGGAGATCGTAGACCATCACTCCCTGGTGGACGTCTGGCGCGAACACCACCCGGACGACGACACCACCTTCACCTATGTCCGGGTGGAGGACGACCGGTCGCGCCACTCCCGGTTGGACCGGATCTATCTGTCCCGCTTTCATCTGGCGCGGGCCCATGCCTCCGGCGTCCGGCCAGCCCCGTTCTCGGATCACCATCTGGTGACCGTGACGGCTTCTCTCAGTTCCGAGAGGCCGGGGTCGGCCTATTGGCATTTTAATAATAGTTTGCTGGAGGACGTGGGCTTCGTGGCATCCTTCCGGGGGTTCTGGCTGGCCTGGCGGGGGCAGCGGCGCGCCTTTCCCTCGGCGCGGCGGTGGTGGGACGTGGGGAAGGTCCGCGCGCGGCTCTTCTGCCGGAACTACGCCCGGGGCGCCAGCCGGCGGCGAGATGCGCTGATAGGGCAGTTGGAGCGGGAGGTCTTGGAGCTGGAGAGGCGTCTGGCCTCCGGCCCCGAGGATTCACCCCTCTGCACGGCGTACCGGGAGAAGCGGGAGGAGCTCCGGGCCCTGGAAGACCACCGGGCCCGGGGCGCGTTTGTTCGATCCCGCATCCGTCTCCTTCGGGAGATGGATCGCGGCTCCCGCTTCTTCTACGCCCTGGAGAAACGGAGGGGGGCCAAAAAGCATGTCACCTGCCTCCTGGCGGAGGACGGCGTCCCCCTCACGGATCCGGAGGAGATGCGTGGCAGGGCCAGGGCCTTCTACGCCGCTCTTTTCTCCCCGGATCCGACCGACGCCGAGGCCCGCAGGGTGCTCTGGACCGGGCTCCCGACGGTCAGCGCGGGCGACCGAGACCGGCTGGAGCTGCCTCTTTCTCTGGCCGAGTTCTCGGCAGCCCTCCGGCTCATGCCCACTAACAAATCTCCGGGCATGGACGGGCTGACCGTGGAGTTCTACCGCGTGTTCTGGGACGTCCTCGGCCCAGACCTCGTCACCGTCTGGGCCGAGTCCTTGCAGGGCGGGGTCCTCCCTCTCTCGTGCAGGCGAGCCGTGCTCGCCCTGTTGCCGAAGAAGGGGGACCTCCGCGATTTACGAAATTGGCGTCCCGTCTCGCTCCTCAGCACGGACTATAAGGTCGTAGCGAAGGCCATCTCGCTGCGGCTGGGGTCCGTGCTGGCGGACGTGGTCCACCCCGACCAGACCTACACCGTCCCGGGCCGGAGCATCTTTGACAACCTGTACTTGGTCCGGGACCTGTTGGAGCTGGGACGTAGGGATGGTCTGTCGTTCGCCCTCCTGTCTCTGGACCAGGAGAAGGCGTTCGACAGGATGGACCACGGGTACCTCCTGGGCACTCTGCGGGCGTTCGGCTTCGGGCCCCAGTTTGTGGGCTTTCTCCAGGTGCTGTACGCTGAGGCGGAGTGTCTGGTCAAGCTCAACTGGACCCTGACCGAGCCGGTCAGCTTCGGGCGGGGAGTACGGCAAGGGTGCCCCCTCTCGGGCCAGCTGTACGCTCTGGCGATCGAGCCCTTCCTCTGCCTCCTCCGTCGGAGGTTGGCAGGGTTGGTGCTCCGGGAGCCGGAGCTGCGGCTGGTCCTGTCGGCGTACGCCGACGACGTGCTCCTCGTGGTCCAGGACCCAGCGGATCTGGTGCGGGTGGAGGCCTGCCAGGCCGTTTATTCGGCCGCCTCCTCCGCCCGGGTCAACTGGGTCAAGAGCTCTGGCCTGGTGGTCGGGGACGGTTGGCAGGCGGGCTCCCTCCCACCCGCGCTACAAGCCATTCGGTGGAGCGTGGGTCCGCTGCTCTATCTAGGCGTTTATCTTTCCGCCACGCATCCTTCTCCGTCGGAGAACTGGCTGGATTTGGAGGCCAGGGTGCGTGAGCGGTTGCGGAGATGGACGGGACTGCTCCGGTGTCTCTCCCTGCGGGGGAGGGCGCTGGTGCTGAACCAGCTCGTCCTGTCCATGCTCTGGCACCGGCTCAACACCCTGAGCCCGGCCCCGGAACTCCTGGCCAGGCTCCAGAGGATAGCCCTGGAGTTCTTCTGGCCTGGACTGCACTGGGTCTCTGCAGGGGTTCTGAGTCTTCCCCTGGAGGAGGGGGGACAGGGCCTAGTCTGCCTTCGTAGCCAGGTCCATGTCTTCCGCCTCCAGGCCCTGCAGAGGCTCCTTTACGGTGCGGGTAGTCCGGCATGGAGCACGTTAGCGCACGCCTTCCTCCGCCGCCTCCGAGGGCTCCGATACGACCGGCAGCTCCTTTTTCTTCACCCGAGAGGTCTTCCGCGAGACCTCTCGGAGCTGCCGGTCTTCTACCAGGACCTTCTCCGGACCTGGAAGCTTTTTTCGGCGACCAGGTCCACTGTGGCCACCGAGGGTGTGGATCTCCTCGCGGAGCCCCTGCTGCACAATCCCGATCTCCATGTGCAGGTAGCGGAGTCACCCTCGGTGAGCCGGAGGTTGGTCCTGGCGGAGACCACCAGGGTCGGAGACCTCCTGGACTACACCAGAGGGGACTGGGTGGATCCCCGTGCGCTTGGTCGGCGCATGGGGCTCTCCACCCTCGCGACCCCTCTGCGTGTACTCCAGGAGGTGGGCGCTGCATTGTCACCTCTTGCTCTCGGCTTCCTGTGGCGGGCCCTGCGGGAGGGCGCTCCCCGCCCACCCCTCACCCCAGGCCCTCCGGACCTTTTTCTCGGGCCCTTGTTCCGTGAGCCCCCCCGGCTCCCCCGTTCCCATAATCCGAGCCGGCTGCACACTTTGCAGCCGGTCCGGTTTCGGACCGCGTCCAGAGACCACCTGTACACGCTCGTGCTCCACACGTTGCATCACCTCACCCTCGTGTCCCGCCCCGACACCAAGTGGAGGGACTATTTGCTACCTGTGGAGGGTGAGGAGCCCCGGTGGGCCAGCCTTTATTCCACCTTAGTTCCAAGGCCCGCCGGGGACATTGGTTGGCGGCTCCTTCATGGGGCCGTGAGCACGGGCGTGTACTTGGCGCGGTTCACCCCTATTCCTGAGGCCTGCCCATTTTGCGGTATTAGGGAGACCCTGGCGCACGCTTACCTTGAGTGCGCCAGGTTGCAGCCCCTTTTCCGGCTTCTCCAGAACCTCTTGTTGAGGTTCTGGCTACACTTTTCCCCGCACTTGTTTCTTTATGCGCACCCTGTCCGTGGCCCCACTAAGTCGCGGGACCTCCTCGTCAACCTCTTCCTGGCCCTGGCCAAACTCACCATCTATAATACCAGGGAGAAGATGTTGGACGAGGGGGTGCTCTGCGACTGTGGGGCCTACTTTCATACCTCTTTGGTTTCACGTCTCCGGGCGGAGTTTCACTGGGCAGCGTCTGCTGGCTCCCTTGCCACCTTCAAGGAGCAGTGGGCGCTGTCCGGGGTTCTCTGCTCGGTGTCCCCATCTGGTTCCCTGATTTTGAACCTATGACCGTCACCTCGCTCCCTGTTTTTTTATTAGTTGTCCCACGTAATCATTTGGTACTGGGTCCAGTGGTCCCTCCCGCTAGGTTGGGGGAGGGGCCTTTCGTAGTGGGCGGTTAAGCCCGCCCACCTCCCGGTTCACCAATACGGCCTCACTACAGGTTGCAGGAGCTCTCTGTGCTCCCTTCTCCCTCCGGCCTTTCCTGGCCCTCTCCAGCTGCTGCTTGCTGCTCTCCTTGTTGCTGCCGCTGCCGCTGCCGCTACTGCGTGAGTGAGTGAGTGAGTGCGGAGGGGGGGGCCTTGCCGGCCTGCCCTCCCCCTCGCCCTCGCCTCCGGAGGGAGAAGCGTCGGCCCCCCAACGCCAACACCGATACCATCTGGGGGCCCACCTGTCTGCTTGCTTGCCTGCCTGGCCGGTTGCCCGGCCGGCTGACTGCCGCTCGCTGCTGCTGCTGTTGTTCCTGTGTGGGAGCCGCTGCCTCCGTCGCGGAGTGCGAAGAGACTGCGTCCCTGGTTCGGGAGATTGTGGAGGGGGTTGTTTGAGGACTGTGTTTTGAGTGACTTTGCCATCTTTGCTCCTGGGGTGGTGGTGCCCCCAGTCGCGTTAGGAGTGTGGACGGTACTGAGCCTCTCGTTTGTAATTCCTCGGACTGGAAGCCGTCGCTTGCCAGGAAGCTCCGAGGTCGACTTGGGAGCCTGCTATCCCGTCCCCCGTAGCGGACTGTTGAAGGGGGTGTGGGGGGGGTGCGGTGCCCCCCCCCTTCGTCCATCTGCTCCCCCCTCTACCACCACCCCCACCGCCGACAGCTGCCAACAACCCCTCCACCGCCCCGCGTGCCACCTGGACCTGCTTTTCGCCCCTCGGCGGGGCTGTTTGCTCCCCCCGCCATTTCCATCGTCCGGGACTGTTTACTTGCAGCAGTGAACGGCAGAGCCTGCGCTTCGCGAACGCTGTGGGTGCACCTTCTCCCCCGCCCTGGACTTTTCCTGCCCCCCAACTACGTTTCGCTGGTGGGGTCCCCTCCCTGTAACCCCCTTTGTATTAGTTGGTCCTACTTTACCCCCCCCTCCTTTTGACCCCCTTCGGTTTATTTTTTTTTTTGGTGCCCATTTCCCCCCCCCCCTCGGTTCCTAGCCTGCTGGCTGTGTTCCCGGCCCTGTCCTTGGGCTGCGGCTGGCTGGAGTTTTTTCTCCTACTCCTCCTTGTCCTTGGGCTGCAGCTGGCTGGACATTCCATTCTGTTTTCGAGCCGCTGCTTCGGTGCACCCCCCCCCCTTCGCCCCCCCGCGCGCGCTTGTACCCCCGTTTTGTTGCCCCCCCCCTTTTGCACTGTTCACCCCCCCCTTTCACTGTTGTAGTCCCCCCCCCTGC